>NW_026596295.1:377781-386896 GCF_907164565.1 Psammomys obesus | reverse complement strand
GAAGAAGAAGAAGAAGAAGAAGAAGAAGAAGAAGAAGAAGAAGAAGAAGAAGAAGAAGAAGAAGAAGAAGAAGAAAGAGGAGGAAGAAGAAGAAAAAGAAGAAAGAGGAGGAAGAAGAAGGCATCAAGTTGAGAGAGGGACATTTTGGGGTGATTTAATGGGATAAATTGGGAGTGAATGTTGTCATTTTTCATTGTATACATGTATGAATTTTCTAAAGAATAAAAAATATAATATATGTAGTAATTTTCAGTTTGTCATTAAGTTGGTGTCATTTAGTGATGTTATTAAATATTTTTTAATAATAGCTATTAAGTAGCACTTACACAGCACATAGGAAACTTATTATTAATATATCAAATTTTGGTCAGAAGTTTTGCTTAAAAGTTTAGAAATATTGTTATTAGTCTTCTTCTATCGGGGTTCCAGGATCATTAATGATTTGTAGAGCATAAAGTTGGAGAGTAGCAACAAAGATTCAACATGTGTTTATGTGGTACTAATTAGCTATTTTAGTACATTTTGGATCTTGGTTGGTTGTATGACTTTAATACCAATTACTCAATAAAATACTTCCATAAATAATTAAAATGTTTATGTGGACCTGACCAATGAAAATAATATATAAACATTCATTAAAATAACAAATTCAGTATTTTTTCTCTTCTGAGGAGAAAGCTACATTTCTAATATTTCTAATTTTTCCTCTTTAGATACTTACATTTGGCCTGAGTGTCATTTTCCACTAATATAGTAGTGAGTAATAAAATCCTGGATCACTTCAAAATTAGGAGTTTTGAAGATATGTGTTACTAACAAAGCAACTGTGTTTGTTTTGATTTTTTATTTTCTATGTTGGCTATAGTAAAAGATATTTGGGGATCTAAAAAGCTTTTATATCATTAATTCAGAAAAAGTCAATTTCTCTACTCAAATTACCGAAAAAGAAATTATATGAAAGTATAATTCTTTCTATAAACCCAACATTAGATTGGATAAAATTTAAAAAATCTTATATGAACCATTATAACCCTTTCAGCCGTCTAGAAAACCAACTTCCATTTTTCTTTTGACGTTTCTAAGAACATGTTATAAAATTTAACTATGACTTAAATGGAAAAACTCAATTTTATGTACTATATTCAACAACTTGCATATGTTATTCAACAACATTAGACTGTTTCTCCACTTTTATCACAGTTACTGTAAGCATGATTACATTGAGTTAGTTTGTCATTTGTGGTAACAACTTTTTTAAGTAGACATTCTTTCCTTTGAGTTCCAACAAAAAGAAGCACATTAGAAGTGTTTTTTGTACTTTTATAAATTAATGTCCATTGAAGATAATCTTTTTTATCTTTATTAATTACAGTTTATTCACTTTGTATCTCACCTGTAGCTTCCTCCCTCTTCCCCTCCCAATTCCACCCTTCCTCCCTCTTCTCTGCCAATGCCCCTCCCCCAGTCTTCTGATAGGGGTGGTCCTCCTCCCCTTCCATCTGATCCTAGTCCATCATGTCTCATAAGGACTGGCTCCAATGTCTTCCTCTCTGGCCTGGTAAGGCTGCTTAGGACTCAAGAGGAGGTGATTAAATAAAGAGCCAGCTAACTGAGTTCATGTCAGAGACAGTCCCTGTTCCCCTTATTAGGGAACCCACTTGAAGAATGAGCTGCCATGAACTACATCTGAGCAGGGGTTCTAGGTTATAGCCATGAATGGTCCTTGGTTGGAATATCAATCTCAGAAAAGACCCCTGTTCCCAGATATTTTGGTTTTGTTGCTCTCATTATGGAGATTCTGTCCTCTCCAGGTCTTACTAACTCCCCCTTTTGCTCTCTGCCCAGT
Organism: Psammomys obesus; assembly: GCF_907164565.1. NCBI lineage: Eukaryota > Metazoa > Chordata > Mammalia > Rodentia > Muridae > Psammomys > Psammomys obesus. Next base: position 385,050 of record NW_026596295.1, on the reverse strand, counting down.
TGGTTATAAGTCTCAGCATCTGCTTTGATACACTGCTGGATAGAGTCTTTCAGAGACCCTCCGTGGTAGGCTCCTGTCTTGTGTCCTGTTTTTTCCTTCTTCTGATATCAGTTCCGTTTGCCTTTCTGAGTAAGGATTGATCATCTTACCCAGGGTCTTCCTTCTTGCTTAGTTTCTTTAGGTGTACAGATTTTAGTATGAGGTCCCATAAATAAATAAATAAAATAAACTTACGGTTTAGCTAGAGTATTTTTTTTCCATGTATATTATTATATTTCGGTCTCCTTATACCTGTAATCAAATCAGAGTTTGCTCACAAAATGTAGTGCTTATTACCAACCAGTCAAGTTCATAAGCTACTGCATTAGTTTAAATGCATTCAAAAATTAATTAGGAAACATATGAATTAAAATGAATGTATTTGTAGTTTGGCCCAAAAAGGAAGAGAAATAGTCTAATTTTCCTCATTGTTCCTATGACCAGCTAACAATAAATTATTAAACCATGTGAGGGCATTTAACCACTTCCAAAGAACCTTTGAGATAGAATGACATGGAGGGAACAGGAGCTCCACAAGGATACAAACAGAGCCAAAAACAAAACAAAACAAAACAAAAAAACAAAAAAACACTGGGCCCAGGAGACATTGCAGATACTGATACTCCAACCATGGACCACGCATGGAGAGGACCTAAAACTCCTGCTCAGATGTAACCCACAGACTCAGAGCAGGGGAAGTCTCTGGCATGGACTCAATGGCTGGCTCTGTGATCACCTCCTGCTGAGGGGAGCAGCCTTTCCAGGCCACAGAGAAAGACAGTGCAGCCAGTCCTGATAGGCTAGAGTCAGATAGAAGGGGAGGTTGACCTCCCCTATCAGTGCACTAGGAGAGGGGTATAATGGGAGAAGAGGGAGAGATGGTGATATTGGGAATAGATGAGGGAGGGGGCCACCGCCAGGATACAAAGTGAATAAAATGCAATAAATAATAAATAAAAAGAAATAAAAGAACTATCTTTTATATACATATTTTGTAAATCTCCAGCTAATACTATGGTAGAGCTGCCTAACAGAGCTGAAGGTAATAATTTCATTTTGGTGAGGAAATGGTTTTCAAGACTGTTGGACAAAACGCGGTCAAAATCGCTGAACCAGGGCCCCTTAGGCTACTGGAAACAAATTTAATGGGAACATAATGATGCTATCCTTTTATGTCCTTTGCAGTGTCCAGCAACACTTTGATGATTTTATTCTGTCTTCTTGAAATTGTGTTTAGTTGGACACAAAAACCTATTATGTGTAGAAGTATGTCTAATCAATCACTCACTAGCTTGTGTGTGTTCATTATTTATAATTTTCAGGTAAAGAAAATACTTTTCAACTGTACAGCTATATATATATATATATATATATATATATATATATATATATATATATATATTTAACATAAATATAGCCAGTGAGAAAGAATGAAAGTATCATTAATTCATCCAGGAAAATAACTTTGATGATAAGGTGCTCAATTTGAAAGCCCAAATGTAGGTGTAAATTGCATATTAAAGTACTATTGCCAGTACTACTTTAGCTAGATAAAATGAATTTTTGTTATGTGAGACCAATTTGCATTTTTTTGTATTGCACAAACCAGATAAATGGAAACATGACCATATGGAAACAAAAATGAGAAAAAAAATAACTTTGGGACTATTTCATAGAAATTTCTAGAAACCAAATCAAAATGACTTTTAAACAGGTATCAAATAAGACAGATTTTCAGTCTTTTTATCTACATGTAGAGAAAACTTTCAAATATGAAATTGTTACAACTTATTAACACAATAGATTTAAAATATTTCATCTGGTCTTTTGAAACATGTTAGTTTAATCAGGAAGATTCTTGAAGAAATTCAAATTGGATCATTTTAGTGTATGGTCTCTATATTCATACTTTACTCTGGAACACTTTTTGATATCTTCCCAAACCTATGACTTTTCATGTTTTCATTTGTTGCTCATAATAATCAGAAGAAGAAAAATAAAGAACAAACCAAGTATGTCCTCAACAGTAGAAGTAGAGATGAATGTTTTAGTAGTGATGTCCCAATCAAGCTTTCTCAGTTTGATTTAATTGCATAAAGGTTGTTTTCATAGTGATAAGAAAACATTTAAGATTTTGTTCCTACTAAAAGACATCAAAATAAGAAAAAAATAAGGAGCCAAAAAAAGTGTTCCATATACTGTCTCAAATTTAGAAATGAGCAGGTATTAGGTAGAATTAATCTATCACTTAGTATTTTAACCAGGTTTGTTAAAGGACTTTTGGATAAGCATTGATCCTAAACTCCTATTCCTTTTGTTCAGTAACTAATTTATTTTATGAGTGGCTGAGACCTAATTAAGTTAATATTTATTTGCTGAGACTGGAGTAACATCTATATGCTTTAAATAAAGACTGAGATTTTTTCCAAATATTTTATGAAGAAGCAAAGACAACAATTCTTTCTGACTTTGGTAGAATTTAGTTATAATTTTTCTATAACTGAGACCTTATTATTATGCAGTATAGATATAATTATATAAAATTATAAAACTTTTAGAGCACATTACCAATCCCATTGGTTTATCTTCTAATATAGTATCTTATTTGATCCTCATTATATGATAAAGTACCCAGAGCCCATGTTATTATTCCACTTACAAATATGCCAACCATCAATAATGCTTTATATAATATATATTCCATGTTCACTGCTGTTGGAGCCTCACAACGACTGAGTGAAGTCTAAGAACACAGATAAGGTAATTAAAAATTACAGAGCATTATTTTCCTCAGGCAGCTGTAGCAAACTATCACAAACCAAATTGCTTACACAAGTAGAAATTTATTCTCTCACAGTTGTGGAGATGTACTCTGAAATTCTGAAATCAATGTCTTTAAGGTCATGTTCTTCTAAAAGATGAGAAAATATCTTTCCTTGTCCTTTTAAGTTTCTGGCAGTTGTCATCATTGGAGATTGGTGATTGGTATAGTAATTGGTCTTATTTTCTTTTTGTTTCTGTTTCCAAACATTTCTCTCATCACTAAAATGGAAGTCAGTGCAAACACCCAAATACAGGATGACATGTTCTTAACTTAAGAACTTATGCAGATATTTTGTTTCTGAATAAGGTCAAACTTTATATACATCAGCACTTTATAACACAAACATTTTTAGTGAGCACAGTTCACCCACAACTGATTTTTAAGGAATCTACAAAGGTGACACAGCTAGTTAAAAAAATTAAGCTGAATATGACAGTAGAGCTTATGTTCACAAAATCTGTGTTCAAGTGACACTAGGAATAAACTGATTTTTAAAAAATTCTTCAAGTTTTTCAATTATTGACATGAGGAGACTAATCAGAATGTCAAGAATTTCCTGTCTTCTAACCCATATTTTCAAGTCAGGATTATAATGCTTACTTGTATTACTTTATATTGTTACTTTGAATACTTCTTCAGAATAAAAGCTGTAGTAACATTTTCAGCGTAGAAAGTAATTTTAATAAAAGTGTTTATTTCTTTGCACACTGAAAGACTCTCTAAGGACTTAGTGATTCTTATATATTCCCCCTAAAATACCTTTGGTAGACAGGTAGATGGATGGATTTTTTCCAGTGTATAGTTTTGGCTTATTTGTTACAAACAAAAATAAAACAACAACAAAAACAAACAAACAAAAACAGGTGTTCAAAGGTGTGTGGATTTACCTTTGAACAGGTGTTCAAAGGTGTGGGTCTTTGATTTGCTTCTATTGATCAACCTGTTTTTATACCATTACCATGCAGTTTCTATTACTATAGCTGTGTAGTACTGTTTAAAATCAGAAATGTTGATACCTCAGGGAGTTTTCTTTTTCTTTTTGTTTGGTTGGTTTTGGCTTAAATTTTTTTGTTTGGTTGCTTGGTTGTTTGGTTGTATAGGATGGCTTTAGCTTTCCTGTTTTATTTTCTATTCTTCATTTTTAATTAATTCAATTTACAATCAGTCATAAGCCACTCCCTTCAATTCTCCCAGTCCCTCACTCCCTCTGGATCCCCTCTCCCTTATTCCTCAGATAAGGGGAGTACCTCTGCCCAGGTACCCCAGCTCATCTATTCACATGAGGACTGAGTCATCCTCCTCTCTGGCCTTGCAGGAAAGTCCCATTAGGGAGATGTGACCAAAAGCAAGCAACATAGCTCATGTCAGAGATATCCTCCACTCCACTAACTAGTGGGCCCCATGAAGCCTTATATGCCCATTGGACTTATTTTCTTGGCGTCTATACATTTTAGTATATCTCTTTTGTACTATGTGACTATAATCCACTAATAAGTGAGTATATACCATGTGTTCAAGGTCTGGAGAAAAACCACATGATCATATCCTTGGATGCCGAAAAAGCATTTAACAAAAGTCCAACACCCATTCATGTTTAAAGTCTTGGAGAGATCAGGGATACAAGGCACATACTTAAACTTAGTAAAGGCAATATATAGCAAGCCTATAGCCAACATCAAACTCAATGGAGAGAAACTTAAATCAATCCCACTGAAATCAGGGACAAGACAAGGCTGCCCACTCTCTCCATATCTCTTCAACATAATACTTGAAGTCCTAGCCAGAGCAATAAGACAACTAAAGGAGATCAAGGGGATACAAATCGGAAAGGAAGAGGTCAAAGTGTCACAATTCGCAGATGATATGATAGTATACATGAGTGACCCCAAAAATTCAACCAGAGAACTACTCACTAGGATGGTCTTTTCTAGTTTCATCCATTTGTCTAAAAATTTCATGATTTCCTTGTTTTTATTTTATTTATGGTAAAGTATCCTTTTCAATATTTTTATTTTTTAATTTATTATTTTTTAAAATTTTTTATTAATTACACTTCATTCACTTTGTGTCCCCCCCATGGTTCCCTCCCTGCTCCTGTCCCAATCCCTTCCTTCCTCCCTTCTCTGCACGTGTGCCCCTCCCCAAGTCCACTGATAGGGGAGGTCTTCTTTTCCTTCCTTCCAATCCTAGTCAATTAGGTCTCATCAGGAGTGGTTGTATTGTCTTTTTCTGCGGCCTGGTAATGCTGCTCCCCCCTTTGGGGGAGGTAATTAACAAGCAGGCCAATCGGTTCATGTAAGAGACAGTCCCTGTTCCTATTACTATGGAACCCACTTGGATACTGAACTGCCGTGGGCTACATCTGTGCAGGGGTCTTAGGTTATTTTTTATAAATTACTGTTTATTCACATTGTATCCCAGATGTAGCCCCCTCTGTCATTTCTTCCAAATTCCACCCTCCCTCCCCCATCTTCTCCTATGCCCTACCCCAAGTCCACTAATAAGAGGTCCTTCTCCTCTTCCCTCGGACCCTATGCTATCAGGTCTCATGAGGACTGTCTGCATTGTCTCCCCTCAAGGAGGTGAATAAAGAGCCAGCCACTGAGTTCATGTCAGAGACAGAGGACCCCTGTGCTAGATTCCTGTCCTGTTCCCTGTTTTCACCCTCTTCCAATGTCCATCCAGTTTGCCTTTCTGAATGAGAGCTGATCATCTTACCCAAGGTTGGCCTTCTTGCTTAGCTTCTTCAGCAAAGTGTCTGGATACAAAAAAAAAAAAAAAAAAAAAAAAAAGACAAAAAGGCTGAGAAAGAAATTGGGGAAACAACACACTTTACAATAGTCACTAATAACATAAAGTACCTTGGTGTGACTCTAACCAAGCATGTACAATAACAGATCTTCTGGAGGTATCCAGATCCCTGATCTCAAGGTGTACTATAGAGCAATGGTAATAAATACTGCATGTTTTTGGCATAGAAACAGAATATTGGATCAATGGAATTGAATAAAAGACCCAGGAATAAACTCACACACCTATTTGTCCTTCTACGTTAAGTCTCTCCCTAGGTTACTCCTTGTTGTTTATCTTCTTTAAGACTTTAAGCTTTTAGTATGTTCATCCATTTATTCAAGTCACATAAAGAAGAAATGAACAAAAAAAAGATATTTTACCTTTCAATAGTCTATAATCAGTCAACACTTAGTATTATGTTTATAGATCTTGTTAATAATAAAGCCTGCTGTGAAACCACTGGAACTATTAGTCTAGTAGCACAGGGTCTTAGGTATGCTGAAGGAGCACTCTACAAATAAACTTGATTCCCAGCCTTGCTTTGTTATTCTTAACTACAACACTGCCATTAAATATTATACTGATCCACCAAAAACAATGGATTTAAATCTTCAAAAGTGTGTTTGAATTTTTCAGGACCCTACCAACACTGTTTATGTTAACCATTATATATATTTTTCCCCAAATGGATATCCACTAAAGCATCAATTTGATATTGTGAAGAAAAAGAGGATAGTCATTACTGTGTGGTACCCATATGCAAAACATGTTATTCACAGTATCTCATTCAGAGTATAAAACAACCATGTGAGGAACATATTAACAGTATCTTCTTTTTTATTAATTAAAAAACCAAGACAGAGTTTCACGAGTGCAAACATACATTCTATGCAATTATGAGAAGCAGAATTCAAAACCATTATTCCCAAATTCTGTATTGTGTTAAATTTCATATATAAATCCTGCTCAGAAAATGTTGAGACACATTACGTATATTATGAGGCAGTCAATTCACTTCATTTATAAATAAAGTAAGTTCTCCCAAGTATTTTCTCTGTTATTAAGGGTATAATTATTTTGATAATTTTTTTTAATTCCTTACTCATAATACTTCTATGAAATGTTTTGGTCATCTATTTTAGAGATTGATGATTGCTGTTAATAATATGATAATAAATTTGAAAATTTCTGAGAATATAAATTTTAAATACTCTCTTCACAAATTGGATAGCAAACAAGATAAAATAACTATGTAATCAGTATAACATAGTCACTCTACTCTAGTATGCAATCGCATCATAGAACTTACCACTTCCATTTATTACTAGCTTAGTATTCAGTGGTCACAGTTTCCTAACTTCTTGTCTTTACTCTTATCAGCCTCTGGTGGCAACTATTTTATTTGTTTAGGTACAATTCATTTCTGGGATTCCACATATGAGTGAAATCAAATGCTTGTCAATCTTTGATTTATCTCATTTGACAAAATTATGTTTAATCATAGCTATGTTATTACACATGATAATATTTTTGCTACTGAATAGTATTGTGTGTGTGAATAGTATTTGTGTGTGTGTGTGTGTGTGTGTGTGTGTGTGTGTGTGTGTGTGTGT
>NW_026596295.1:157362-377771 GCF_907164565.1 Psammomys obesus | reverse complement strand
TGTGTGTGTGTGTGTGTGTGTGTGTGTGTGTGTGTGTGTGTGTGTGTTATATGTGTATATATTGAATTTACTTCACCTATTCCTGGTCATGTAAATTATTTTCATATCTTAACTTTGTGAATAGCGCTACAATAAATGAAGGCAAGGCATCTCTTTGACATCCTGGTTTCTTTTCCCTTGAATATACAGTGTTGAATAGGACTAATGGATTTTTTTTACACATTTATTTATTTATTTATTTATTTATTTATTTATTTATTTATTTATCTATTTATTTATTTGTTTGTTTATTTTTGCACTTTATTCACTTTGTATCCCCCCCATAAGCCCCTCCCTCCTCCCATCCTAATCGCACCCTCCCTCCTCCTTCTTCATGCATGCCCCTCCCTAAGTCCACTGATAGGGAAGGTCCTCCTCTCCTTCTTTCTGATCTTAGTCTATCAGATCACATCTGGAGTGGCTGCATTGTCATCTTCTGTGGCCTGGTAAGACTGCTCTCCCCTCAGGGGGAGGTGATCAAAGAGCAGGCCTATCAGACTGTGTCATAGGAAGTCCCTCTTCCCATTACTATGTAACCCATATAGATACTAAACAGCCATGGATTACATCTGTGCAGGGGTTCTAGGTTGTCTCCATGCCTGGTACTTGGTTGGAGTATGGGTCTCTGGGAAGACCCCTGTGTTCAAATCTTCTGGTTCTGTTGCTCTCCTTGTGGGGTTCCTGTCCTCTCCATAACCTACTATTTCCCACTTCTTACATAAGATTCCATGCACTCTGCCTAACAGTTGGCCCTAAAGGCTCAGCATCTGCTTTGATAGTCTGCAGGGCAGAGGCTTTCAGGGGCCCTCTGTGGCAGGTTCCTAGGTTGTTTTCTGCTTTCTTCTTCTTCTGATGTCCATCCTATTTGCCTTTCGGGATGGGGATTGAGCGTTTTAGTCAGCATCCTCTCTCTTGATTAGTTTCTTTAGATGTACAGATTTCAGATTTATCCTATAAGTCTATATGAGTGAGTATATACGGTGTGTGTGTGTCTTTCTGCTTCTGGGACAGCTCACTCAGGATGATCCTTTCCAGGTCCCACTATTTACCTGCAAATTTCATGATTTTCTTATTTTTCATTGCAGAGTAATACTCCATTGTGTAGATGTACTACAATTTCTGCATCCATTCTTTAGTTGAGGGGCATCTGGGCTGTTTCCAGCTTCTGGCTATTATAAATAAGGCTGATACAAATATGACTGAGCAAATGTCATTATTGTGTACTTGAGCCTCTTTAGGATATATGCCTAAGAATGTTATGGCTGGATCCTGAGGAAGCTCTATTTCTAGTTGTCTGAGAAAGTGCCAAATTGATTTCCAGAGTGGTTGTACAAGTTTACATTCCCACAAGCAGTGGAGGAGAGTTCCCCTTTCTCCACAACCTCTCCAACATGTATTGTCACTTGAGTTTTTCATCTTGGCCATTCTGATGGGTGTAAGGTGAAATCTCAGGGTTGTTTTGATTTGCATTTCCCTGATAGCTAATGAGGATGAGCATTTCTTTAAGTGTTTCTCTGCCATTTGATATTCCTCTACAGAGAATTCTCTGTTTAGCTCTGTTACACATTTTTTAATTGGATTACTTGGTTTATTGCTTTTCTGCTTCTTTAGTTCTTTATATATGCTGGATATTAGCCCTCTGTCAGATAAAGGGCTAGTGAAGATTCTTTCCCAATCTATAGGCTGTCGTTTTGTTTTAATGACAGTGTCCTTTGCTTTACAGAAGCTTTTCAGTTTCATGAGGTCCCATTTATTGATTGTTGCTCTTAGAGCCTGTGCTGTTGGTGTTCTGTTCAGGAAGTTGTCCCTTGTGCCAATGAGTTCTAGAGTATTTCCCACTTTTTTTTTCTAACCAATTTAATGTGTCTGTTTTTATGTTGAGATCTTTGATCCACTTGGACTTCAGTTTTGTACAGGGTGATAAGTATGGATCTATTTTCACTTTTCTACATGTAGACATCCAGTTGGACAAGCACAATTTGTTAAAGATGCTATCTTTTTTCCATTGTATGGTTTTGGTATCTTTGTCAAAAATCAGGTGTCCATAAGTGTGTGGGTTTATTTCTGAGTCTTCTGATCGGTTCCATTGATCCACCATTCTGTTTCTATGCCAGTACCATGTAGTTTTTATAACTGTTGTTCTAGATCAGGGATCTACAGCTTAAGATCAGGGATGGAGATACCTCCAGAAGATCTTTTATTGTAGAGGATTGTTTTAGCAATTCTGGGTTTCTTGTTATTCCATACAAAGTTGAGAATTTTTCTTTCCAGGTCTGTAAAGAATTGTGTTGGTAATTTGAAGGGGAACTGCGTTGAATCAGTAGATTGCTTTTGGTAAGATGGCCATTTTTACTATGTTAATCCTGCCAAGCCATGAGCATGGGAGATCTTTCCATCTTCTCATAGCTTCTTCTAATTCTTTCTTGAGAGACTTGAAATTTTTTTCATACAGGTCTTTGAATTGCTTGGTTAGGGTTACACCAAGCTACTTTATGTCATTTGTGGCTATTGTGAAGGGTGTTGTTTCCCTAATTTCTTTCTCAGCCCTTTTGTCTTTTGTATACAGGAGGGCTACTGATTTTTTTGAGTTAATTTTGTATCCGGCCACTTTGCTGAAGGGATTTATCAGCTGTAGGATTTCCGTGGATGAGTTTTTGCGGTTGCTCACGTATACTATCATATCATCTGCAAATAGTGAAATTTTGACTTCTTCCTTTCCAATCTGTATCCCCTTGAACTCCTTCAACTCTCTATTGCTCTCAGCAAGGAGTTCCAGCACTATGTTGAAGAGATATGGAGAGAGTGGGCAGCCTTGTCTTGTCCCTGATTTCAGTGGGATTGCTTTAAGTTTCTCTCCGTTCAGTTTGATGTTGGCTATAGGCTTGCTGTATATCGCCTTTACTATGTTTAGATATGTGCCTTGTATCCCTGATCTCTCCAGTACTTTAAACATGAATGGATGTTGGATTTTGTCAAATGCTTTTTCAACATCTAAGGAGATTATCATGTGTTTTTTTTTATTTCATTTTGTTAATATGATGGATCATATTGATGGATTTCTGTTTATTGAACCACCCCTGCATACCTGGGATGAAGCCTACTTGGTCATAGTGGATAATATCTTTGATGTGTTCTTGTATTCGGTTTGCAAGTATTTTGTTGAGTATTTTTGCATCAATGTTCATAAGGGAGATTGCCCTGAAATTCTCTTTCTTTGTTGAGTCTTTGTGAGGTTTAGGTACCAAGGTGACTGTGGCTTCATAGAATGAGTTTGGTAATGTTCCTTTTGTTTCTATTTTGTGGAATAGTTTGAAGAGAATTGGAGTTAGCTCTTCTTTGAAGGTCTGGTAGAATTCTGCGCTGAAACCATCTGGTCCTGGGCTTTTTTTGGATGAGAGACTTTTGATGACCGCTTCTATTTCCTTGGGGGATATAGGACTATTTAATTGATTTACCTGGTCCTGATTCAGCTTTGGTAAGTCAAATCAATCAAGAAAATTGTCCATTTCATTTAGGTTTTCAAATTTTGTAGCATATAGACTTTTTTTTCATTTTAGAGAATATTTATTTCTTTATTATGCTTAGTGTTTTATGTGACACTGTTGGTAAGACAACTGTACTTTCCAATTTCTTATTTTTTATTTTTTTTTTATTAATTACACTTTATTCATTTTGTATCCCCTCGTAAGCCCCTCCCTCCTCCCCTCCGGATCTCACCCTCCCTCCCCTTTCTGCATGCATGCCTCTCCAGTTTTGAAGTAAGTCCTAATGATTGTTTGGATTTCCTCAGTGTCTATAGTTAAGTCCCCCTTTTCATTTCTGATCTTGTTGACTGGGTGGTGTCTCTCTGCCTTTTAGTTAGCTTGGCTAACGGTTTGTCAATCTTGTTGATTTTCTCAAAGAACTAGCTCTTGGTTTCATTGATTCTTTGAATTGTTTTATTTGTTTCTAATTGATTGATTTCAGCCCTAAGTTTGATTATTTCCAGCTGTCTACTCCTTTTTGGTGTGTCTGCTTCTTCTTTTTCTAGGGTTTTTAAGTGAGCCATTAAGTAGCTTGAATGAGCTGTCTTGAATTTATTCTTGAAGGCACTTAGTGCTATGAACTTTCCTCTTAGCACTGCTTTCACTGTGCCCCACAAGTTTGGGTATGTTGTGTCTTCATTTTCATTGAGTTCTAGGAAGACTTTAATTTCTTTCTTTATTTCTTCCCTGACCCAGCTGTCGTTTAGTAACAAGTTGTTCAGTTTCCATGTGTGTGTAGGCTTTTTGCTATTTCTTTTGTTGTTGAGGTCCAGCTTTATTCCATGGTGATCAGACAGGATACAAGGGATTATTTCATTCTTCTTGTATCTGTTGAAGCTTGCTTTGTGACAAACAATATGCTCTATTTTGGAGAAGGTTCCATGAGGTGCTGAGAAGAAGGTAAATTCTTTTCTGTTTGGGTGTAAGGTTCTGTAAATGTCTGTGATGTCCATTTGATTAATGACCTCTGTTAGAGATATTGTTTCTCTGTTTAATTTCTGTTTTGTTGACCTGTCCTTTGTTGAGAGTGGGGTGTTGAAGTCTCCCACTATTAATGTGTGGGGATCTATATGTGGTTTAAGTTTTATCAATGTTTCTTTTACAAATGTGGGTGTTCTTGTATTTGGGGCATAGATGTTCAGGATTGTGATGTCTTCCTGGTGGAATTTTCCCTTGATGAGTATGAAGTGTCCTTCCCCATCTCTTTTGATTAATTTTGGTTGAAAGTCTATTTTATCAGATATTAGAATGGCTACTCCTGCTATCTTCTTGGGTCCATTTGCTTGGAAAGTCGTCTTCCAACCCTTTACCCTCAGGTAATGTCTATCTTTGTGCCTTAGGTGTGTTTCTTGTATGCAACAGATTGCTGGGTTTAGTTTACGCATCCATTCTGTTAGTCTGTGTCTTTTTATTGCCGAGTAGAGTCCATTCTTGTTGAGAGAGATTAATGACCAGTGGCTGTTAGATCCTTTCATTTTGATGTTGGCTGTGGTCATAATGTTGTGTGCTTGGTTGATTTTTGTTTTACTATAGTAAGGTTAATTATTTCCTGTGTTTTCTAGGAAGAAGCTAATTTTCTTGGGTTGTATTTTCCCTTCCAGTGTCTTCTGTAATACTGGATTTGTGTGTAGGTATTGTTGAAATTTGTATTTGTCATTGAATATCTTGTTTTCTCCGTCTATGAGGACTGAGAGTTTTGCGGGGTATAGTAGCCTGGGCTGACATCTGTGTTCTCTTAGGGTCTGCATGAGATCCCTCCATGCAGGGATCTGGCTTTCATAGTCTCTGTTGAAAAGTCAGGTGTGATTCTAATAGGTTTGCCATTATATGTTACTTGGCCTTTTTTCCTTGCAGCTTTTAGTATTTTTTCTTTGTTCTGTATACTTACTGTTTTGATTATTATGTGGCGGGAGGATTTTCTTTTCTGGTCATGGTCATATTTGTTGGGTGTTCTGTAGACCTCTTGTATTTTTATTGGCCTCTCCTTTAACTTGGGGAAATTTTCTTCAATGATTTTGTTGAAAATATTTTCTGGGCCTTGGAAAAGGGAATCTTCTTTTTCCTCTATTCCTATTATTCTTAGGTTTTGTCTTTTCATATTTTCTTGGATTTCTTGGACGGTCTGTGTCAAGAATTGTTTGGATTTAACATTTTCTTTGACAGATACATCGATTTCTTCCATTGTATCTTCTACACCTGAGATTCTTTCTTCCGTCTTTTGTAGTCTGTTGGTTATGCTTACCTCTGTAGTTCCTGTTTTCTTCCCTAATTTCTTCCTCTCCATTATTTCCTCCATTTGTGTTTTCTTTAATTTTTCCAGTTCTATATCAGATCTTGAGTTGTTTTGTTTACTTCCTTTTCCTGTCTGATTGTATTTTCCTGTTTTTCTTTTAATTTTTTTCAACTCTGTTTCTTTCATTTCTTTCAGTTATTTAATTATTTCTTCTCTGAAGGCTGCAAACTCTTTGGCTGCATCTTCCTGTATTTCTTCACAGATGGCCATTATCTGCTTATCTTTAACTTCTTCCATTTCTTTATGGATAGACATGATCTGTTTGGTTTTATCTTCCTCTAATTCTTTACATATTTTATTTGTTTCCTCTATTATCCTCTTCATCAGCATAGATGTAAGGTCATCTTCTTGATTTTCTATTATGCTGGGTTGTCCCGGGTTGCTTGCTCCTGGATGGCTGGGTTCTGGAGATGCCATATTGCTCTGTCTTTTGTTGGTTGAGCTTTTACTCTGACCTCTACCCACTGGGCTGTTTTAGGTGTTGGCTGTTAGTTTCTGTGCTTCTTGGAGTCCTGAGGTAGGGAGAATCCCCTTGGCTGGAAGATGATTTTTCCTGAAGGAGGCTCCTCTGCTTTTTGGGTATGGTCACTCTATGGCCAGTGTTTCTCAGGAATTTTCACTGCTCACCTCAGGTGTATAGCTCTGAGTAGTAGCTGTGGTCTTTGTTCGTCAGGGGGGCTCTCCTCTCATTCGTAGAAGTTCTCAAGACAGCTGCGTCCCTGCTGGGTTTCTCGTTCTGAATTTAGTGAGCTTTTGTTGTTGTTGTTACACTGTTTTCCAGGTATAACCCTCTGGAAGAGCCTGCTGATTCCCTAGCTGTGGGGTTTTCTCCCAACAGGGAAACTCAGTCTGGTATCCTGGGGCACACAGTTCTGTTCAAGAAGGTGAGAGGAGCACCCAGCAAGTCTCTGGGCCAGGGGATGAGTGCTCCGCTCTGGGCCTGGAGAATGTGCGCCTAGGTCGAGTTGGCGCCTAAGGGCGCTGCTCTGGTCTGGAGGCTGTGCACTCCTCTCTAGGCTGGCAACTGAGGGTTCCTCTCTTTTCTGGAGGCTGGGTGCCTCACTCTGGACTAGAAGCTGTGTGTCTCTGTCTGGGATGGCGGCTGGGCGACGCTCTGGTTCGGAAGCTGTGCACTCCTCTCTAGGACTAATGGATTTTTACAACGTTGCATTTACTGTTTTCTTTTATGTATTTTTTGGGCAACTCTATGTATTTTTTGTAATAGCTATACTAATTTGCATTCTCATTAACTGTGTTCAAAGGTTGCACTTTTTCCGTAGTCTCATGTTATCAATTACCTTATCAATAGTAGTAACCTGTTTAGAGTGAGTTTATATCTCCTTCTTTTTTTGACTTTCATTTCTCTGATTATTAACAATATTTACTACTTTTTCATACATGTCAGCCATTCTCATGTCTTTTAGAAAATGAATTTTGGGAGCAAATTCTAATTTTCAATTGTGATATTCATATGCTACTGAGATTTTGATTTCTTTATTTTTTATATCAACATTTTTTGGATGAGTAATTTCTAATATTTTTCCAGTTCTGTAAGTTATTTCTTTACTCTGTAGATTATTTTGTGGGAAGTTGATATTTGATAGAATACCATTTGTCTTTTTATAACATTTATTTCCTATGTTTTTGAGGTATGTTCAAAAAAGCTTTGCCCTGTCAGTTGCATGAAATGTTTCTCACATTTTCTTCCCATAGTTTTGTGGATTTCTGGCCTTGCATATAAGATATTGAGTTATTTTCCATTTATGTTTTTTGTAACTAGTAGGCAGGAAGAGTTGGGTTATATAAAACCAAATGTAGACATCTAGTTTGCCTACCATCAGTGATTAAAAATATAATGTTTTTGTAGTGTAGCTTTTAACATTGTCAGAATTCAACTGGTTGTAAATATATAGTCTCACAGCTAGGTTACTAATCTCTTCCATTGATTTATGTGGTTATTTTTATGTCAATACAATTCTGTTTGATTACCATAGCAGCAGGTAGTAATGTCTCCTGTTTTCTGTTTTTGATCAAGATTATGTTAGTGGTTTAGTGTTATAGTAGTTGCAATAATATTTTAGTATTTTATTTATCATGTTAAAATATCATTTGCATTTCAAAGGGGGTTGTAAAAATGTATAGATTGCTTTGAGTAGCATGGAATTATAATATTAGTGTGTCTCCCAATCTATGACTATAATATATCTTGTCATTTTTTGTATCTGGTACAGTTTCTTTCATTAACATATCATATTTTCAGTCTTACTGATCTTTCAGTGCTTTGATTAAATCTACTCTTAAATGTTTTAAATTTTGGTATTGTAAGTAGCATATGATGATGCTACTATACTGGTTATATAGGTTGCAACTTGATTGAAGTAATTTATTAAACTTAGTGATTGGGAACGTAGGTCAGTGATAGACTCATTGCCCAACAAGTGTGAGGCACCATGGTTAATCTCCAACACTGGGAATAAGAACACATGAACACATTTATTAGTTCTAATACATTTTTCTTAGGAATTTTTATATGCAAATGCATTTATAAAGAAAACTTGACTGAGGAATAGTCCTATGTTAATATCTTATTTGTTCGTTTGGTTGGTTTGTTGTTAACTATTCAAACTACGACTTCCAGTAGTATGTTGAATTAAATGGATGAATTTATCATATAGATCCATGGCTTGCACCAGATTAAAAAAAGAAGCTTTTAGCTTTACTCCACTCAGTGTGTTATTATGCTTCCTTATTTTTATGATTTTTATTATATTGAAATGTTCTCCCTTCGTACAGAAATTTTCAGCATTCTTGTTTTGAATTTTATTAAATTCTGATTTTGTACATACAGAGATGATTGTATTGTTTCATTATTCATTTTGTATGTGTATTTACCATTCTTATTGATTCATTAATGTTGAGCCTCATTTTTGAGATTAAGAAAAATTCTATGTGATCACAGTGAATTGCTTTTCATATGCCTTTGGATTTGGTTTGCTAATGTTTTGTTGAAAATTCTTACATTAGATAAGGATGCTGGCTCATAGCTTTCTTTTTTGTCACCTGCAGTTTTGTCTCAGAGAAAGGCTAGCCATGTATAATGAATTTGAAAAAATACTCTTTGGTCAGTTTCACAAAATAATTTAAGTAAAGTTTGTGATATTTTTTCCAATATGTTTCATAGAAATCATCCATCAAGCCATTCGTTTTTGAGCTTTTTTTTTTTGATGAAATGTTTTAGCTAATAATTTACTATATTTCATTTCTTCATAATTAAATCTTGATGATATAAATTTTTTTTCATTCTGATATGTAGTGATCCAACTACTTCTTTAAGTGTACTGCTTAGCAATTTTCCAGAAGTTCAACAGAAGACAATGTATTTTGTATAATATACTCATTCAGATGTTAGTCTTACTGCAACACCAGATCGTATTAAATCAATTTTAATATTAATAAAGCATTAAAATAGATCCTGATATTTGTTATGTTTCATAGGAAAATTCTTAAATCAATTTCACATGATGCTTTTAAATTTAGTCTTCTAGGTGTATAAAGAATTGTATTGTATTTTGATAGGAATTGCAACGAATCTGTAGAATGCTTTTCATAGAATGGCCTTTTTTTTTTTTTTGAAAAGATCATCCAGAGTGAGGTATCCCAGAAGCAGAAAGACACACATGGTATATACTCACTTATAAGTGCATATTAGCCATATAATATAAGATAAATATACTAAATCTACAAACCTAAAAGGGCTAAACAATGAGGAAGATCCCAGGGAAGATGCTTAATTTCATTCAGAAGGGCAAACAGGATACACAGCAAAAGCTGTGACAAGAGGGAGCAGAACAGGAGCTTACCACAGATGTCCTCTAAAAGACTCCACCCTCAAGGGATCTAAGCAGATGCAGAGAATCACAGGCAAACTGTGGACAGAGCATAGGGATTTTTATGGAAGAAGGGGGGAATAGAAGGAAATGGAGGGAGCAGAAGCCCCACGGAGAGAATAAGAAAGCCATTAAAAACCTGGGCCCAGGTGGGTCTGTGAAGACTGATGCATCAACCAAAGACCATGCATAAAGAGGACCTAGAACGCCTGCTCAAATGAAGCCCATAGACAGATCAGTCTCCATGTGGGTTACCTAGTAAGGGGAACAGAAACAGGAAGAGTTGCCTGCTCCTTGATCACTTCTTCCAGGTCGGGCATCCTGGCCAGCCCACAGAGGAAGAGGATCAAGGCAGTCCCGATGGGACCTGATAGTTTAGGGTCAAACAATAACGAAGGGGAACTTCCCCTATCAGTGGACTAGGGGAGAGTGATGTGAAGAGAACAGGGAGGGAGGGTGGGACTACCAGGAGGAGATGAGGGAGGAGAGGAAGAAGAGAATTACAACTGGGATACAAAGTAATAAATCGTAAATAATAATAAGAGTAATAGTAATAATAATAAATGAAAAGTAAATAAAAATAAGTTAACTAGCTTTGCAAAATCTTGCAAATGAATAAAAAACATCACATCAACATCAAGTAGACCCAAAGCCTATCCAGCTCAATGAACTGCTATACAAGCAGAATTGACATTTGGAATAAAAGCTGTGGAGCTTAAATTAAGTTTCATACTTTTCCAATTAAAAATGTATTTCTTTTATATGTACGATTATTTTAAATTTATTTGCATTTTTAAATTTTTGTTCATTTATTTATGTGTGTTTGTTTATTTACTTACTTATTACAAATTATTCACATTGTATCCTGGCTGTAGCCCCGTCCATCTCCTCCCAGTCCCATCCACCCTCCCTCTTCTCCTTCCATGCCTCTTCCCTAGTCCAACGAGAAGGGAGGACCTCCTGCCCTTCTGTCTGACCCTAGTTTATCAAGTCTCATCAAGACTTGCTGCATCATCTTTATCTCTGGCCTGGCAAGGCTGCACCACCCCCTGGGGGAGGTGATCAAAGAGCCAGCCACTGAGTTCATGTCAGAGACAGCCCTTGCCCTCCTTACTAAGGAACCCACTTGGAAAATGAGCAGGAAGTCCTCTCCATGCGTGGTCCTTGGTTGAAGTATTGGTCTCTGCAAGAACCTCTGTGCCCAAGATGTTTTTACATTATAATACAATGACAATATTCTCCCTTCCCATTTCTCCCTCCAAACCTTCTCAACCCTTCAAATTCCTGGCCTTTTCACGTCCACTGATTATTATTGTATGCATATATGTATAGGTATATAGGTATATACACATATATCCCTAAATATAACCTGTAGGTCCATATTTTGAAACTTGTATATATGTTTTGGGGGGCTATAACAGGAATAGATACAAAGTGAATAAATTGTAAATATATATAATTAAGAAGAGGAAAAGAAAATAAATTTAGACTTCTAAATTTATTAAACTTGTTTAGTGATTAAAATTGTCTATTGCATTTTTATGCTTCTTGAGTTCAAATCTGAATTCCATAACTTATATTACTGATGAGATTAATTTACTTCTCCATATCATGGTTTTTTTCATATGTATAACTGTACCTACCTCACAGTTTTGTTATAAGTATTTAAAGAGTTAACACATTCCCAAAACATTGAGAATAATGTCTAACATACAAGAATCTCTCTTTTTTCATGCACTGTTTATGTATACTAGTGTACACATATTTATATACAACTTTTTCATGGAAATATGAAAAATGCCAATTGAGTTGTCTGGGCCATCAATAAATAGTGTGGTTTCCTTTCTTTATCAAATTAGTCCGCTGTTTAAACCTATTTTACTTTTGCTCTTAGCCAATTACAACTGAACCTGAAGCAATGAGTTCTTCAGTGAAACGTAAACCTGATTATATTCCACTCATTCAACATGTATCAGTTGTAAGTAATTTAAATTCATTTCAGGTACTGAGAAATTAACTATTTGTGAGGGATAAACTTTTTAATTTTTTTTTATTTTTAAAGACTTATTTATTTGTATCTTTTTTAAAATTAAATTTTTATTTTTATATTAATTACAGTTTATTTACATTGTATCCCAGCTGTAGCCCCCTCCATCATCCCTTCCCAAACCCACCCCCCATCCCTCATGTCCTCCCTGCCCCTCTCTAAGTCCACTGATAGGGGAGGTCCTCCTCCCCTTCCATCTGATCCTAGTTTATCAGGTCTCTTCAGGACTGGCTGCAATGTCCTTCTCTGTGGCCTAGCAAGGCTGCTCCTCGTTTGGGAGTGGGGAGGTCAAAGAGCCAGCCACTGAGTTAATGTCAGAGACAGTCCCTATTCCCCTTACTAAGGAATCCACTAGGATACTGAAATTTCTATTTCTCTATATTAATTACAGTTTATTCACTTTGTATCCCAGCTGTAGCCCCCTACCTCCTCCCCTACCAATCCCATTCTTTTTCCTTCATATCCTCCCATGCTCCTCTCCAAGTCCGCTGATAGGGTAGGTCCTCCTCCACTTCCAGCTGACCCTAGTTTATCAGGTCTCATCAGTACTGACTGCACTGTTCTCCAATGTGGCCTGGGAAGGCTGCTCCCCCCTCAGGAGGGGGTTCAAAGAGCCCACCACTTAGTTCATGTCAGAGACAGTCCCTGTTCCCATTATTAGGGAACCCACTTGGATATTGAGCTTCCATGGGCTACATCTGAGCAGGGGTTCTAGCTTCTATCTATGAATGGTCCTTGGTTAGAGTATCAGTCTCAGAAAAGACCCCTGTGCCCAGATATTTGTTTCTGTTGGTCTCCTTGTGGAGCAACTGTCCTCTCCAGGTTTTACTACTTAACCCTTCTTTCATAGGATTCCCTGCACTCTGCCCAAAGTTTGGTTGTGAGTCTCAGCATCTTCTTTGATACACTACTGGGTAGAGTCTATCAGAGGCCCTCCATGGTAGGCACCTGTTATGTTCCCTGTTTTCTCCCTCTTCCAATGCCCAACCTGTTTTTCTTTCTGAGTCACGATTGATCATCTTACCCATGCTCCTCCTTCTTGCTTTAGCTTTTTTAACTTAATGGCTTAAAAATCATTCCACGTGTTACTAGAATTTAGCGACTTAGATAAAATCTGTCTCCTTATATTATCATTTGGATACATATAAGCCATGCTACATTGTTCTATATTAAGAAATAACTTTTGTGAGCCGAACTTCTGTGTATCTAAGATAATTTTAGTAGCTTTAACACGCTAGCATAACATACGCATTTGTGGAAATTTTATCAACCTTTTATATCCCCACCTCCTATGATTCCCTGTCCTAGAATCTGTTAGCCATACTATAAATACCCTTATATTCACCATTATGCCCTATGTTCTTCCTCTTTGGGCATTTTAATAACTTTCTATTATACGTAGGTTTCTTATTCTTCTTTTTCTGTTTTCTTAATTATTTTTCATTCTCCGACATTGATGAAACACAAATAATGTTTCTGTTGTGAAAATTGCCCAAAACTTCAGGAAGAATTAATCTGTGTCTTCTACTCACATGATACTGTGTAAAAAAAATAAATACTGGTAATAAGCCCATCACACCGAATTCTACTCAGTCTATGACATTTTTTCCTATTATTTTCTCTAATTACAACACTTAATAGTGGTGTTAAAAAGGTAAGACATTGGGGCATGCGTGAAGAAGGAGGAGAGAAGGTGGGATTAGGAGGGGAGGAGGAGGGATTTATGGGGGGATATGAAGTGAATAAAGTGTAATTAATAAAAAAGAGAAAAAAGGTAAGACATTAATGCTTGTTGAATGAATGAAAATGTGGATGAATGGATGGATAGATGGATGATGAATACAGCGATGGATAGAAGGATAAGGAAAACATATGGGTAGATGGGTTAGTGGATAGGTACTTCACTAACTCATCAAATGTTTTTTATCTTAGGACACCAGAACAAATTGATAATGCATTAAGAAATAAAATCAGAAAAAAAATAAAAAAACATATTTTTCTTAGATTAATTTGACCAAGAGGGAGCCGAAACTTGAACTCTCTACTTCTCTCCCTATTGTTTCTGTCTTTCCCTAACAAAGAGTTTAGATGTGTATTTATTGAACAGCACAGACAACATGGCATGGGAAAGGAATAAAGGATTCTTATAGAAATATAAAACAGAGTTTTAAATCGGAAGAAGTTATTTTACTGACCCAGATTAGTAACTAGTAATGCACACATATGTTATCAAGCTGTATCTACAGGATCTTTTCAATATTTGTGACAGATATTATTGTATAACATTGCTTCCAACCTGCTGGCTGCTCTCAGCACCTGATTAAAGACTCAGCATTTACACATACATTATTCTAGGTCGGATCAATGGACAAGTACACAACAAAAGATTAAACCTATGTATTATTGTAGGTTACAAAAGGTTGTTAATACCAAATCCAAGACAAGAAAGGTTGGCTGTTATATTGTTTACTTAAAGATAGGCTTAACATTTACAGGCTTAGTACATAATAGAACAGAAGGTTAAACACAGTCTTTTTTTTTTAATTTTATTTTTCTCTTATCAGTTACATTGTATTAACTCTGTATCCCAGCCGTGTCCCCCTCCCAGTTCCTCCCTCCCTCCCTCATCTCCACTGTGCCCCTTTCCAAGTCCGCTGATAGGGGGGACCTCCTCCCCATTCATCTGATCCTGTTTTATCAAGTATCTTCAGGACTGGCTGCAAAGCTCTCCTCTGTGGCCTAACAGGACTGCTCCTCCCTTGGGAGGTGGGGAGGCCAAAGAGCCAGTCATTGAGTTCCTGTTAGAAATAGTCCTTGTTCCCCTCACTATGGGAAACCAATTGGTTACTGAGCTACCACAGGCTACATCTGAGCTGAGGTTCTAGGTTATATCCATACATGGTCCTTGGTTGCATGTCAGTCTCAGAAAAGACCCTGTGCCCAGATATATTTGGTCCTTGTGGAGCTCCTATCTTTTCCCCATCAGACTAACTCCCCTTCTTTCTTATGATTCCCTGTACTCTGCCAAAGGTTTGGTCATGAGTCTTTGCTTTGAAAACACTGCTAGTTAAAGTCTTTCAAATACGCTCAGTAGACTCCTGTCATACGTTCAATACACATCCCATCTGTCTTTCTAAACGAGGATTGATCATCTTGCCCCATGTCCGCTCTCTTGATTATCTTTTTTAGGTGTACAGATTTCATTATGTTTATCACATCTTATAGGTCTATATAAGTGAGTATATACCGTGTTTGTCTTTCTCCTTCTGGTATATTTCACTCAGGATGATCTTTTCTAGATCCCACCATTTGCCTGCAAATTTCATGATTTCCTTTTTTTTGATTGCTGAGTAGTATTCCATTGTGTAAAAATACCACAATTTCTGTACCCATTCCTCCGTTGATGGACATCTGGGTTGTTTCCAAGTTCTGGCTATTACAAATGAAGCTGCTATAAACATTGTTGAGCAAGTATCCCTTTTGTGTACTTGAGCAGACTTTGGGTATATACCTATCAGTGGTATAGCTGGGTCTTGAGGAAGCACTATTCCTAATTGTCTTAGAAAGCGCCAGGTAGATTTCCAGAGTGGTTGTACCAGTTTACATTCCCACCAGCAGTGGAGGAGGGTTCCCCTTTCTCCACTGATGAAAACTCCCTTGAGTTGTTCATCTTGGCCATTCTGATAGGTGTAAGGTGATATCTCAGGGTCGTTTTGATTTGCATTTCCCTGATGGCTAATGAGGATGAGCATTTCTTTAAGTGTTTCTCTGCCATTTGATATTCCTCTGTCGAGAATTCTCTGTTTAGCTCTGTTCCCCATTTTTAATTGGATTACATGGTTTGCTGCTTTTCAGCTTTTTTAGGTCTTTGTATATACTCGATATTAGTCCTCTGTCAGATAAAGGGTTAGTGAAGATTCTTTCCCAAACTGTAGGCAGTCGTTTTGTTTTGATGACAGTGTCCTTTCCTTTACAGAAGCTTTTCAGTTTCATGAGGTCCTATTTATTGATTGTTGCTCTTAGAGCCTGTGCTGTTGGTGTTCTGTTCAGGAAGTTGTCTCCTGTGCCAATGAGTTCTAGGCTGTTCCCCACTTTTTCTTCTAACAGATTTAGAGTATCTGGTTTTATGTTGAGGTCTTTCATCCACTTGGACTTTAGTTTTGTGGAGGGTGATAAATATAGATCTATTTTCATTTTTCTGCATGTGGACATCCAGTTGGACCAGCACCATTTGTTGAAGAGGCTGTCTTTTTTCCATTGAATGGTTTTGGCTTCTTTGTCAAAAATCGAGTATTCATAGGTGTGTGGGTTTATTTCTGGGTCTTCTATGCAGTTCCATTGATCCTCCTTTCTGTTTTTATGCCAATACCATGCAGTTTTTATTACTATTGCTCTGTAGTACAACTTGAGATCGGGGATCGAGATACCTCCAGATGATCGGTTGTTGTATAGGATTGTTTTGGAGATTCTGGGTTTTTTTGTTTCTCCATATGAAGCTGAGAATCTTTTTTTTTAAGGTCTGAAAAGAATTGAGTTGGTATTTTGATGGGAATTGCATTGTATCTGTAGATTGCTTTTGGCAGGATGGCCATTTTCACAATGTTAATCCTACCAATCCATGAGCACGGGAGATCTTTCCATCTTCTGAGATCTTCTTCAATTTCTTTGTTCAGAGACTTGAAGTTTTTCTCAAACAGGTCTTTCACTTGCTTGGTTAGTGTCACCCCAAGGTACTTTATGTGGTTAGTGGCTATTGTGAAGGGTGTTGTTTCCCTAATTTCTTTCTCGGTCCTTTTGTCTTTGGTATAGAGGAGGGCTTCTGATTTTTTTGAGTTGATTTTGTATCCTGCCACTTTGCTGAAGGTGTATATCAGCTGGAGGAGTTCTCTGGTTGAATTTTTGGGGTCTCTCATATATACTATCATATCATCTGCAAATAGTGACACTTTGACCTCTTCCTTTCCGATTTGTATCCCCTTGATCTCCTTTAGTTGTCTTATTGCTCTGGCTAGGACTTCAAGTACTATGTTGAAGAGATAAGGAGATAGTGGGCAGCCTTGTCTTGTCCCTGATTTCAGTGGGATTGATTTAAGTTTCTCTCCATTGAGTTTGATGTTGGCTATAGGCTTGCTGTATATTGCCTTTACTATGTTTAGATATGTGCCTTGTATTCCTGATCTCTCCAAGACTTTAAACATGAATGGGTGTTGGACTTTGTCAAATGCTTTTTCAGCATTTAAGGAGATGATCATGTGGTTTTTCTCCTTCAGTTTGTTTATGTGGTGGATTACATTGATGGATTTCCATATGTTGAACCACCCTTGCATGCCTGGGATGAAGCCTACTTGGTCGTGGTGGATATATCTTTGATGTGTTTTTGGATTCGGTTTGCAAGTATTTTATTGAGTATTTTTGCGTCAATTAAACACAGTCTTAAAATTTACTTCAAGGTTTATTATTAACTTTGCTGTGAGATATACCAAAAGTTTCAAATTTGGGAATCAATAGATATTTTCATTAAAAACTATCACTCCTAATGGGTTGTTCGATGGGTGGGTAGGTAAATGAGGAGATAAATTGGTAGTTGTATGGATAAAATGCTAGACATAGGGAAGGGCAAAAATACAGAAACATGTATGAGTAAATCAAGTATCTTAATTGACCCACCAGATTCAGAAAAAAATAACAAATTTCCCCTGATAAGCATAGTGAATTATGTTTACTTTATTCAGACATCTGAATTATTTCTACCCAAGAAAAGAGACCTCAGACTCTTATGTCAGCGAGATAGAATCATTCACTCTTCCAGTGTTCAAACACAAACATATACACAAACACATACACAGAGAGAGAGAGAAAAAAACTTTTCTGGTTCTGGGGCAACTCACTCAGGATGATCCTTTCCAGGTCCCAATATTTACCTGCAAATTTCATGATTTCCTTATTTTTCATTGCTGAGTAACATTCCATTGTGTAGATGTACCACAATTTCTGTATCCATTCTTCAGTTGAGGGGCATCTGGGTTGTTTCCAGCTTCTGGCTATTACAAATAAAGCTGCTACAAACATCGTTAAGCAAATATCCTTATTATGTACTTGAGCCTCTTTTGGATATATGCCTAGGAGTGCTATGGCTGGGTCTTGAGGAAGCGCTATTCCTAATTGTCTGAGAAAGTCCCAGATTTATTTCCAGAGTGGTTGTATAAGTTTGCATTCCCACCAGCAGTGGAGAAAGGTTCCCCTTTCTCCACAACCTCTCCAGCATGTGTTGTCCCTTGAGTTATTCATCTTAGCCTTTGTGATGGGTGTAAGGTGAAATATTAGGATCGTTTTGATTTGCATTTCCCTGATGGCTAATGAGGTTGAGCATTTCTTTAAGTGTTTCTCTGCCATTTGATATTCCTCTATCGAGAATTCTCTGTTTAGCTCTGTTACTCACTCATATAGACATATAATATAGGATAAACCTACTAAAATCTGTACATCTAAATAAACTAATCAAGAGGGAGGGCCCTGACTAAAATGCTCAATCCCCATCCTGAAAGGCAAAGAGGATAGACATCAGAAGAAGAAGAAAACAGGAAACAACCTAGGAACCTGTCACAAAGGGCCTCTGAAAGGCTCTGCCCTGCAGAGTATCAAAGCAGATGCTGAGACTTATGGCCAACTGTTAGGCAGAGTGCATGGAATATTATGAAAGAAGAGGGAAATAGTAAGATTTGGAGAGGGCAGGAACTCCACAATGAGAGCAACAGAACCAGAAAATTTGAACACAGGGATCTTTCCAGAGACTCATACTCCAACCAAGTACCATGCATGGAGATAATCTAGAACCCCTGCACAGATGTAGCCCATGGCAGTTCAGTGTCCAAGTGGGTTCCATAGTAATGGGAAGAGGGACTGCCTCTGACATGAACTGATTGGCCTGCTCTTTGGTCACCTCCCCCTGAGGGGGGAGCAGCCTTACGAGGCCACAGAAGATGACAATGCAGCCACTCCTGATGATAGACTAAGATCAGAAGTAAGGAGAGGGGGACCTCCCCTATCAGTGGACTTCAGGAGGGGTATGTGTGAAGAAGGGAGAGGGAAGGTGGGATTAGGAAGGGAAGAGGGAGGGATTTATGGGAGGATCAAAGTGAATAAAGTGTAATTAATTACAAAAAATTAAAAAAGAGGAAAAAAAACCTTTTAAAATACTTCCAGACAACTCTGACAAGAATGTACATCCACTAACTAGATATTTCAATCTATTACATAAAAAGTAAATTTCCTATATTTTAATAGGTGTATGTGTGTGTGTATCACCTGAATCTTATCTTTTGTATAATAATTTTGGAATCATGTACCTAGTTATATGTAAGTAAAAGAGAATTATGTATATATTTTAATAGGAACAACTTCGATTATCAAATAGAATTACTTTGTTTATATTCCTATATGAGCTAATATCAAACAGTAGCATTAAGAAATAATAAAATTAATTTACTCAGGATCTATTCTAGTTCCACCTATTTGCCTGCAAATTTCATGATTTCCTTGTTTTTCATAGCTGAGTAGTATTCCATCGTGTAGATATACCACAATTTCTGTATCCATTCTCCATTGAGGGACACTTAAGATGTTTCCAATTTCTGGCTATTACAAAGAAGCTGTTGTGAACATAGCTGAGCAATGTCTTTATTGAATAGTGAGGAATGTTTTCGGTATATGCCAAGAGTGGTATAGCTTCATCTTCAAGTAGTACTATTCCTATATTTTTTAGAAAGTGCCAAATTGATTTCCAAATTGGTTGTAAACGTTTGCACTCCCACCAGCAATGGAGGATAGGTTCTCCTTTCTCCACATACTTTTCAGCATGTGTTGTCACTTGAATTTTTTATCTTAGCCATTCTGAAGGTTGTGAGATGAAATCTCAGAATTGTATTGATTTGCATTTTTCTGATGACTAAATATGTTGAGCATTTCTTTAAGTGTTTCTCTGCAATTTGATATTCCTCTGTTGAGAATTCTCTGTTTAGCTCTGTACCACATTTTTTAATTGGATTACTTGGTTTGTTGGTGTTTAACTTCTTTGAGTTCTTTATATATTCTGGATATTAGCCCTCTGTCTGATGTAGGGTTGGTGAAGACTTTTTCAAAGTATGTAGGTTGTTGTTTTGTTCTCATGACAGCGCCCTTTCCTTTACAGAAGCTTTTCAGTTTCACAAGGTTCCATTTATTGATTGTAGAACTTAGAGCTTGAGCTGCTTGTGTTCTATTCAAGAAATTGTCTCCTGTGCCAATAAGTTCGAGGCTCTTGCCCACTTTTTCTTCTCAAAAGATTTAGTGTGTCTGGTTTTATGTTGGTATCTTTGATCCACTTGAACTTTAATTTTGTATAGGGTTATAGATCTGGCTCTATTAGCATTTTTCTACATGTAGACATCGAGTTTAGTCCAGCACTGTTTGTTGAAGATGCTATCTTTTTTCCATTGTATGGTTTTGGCGTCCTTGTCAAATATCACGTGCCATAGGTGTGTGGGTTTATTTCTGGGTCTTCAATTCAATTCCATTGATACATTAGTCTGTTCATATGCCAGTACAGTGCAGTTTTTATTACTATTGCTCTGTAGTACCCGGAAGATCTTTTAATGTACAGGATTGTTTTAGCTATTCTGTTTGTTTGTTTGTTTGTTTGTTCATATGAAGTAAAAATTGTGTTGATTTTTTTATGGAAATTCTATTAAATGTGTAGAATGCTTTTGGTAGGATAGTAATTGTCCCATGCTAATGGATTGGTAGGTCACTTGAGTTTTTGATCATAGCCATCCTGATGGGTGTAAGATGGAATCCCAGAGTAGTTTTGATTCCATTTTGCTGATGACTAAGGACGTTGTACATTTTTTAAGTGTTTGCCATTCAATATTCCTCTGTTGAGAAATGCACATCTTGAATTTAAAAGGTAATAACTTCCAAACTAATCAGGTATTGTAAGTATTGCAAAAAGCCCATTTATTCTGTAAACACTTCTTTGTTATACATTACAATTTGCTTATTCAAAGCCTTTGTAAATGTCCTTTATCTGAAAGTTAATTCCAAATACTTAGGCTCATAAGTGAAAATATCCACTAAATTATATTCTTAATATCTGTAATGTCTCTCTCTATATATAAATATTATAATTGCCCATGTTGTAATGGGCTACTTTCTTTTTCAAGATTTATTTATTTATGCTGTATACAGTGTTCTGGCTGTGTGTGCCTGCAGGACAGAAGAAGGCACCAAATCTCATTAGAGATGCTAATGAGCCACCATGTGATTGCTGGGAGTTGAATTCAGGACCTGTGGAAGAGTAGCCAGTGCACTTAACTGTTGAGCCATTTCTCCAGCTCCCAGGAAACTTTCTTTAAAATTCACTTTATTAATACTTTTTGTCTTTACTCATATCACTAAAAATTTCAAATCATTTTTGTGTTATAATCTGGATTATGTTGTCTCCTCAAAGCTGATTTTTATCTTTATTATGAGGTTTCTTTAATCCATACCCTCTTGTTATACTTATAATGTCTTAAAATTTTGTCTTCATATGTGGGATTGTGTTGTTTTTCTTTTATGTTATGAAATTGCCTTACTATTATAGAATAGCTTCCTTCAGAAAAGGAAATTTGTTTCTCTTTTATCAACTCAGGGAAGTGCCTTGACCATACTAAACACAATTATTTTCCAGTTCACTCACTAGATGTATAATTTTTATAAATGATTTTTGACGTTACAGTGCAAAAAGCAGGAGAATGATGGAGTTGCTCTTTGAAATGTCATTTGGGTTGTGATTGCAGAAAACATATTTAAAAAAAGAGGTTGAGTTGTGTCAGAGAAAGCATGTGTGACCTATAGGCTCTTAATCCTTTTGAGATATAGCCTCTCTTCTAGTAAATTACTAGCTATCTGGATTCAATTGAGATTTTCTTCAGCCATTTTTTTAGTAATTCAGTTTTAAACATTGAGATTGAATGCACTGGAGCATATTTACCCATTGAGAATATGTTAAATTATTTGTAGAGGTCTCCTGTGAAAAATTCATGAATATTTAAAGATTGACAACATTTCATTTTGCTACCTTGACAAAACCATTGGACACCTTTAACGGCATATGTGTGTATTACATAAAATCATATGAGTAGAACCAAATGTACAAAATTATTCAGTAATTATATAAATGGTTTAATGTAGAACCGTGTTTGTTAATATATTTTGTGACAGTGTCTTGCTTTCTGTTTCATAGAAATTATGAGAATCAAGCCAGTCTTGAACTTACTCTGCTCTGTTCTCCTTTCTGAGTATGCATTCTTTTTTAAAATTAAGAGTGAACCCCTTGCTCTGCATCCTTGTGAGCATGTGCTGTCACCTGAGTTTTTGATCTTGGGAATTCTGACAGGAATAAGATGGAATCTCAGAGTCATTTTGATTTGCATTTCCCTGATGATTAAGAACGTTGAACATTTTTTAATTAAAATTATCTATCTATCTATCTATCTATCTATCTATCTATCTATCTATTATTTATTTATTTATTTATTTATTTATTTACTTATTACAATTTACTCACTTTGTATCCTGGTTACAGCCCTACCTCCTTTCCTCCAAGTCCCACCCACCCTTTCTCTTCTCCCCCTATTCCCCTCCCCTAGTCCACTGTTAGGGGATAACCTCCTCCCTTTCTATCTGACCTTAGCCTATTAGGTCTCATTAGGGCTTGGCTGCATTATTTTCCTTTGTGGCCAGGCAAGGCTTCATACACACCCTCAGAGAGAGGTGATCAAAGATCTGGCCACTGAGTTCATGTCAGAGACAACCCCTGCTCCCCTTACTATGACACTCACTTGGAGACTGAGTCTATGGGCTACATCTGAGCAAGGGTTTTAGGACCTCTCCATGCATGGTTCTTGGTTGGGTTATCAGTTTCTGCAAGTCCCCCTGAGCCCAGAATTTTTGGCTCTGTTGGTCTCCTTGTGGAGCTTCTGTCCCTTTCTGGCCTTTCTATCTCCCACTTCTTCCCAAAGTTTCCCTGCATCTGGCTCAAAGTTTGGCTATGAGTCTCAGCATCTGTTTTGATACCCTGATGGGCAGAGTCTTTTAGAGGCCCTCTGTGGTAGATTTCTGTCCTGTTCCCTGTCTTCTCCTAGTTCTGATATCTATCCTGTTTGTGCTTCTGAGTGAGATTTCAGCCTCTTCCCTAGGGTCCTCCTCATTGTTTAGCTTCTTTAGGACTATAGATTTTAGTATGTTTATCCTATATTATATAGCTAATATCCACTTATAAGTGAGTATATACCATGTGTGTCTTTCTGCTTCTGGGCTACCTCACTCAGGATCACCTTTTCTAGTTCCATCCATTTGCCTGCAAATTCCATGATTTCATTTATTTTATTTGCTGAGTAGTATTCCATTGTTTAGATGGACCACAATTTCTGTATCCATTCTTCAGCTGGGGAATATCTAGGTGGTTTCCAGATTCTGTTTATTATGAATAGGATTCTATGAGCATAATTTAGCAAATGTCCAAAGAACAGGACCAGGAGCCTTCCACAGGGTGCCTCTGAAAGACTCTACCCATCAGAGTGTCAAAGGAGATACTGAGACTCATAGCCAAATGTGGGGCAGAGTGCGGGAAACCTTGAGGAAGAAAGGGAAAATAGACCTGGAGGAGACAGGAATGCCACAAGAGAACAACAGAGCCAAAAAACCTGGGTCCAGAGGGTCCTACAGAGACTGTTACTCCAACCAAGGACCATGCATGGAGAAGACCTAGACACCCTTCTCAGAGGAAGCCCAAAGACTGCTCAGTTTCCAAGTGGGTTCCCTTGTAAGGGGATCAGGGGCTCTCTCTGACATGAACTCATTGGCCAAGCTCTTTGTTCACCTCTCCCTTGGGGATAGAGCCTTGCCAGGCCACTGAAGAGGATGATGTAGCCAGTCTTGGTCTTGATGTGACCTGATAGGATAGGGTCAGAGATAAGGGGCAAATATCCTCCCCTATTAAGTGACTAGGGAAAGGGCATAAGGAGAGAAGAGGGAGGGTTGGTAGGACTAGGAGGAAATGAGTGAGGGGGCTACAGGTGGGATACAAAGTGAATAAATTGAAATAATTAATTTAAAAAATGAATAAAGAAAAATAATCTTTTCAGAAAAAAATAATTTAATGATTTCCTTTTTAAAAATGATAAGTAGTATTTCTACAAGGAGACAAAAGAAACCAAAAAATCTAGGCCCATGGGTACCTGCAAAGACTGGTGCACCAACCTAACACCATGCATGGAAAGGACCTGGACCCCTGCTCAGATGTAGCCTATAGTCAGGTCAGACTTCATATGGTTTCCTTAGTAAGGGGAAGAAGGGGTATCTCTTACATAGACTCTGTTGCCTGCTCTTTGATCATTTCCCCCTGTAGGAACAGCCTTACTTGGCCGCAAAGAAAGAGGATCCAGGCAGACCTGATGAGACTTGATAGGCTAGAGTCAGATGGTAAGGGAGGATGCCTCTCCCCTTCTGAGGACTAGGGTAAGGTGATAGGGGGAAAGAGTGAGGGAGAGTGGAGCATGAGGAGATGAGGAACTGGGCTACAATCAGAATATAAAGTAAATAAAGTATAAATAAATAAATAAATAAATAAATAAATAAATAAATAAATAAAAATAAATTTTGGAAGGAGAAAAAGAAAAAGGGTTTTGTTTGAATGATCCTGGTCTCTTTTTTTAAATTTCTTATTTAACTTTTATTAATTACACTTTATTCATTTTGTATCCCCCCATAAGCCCCTCCCTCCTCCCCTCCTAGTCCCACCCTCCCCCCCTTTCTGCATGCATGCCCCTCCCCAAGTCCAAAGATAGGGGAGGTCCTCCTCTCCTTCTTTCTGATCTTAGTCTATCAGTTCTCATCAGAAGTGGCTGCATTGTCAGGGTTCTAGGTTATCTCCATGAATAGTCCTTGGTTGGAGTATGAGTCTCTAGAAAGTTCCCTGTGTTCAAATTTTCTTGTTCTGTTGCTCTCCTTGTGGAGTTCCTGTCCTCTCCAGCTCTTACTATTTCCCACTTCTTACATAAAATTCCATTCACTCTGCCCGTCAGTTGGCCATCAGGCTCAGCATCTGCTTTGACAGTCCTGGTCTCTTGATCTTTGATAATTTCTCAGCTCCATTTAACCAGCATTCATTGTTCTAGTAACACAAAGGTTTTACTTCAGTGGCTCTGTTCTCTTGTCTTATAGCTGCTGATTCTTCAGTTCCCTCTAACCAGATACCACAAATTCTTCACACAAAATACCTAGAAGAGTCTTTGCTTTCCTTTGAAACTTTACAAGCCAGATCTCCATTTTCTGCATTGCTGTCAACATTCTTATCTTCCAGACCCCCAAAACAGCCCACCAAGCTCACCAACACTCAATGGCTTTTCCTTCCCAAAGTTCCAAATTCCTTCCACAATCCTCCCTAAAACCACCTAATTTGTTCTGGTCTGTCACAGCAATACCCTAATTCTGATACCAACTTGTCTTAGTTAAGGTTACTGTTATTATGATGAAACACCATGGCCAAAAGCAATCTGTGAAAGAATGGTTATTTTACTCAAATTTCCATATAGCAGTTCATCACCACAAGTAATAAGGGCAGGAATTCAAGCCGGAAAGGAACCTAGAGGCAGGATCTGATGCAGACACCATGGGGATAGGATTGGAGTGTGCTCATTAGTGGCTTGTTCATCATGGCTTCAACTTGATTTCTTATAGAAGCCAGGATGACCAACCCATGGATAGCCCCACCCAAAAGAGGCAGGGCGCTCTTCTGTCAATCACTAATAAAGAAATTTCCTTATAGCTGAATATTATGGTGGCATTTTCTCAATTGAGGTTTTGTACTTTCAGAGGAGTCTAGCTTTTATAAAGATGACATAAAACTAGCCAAATAGAATCTGTGTTCAAAAGGAAGATAATCTGCAAATTCCTTTTTTTTTTTTTTTTTTGCTTGTCTCTTTATATGATATCTTTGATTTTATGGCAATCAATAAAATTATTGTGATTTGATATCATGCTAATACTGTCTTCATAAAAGAGCTTGGGCAGTATTCTGACTTTTCCATTTTATGGAATAGCTTAATTGGTATTGAATTTAATTCTTTGAAGTTCTTATAGAATTCTGCAGTGAATCTATCTTATCATTGGCTTTTTTTCATGTGAGATTTATTACTGTGTCAATCTCATTGTTGGTTATAGGTTCATTTAAATAATTTATTTAATCTTTCTTTAATTTTTGTACATGCCTTTTTTTGATCCTCAGTTGCTATGATAAAACACATAATGCACATTGGGAGAATGTGGTTTATTTCACGTTATAGGTTACATTACATCATTTAGTGAAGCCAGCTCAGGAGCTTAAGACAGCAAATTGGAATCAGGAACTGAAGCAGAGACCATGGAGGCATGCTGCTTACTGCCTTGCTGCCCTGACTTACTCAGTTACTTTTTTAAAATATAGCCCAGGCCCACCTCTCTACAAATGGTACTGCTGAGATTCAGAGCTCAGTCCTTTTACACCAATTAGAAATGAAGAAAATGCCTAACAGACATGGCCATAGGCTAGGCTGATAGAGGCAAATTATTAATTGAAGCTCCCTCTTCCCAAGTATGTCAAGTTGACAACAAAGATTAGACATTACAGTATGTCACTGCATATACAAACTCACTTGATTTTAAAGTATCTCTTCATAGTTTTCTGAATTTTATTGGAATCGACTGTAATTTCTCCCTTTTATCTCTAATTTTATTAGTTTGGGTCATCTCATACTTTTTATTACTTAATTTATTCACTGTGTATCCCGACTATATTCTGCTCTCTCATCTCCTCCTGGTCCCACCCTCTTCCCCCCACACACATGTTCCTCCCCAAATCCACTGATATGGGAGGGCCTCCTCCGCTACCATCTGACCCTAGCCTATAAGGTCACATCAGAACTGTCTGCATTCTCTTCCTCTGTGGCCTACTAAGGCCACCTCTCCTCAGGAAGGTGATCAAAGAGCAGGTAACTGAATTCGTGCCAGACACATTCCCTGCTCCCCTTATGAGAGAACACCCATGGAGACTGAGCTTCCCATGGGCTACATTTGAGCAGGGGTCTAGGTCCTCTCCATGAATGGTCCTTGGTTGATTCATCAGTCTCTGCAGCGCCCCCTGGGTCCAGATTTTTTGGCTCTGTTGGTCTCTTTGTGGATCTCAAGTCCCCAAGTCATTATGTCTCCTCCTTCTTCCATAAGATTCTCTGCACTCTGCCCAAATTTTGTCTATGAGTCTCAGCATCTGCTTCGATACCCTGCTGGGTAGAGTCTTTCAGTGACCCTCTGTGGTAGGCTCCTGTCCTCTTCCTTATCTTTTCTCACTTCTGATATCTATCCTGTTTTCCCTTCTGAATGAGGATTAAGCATCTTCCCTAGGATTCTCCTTGTTGTTTAGCTGAGGGATGGATACAAAACTTGTGGTACATTTACACAATGGAATACTGCTCAGCAATTAAAAACAAGGAAATCATGAAATTTGCAGGCAAATGGCTGGAACTAGAAAAGATCATCCTGAGTGAGGTAACCCAGAATCATAAAGACACACATGCTTATATACTCACTTAAAAGTGGATATTAGCCATATAATATAGAGTAAACAAAATCTATATTCATCTATATTTTTAATTTGGCTAAGAATTTTTGTCAATTTTTTTTCTAAGAATCAGCTGTTATCTTAATTCTTTGTATTGTTATTTTTGTTTCTCTGTCATTAATTTCATTAATTTTGATCAGGTCATCTTTTCTGCTCTCTGAGAGCTTGAGGTTGGTACTAGTTTTTCCAAGGCCTTGGTATATATCATTTATTTATTCAAGACCACTCAAATTTTTATTTCCACAATTAACACTATACACTTTCATTTTAGAACTGCCTTCACAGTATTCCATAGATTTTCATATGATATGTATTCTTTCAGTTATAGGAATTTTTTAATTTTCTTCGTGGTCTATTCAGTCATCCAATAGTGTGATTTTTTTTTCCATGAGTTTGTGAAATTTCTATAGCTACTATTGCTGCTCATCTCTAACTTTATTCCATTGTGGTCAGAATACATGATGTTATTTCAATTTTTCAATATTTGTTGAGACTTTTTTTATTCTACTATATCATCAATTATGGAGAAAGTGTCTGGACTACTGATAAGAATGTGTGTTCATTTGGTACTATGAAAGCTAACCAGCAGGGAAGAAGCTTCCAAGTCAGTACCAACTTGATTATTCAGGTACTGTGACCAAAGTATGTGGTGTTTTCAGCAACAGGGCCTTAGCATAGCATTGCAGTTGGCAACAAAGATACTGGCAATACTCCAAATTGTTTTAAGGGTTTCCTGTACATCCATTACCAATAACTCAAGGGAAGGTATCCCTATCATCTTTTTTTTAGGATAACCTGTGGCTTTTGAAAGAAGCATTTTCTGAAGTGTAAGTCATTGTCTTCTGGATGAGAGAATACTATTTGTAATTATGAACTCACAGAAGTTATGGTTGCCTGCACATGATCTGATCAAGTCAATTAACATGATAGCATGGAGTAGGGAGGAGCTCATGAGTCCCTACCCCTAACCTAAAGAGGTATTTGACTGTGAATGATTTCTAAGGAAGGAAGAGTCAGTTTTCTGTAGGTGTGTAAGCCCTGGTATATTGACCAGGTAACAGGAGATGGTATCCCCACACAAGTATATCAGCATTACATCTGGACATGATGGTTATTTGTTTTAAAATAAGATTCATACTTGGGAGGTGTTGGGTTATGGGATAGATCTGCGAGAAGATAAGAAGAGAAGAGAGGTTGTAAATATAAACAACATACACTGTATGGATATAGGGAATTCTCCAAGAACTAACAAAAATATCACAATTAAGAAAAACTATGACTGTTTGGTACTGGATAACCAATTTTTATGCTCTTTCCTGTAGAAGACTGTTTCATCCATTTTCAGTTTTCCGCAGTTGCCTGCAGTTTTTGTGTAGAGTTGAGGTTCAAATTATACAAACTGCGAATGTTGTATATATATATATATATATATATATAGAGAGAGAGAGAGAGAGAGAGAGAGATAAATAGATAGATAGATATAGATATATATGTATTTATTGATATATATATATATTGTACAATACAATATTGTATGTATTGATTGATATATATATATCGATCTATATATATATAGATTGATTGATAGATATAGATAGATAGATAGATAGATATAGATATATATGTATTTCTATATATAACAACAATCAATGGAAAAGAAGCCATGAATTTGAAAGAGAAAAGGAGAAAAGGAGTGATATATGTAAGACAGTGTGAGGGAGGAAAATGAAACAGGAAATGGTAAAATTATTTTATAATCTCAAGAAACAGAAGAAGCAATAAAACAAAACAGAAAAACTAATGACTTAAGTATAGCATTTTGCACCCATTCAGACTCTCCTTTTTTCAATTGCATTTTTAGTTTTAAATCAGTAGATTTCTCTATGGCATTTTCATATATCTTGAATTTTAATTAACCCTTTCTCACCTCTATATTTTCACTATATTTTTGCCTCCATCCTTGTATAAACATTTGTAGGACTTATATTGCCCTGCCCCTTATGTTCCTGTCATATGATTTTTACTGTCCCTCTCCTCTCGCTTCCATGATCATTTTCTGAACACTAAAGACATTCATTCAGACTTAGACATAGGAATCTAAAAATTCAAAGTTAGTATCTGCATACATAAGAGACAGAAGATACAGCGTTTGTCTTTATGGGCCTAAGTTTTCTCACCCACTATAATATTTTGTAGGTTAATTTTTTTTACATATGAAAAAAAAGTTAATCTGTATATGTGCCACAATTTTATTATCATCAGATGATGGACATCTAAACTGATTCCATTTCCTATGTATTAAAAAGAGAAAATCAGTGAATGTGAATGTGAAGATTTATCTGTGGTAGGATATAGCGTCTTTTAGAAATATATCTAGTAAGGGTATAGCTAAAGATGATAGTTCTGTGATGATTAGAATATGGAAAAGGGGAACCTTATTCACTGATGTTCAGAGTGTAGACTGATACAGCCACTATGGAAATCAGCCTTTCTTCTCTTCTAATGCATGTACTTAAGTATATAAAATTATATTGCAATACAAGTTAGCATATTACATACTTAATATCTTGCGTTCTCCTTATTTAGTTACTTGTACTTCTTACCTCATTTGATATTTACTTAGCTCTATGATAATTTATGAATATACCATTTTATTTCTAGAAGTGTGATGATTTTCCTCTTTAGCTACTTATTTCTAGTTTCATTCCACGTCAGCCATTTAAATGAAATACAGAATATGTTACCCCTTTGCCAATTACATGTAGAATTGTTTTTTCTGTGGTTCTGAATGTCACATCAAGGGCCATGATTATTTTTGCCAAGCACGTTACAACTATTCTACATGCCCATTCTGAAATACTACAATTTTGCTTCATTTTAAAAAATAATTCAGAAAACTCAAAAGAAGGAATACTATTTATTCCTATTTTCACAATTTATAATTGTACTTCCTTACTGTTATTTCATCATTATAATTTGCCATTTACTTCCTGGTATAAGGATTTCCTTTATGTATTTCATTGGATAAGTTTCACAACAGTTCTTTTCTTTCCCTTCATTTGAGACTATAGTTGGTTTTCTTATTATATATGAAGGATATTTCTGCTGTACATATAATCCTGGACTGACAATACTTTTCCTGAGCATTGAAACTTTTTCCATTTTCATGTGGTCTTTATGGATTCTGATAAGAAATAGATCCTGTTTCCTTCATGTTTTTTCTTTACATGAAAGGTGTAATTTCTTCAGTGTTTTTTGTTTGTTTGCTTGCTTGCTTTTATTTACTTTGTTTTTACTTTTCACAGTGTTTGACTTTGATGTGTTTTGGCTTAGATGCCAATTAATTTTTCTTATTTAAGGCCCATAAGTTTTTATGTATATTTCTTTTGTAAAAAATTTTATTTTATTTTTTATTTCCTTGAATTATAATCCTAACTCTTTGATCTTCATTTGGATCTCTGAAGACACAGGCATTTAAGTTTTTCCATATATTTGTATCCATAGATTTTTCTTTTTATCTAATTATTTTTTCTTAATATTTTTAATATCTAACCTCCTGTTCACTAATATATCTGTTTCATCAATTGCTAAACTATCAGTTGTGCTTTCATATTGGTTCTTAGATCTTTGAGTTCCTGTTCTCTCATGGCCAAACTTTGGGCAGAGTGCAAAGAATCATATGAAAGAAGAGAGAGTTAGTACGACCTGGAGAGGAAAGGAGCTCCACAAGGGCCAAATATATCTGGGCACAGGGGCTTGTCTGAGACTGATTCTCCAACCAGGGACCATGCATGGATGTAACCTAGAACCACTGCTTGGAAGTAGTCCATGGTAGCTCAGTATCCAAGTGGCCTCCATAGTAAGGGGAACAGGGACTGTCTCTGGTATGAACTCTGCAGCTAGCTCTTTGACTTCCCCAACCCCTTGGGAGGAGCAGCCTAGCTAGGCCACAGAGGAGGACATGCAGCCAGTCCTGGTGAGAGCTGATAAACAAGGGTCAAATGGAAGGGGAGGAGGACCTCCCCTATCAGTGGACTTAGAGAGGGACAAAGAGGAGATGAGGGAGGGAAAGTGGGTTTAGGAGGGAATGAGGGAGGGGTCTACAGATGGGATACAAAGTAAATAAACTGTAATCAATATAAAAAATAAAAATTTAATTAAAAAATTACTCAACCCTGCTAGGTAGAGTCCCTCTGTAGCTTCTGCCTTATTTCCTGTGTTCTCCTTCTTCTGATGTCTATCCTCTGCCTTTCTGAATAATATCGAACATCTTGCCCAGAATCCTCCTTCTTGATTAATTTCTTTAGGTGTACAGATTTTAGCAGGTTCATCCTATATTATATGCCTAATATCCACTTATGAGTGAGTATATACCCTGTGTGTCTTTCTGCTTCTGGAATACCTCACTAGGGATGAAATTTTCTGGTTTCCACCACTTTCCTGCAAATTTCATTTCCATGTTTTTAATTGCTGAGTAGTATTCCATTGTGTAAATGTACCATAATTTCTGCATCCATTCCTACATTGAGGGACATCTGGGTTGTTTCCAGATTCTGGCTATTAGGAGTAAAGCTGCTACAAACATTGTTGAACAAATGTTCTTGTTGTATACTTGAGCATATTTTGGATATATGGCTAGGAGTGGATATATGCATAGGTCCTAGCTGGAACTTGAAGCAGCACTATTCCTAATTTTCTCAGAAAGCATGAGACTCATAGCCAGACTTTAGGCAGAGCGCAGGGAATCTTACGAAAGAAGGAGGAGATGAAAGACCTGGAGTTCCACAAGGAGAACAACAGAAGCAAAAAACTTGGGCACAGGGGTCTTTTCTGAGACTGATACTCCAACCAAGGACCATGCATAGAGATATCCTAGAACCCCTGCACAGATGTAGCCCATGGCAGCTCAGTGTCCAAGTGGGTGTCCTAGCAAAGGGAACAGCGGCTGTCTCTGACATGAACTCAGTGGCTGGCTCTTTGATCACCTCCCCCTGAGGCTTAAGCAGCCTTACCAGGCCAGAGAGGAAGACAATGCAACCAGTCCTGATGAGAACTGATAGGCTAGAGTCAGTTGGAAGGGGAGGACTGCCCCTATCAGTGGAGTGAGGGAGCTGCATGGAAGGAAAAGAGGGAGGAACTGTGGGGTTGGCCAGGGACGAGGGAGGGGCCTACAGCTGGGATACAGAACGAATAAATTGCCATTAAGTCAAAACATTAATTAATTAAAATGGTCATAATAAAAAATAATTACTCAACCATTTGTGCTTCATATATTGAGACTGTTTAGTTCTATACCTCTTTTTCATTGGGTTTCTTATTTTCTTAATATTCAATTGTTTTAGTACTTTTTAATTTTTGAGATTGTATTGTAATTCCATTTCTTCCTTCTCTTTCCTCCTAACCCTCTAATATGACCACCATCCAGCTTTCTTTCAAATTCATGTACTCTTTTTTTAACTAATTTTTATTGCATGCATATGTGTGCATGTATGTAGATTTGTAAATATAACCTACTGAGCCCATATAATATTATTTACATGTATATTTTCAGGGCTGACAATTTAGCACACTGACAACAAATTGGTATGTTCTTCCCTGGGGAGGGCGACCTGTCCTGCACTAAGCTTTACTTAGTTGCCTATAGTTCTTTCTGTTAGGGATGAGCCTTTCTGGGCATTTCCCCATGCAGCTTGACATGTTAGTTGGTGGTGTCTTTGTTCAGCTTACATTTGGATAGTCACATTGTTGTGACTTTACAGATGTAGATTTTGATGTTTCTAGGAGACACAATTTCAGAGCAAAGTCCTTATCCTCTGGCTTTTACAGTCTATCTGCCCCCTCTTCCACAATGTCCACCAAGTCTTAGATGTAGCAGTGCTTTATAAATGCATCCATTGTGACTGGGCTCCACAACTCTGCACTTTGGTTGCTTGTGATTTTCTGTAATTGTCTCCATTTGTTGCAAAGTGAAATTTCCTTGAAGGGTGAATATTACACTTAACTTTGCTGACATAATGACAAGTATTTATGGATTATTATTAGGGATTATGCTGGTATTGTAAATTAATGGTTTTATATTCCCTGATAATCATTATTTCACTTAGCACTGAGTACTTAGCTAAATTTCTAGCACCAGGCTTGATATCCTTCTCTTTTTCTTTTTCTTTTTATTTTTATTTTATATACATTGGTGTTTTGACTGCATGCATGTCTGTGTGAGGGTGTCGTATCCTCTGGAACTGGAGTTACAGACAATTGAGATCTGCTATGTGGGTGCTGGGATTTGAACCCGGGTCCTCTGAAAGAGCAGTTGGTGCTCTTAACCACTGAGCCATCTCTCCAGCACTTGATATCCTTTTCTTTGTGTAAATCTTAAGTTCATGATTTCATTTTTTCCTCACAGTATTCTGTAATATATAAGTACAACATTTTAACCATTCAGTTGTAGAGCAATGCTGTCAGTTGTAGAGCATTAAGTTTGCTTTTATTTCCTCACTATTATAAATAGAAAAGTAATGAATAAAGCTGAGCAAGTTTTTGTGATATATGATGTCTAGACCTTTGGACATATGCCTAGAAGTGGTATAGCTGAATCATAAGATAGATTTATTTTTAGCTTTTTAAGAATTCTCCACACTGATTTCCATAGTGGCTGCAGCAATTTGCAATCCCACCAACATTAATGAGGGTTCCTTTTCCCCCACATTCCCTCCAGCATTTGTTGTCAGTTGTTATATTGAACTTTGCCATTCTAACTGGAGTAAGGTGAAATCTTAAAGTTGCCTAGATATGTATTTCCCTAATTGCTTTCTATAATGAGCATGTATTGAAATATTTCTTAGCCATTTTTTTTCTTTTTTTGAAAACTTCCTTTTTTTTTTAATTTTAATTACAGGTCATTCATTTCTATCCCAGCCATAGACCCCTCCTTCTTTCCCTCCCAATCCAAACCTCCCTCATCTCCTCCCTGCCCCCTTCCAAGTCCACTGATAACAGAGGTCCTACTAACCTTCCATCTGATCCTTGCTTATCAGGTATCTTCAGGACTGGCTGCATTTGAAAACTTTCTATTCAAGTCCCAAACCCATTTTGAATGGGTCATTTGATTTTTTGACACTTTGGCTTTCTTTTAAAGTTCTTTTCATATCTCTGACCAGCAGAAATTCTTTCTAATTTTGTGGGCCTCCCTTTCACCATATTGATCGTTTCTTTCATTAGACAGAAGATTTTTAGTTTCATGTAAATTCCATTTGCCAATTGTTTGCCTTAATTCTTGGGCAAATGGGCCCTATCCAGACAACTACACCAGTATTATGTAGGGTACTGTTTATGTTTTCTTATAGAATTTTTGGTGTTTCGGATTTCAGGATAAGGTCTTTGATCCATTAGTTTTGTGCAAGGTGAAAGATATGGGTCTAAATATTTTTGCCAACCCATAATTTTACTTTTTTATATTTTCTATAACTTTTAATTGATTTTTGTGAATTTCAAATCATGCACTCTGATCCCACTCATCTCCCCATTTCTTCATGTCCACCTTTGCCTGAGTAACCTCCCCAAAAATAAAAATAAAAATAATTTTGGGACAAATTTTAATCTGAATATACACATCTAGTTTGCTAAGGACAATGTTTGAAAATACTTTAATTTTTCCATTATATCTATTTGGTATCTTTGTCAAATATTAACAAGTTGACCTTACATGTGCTCATGTTTGGGTCTTCAGTTTTATTCTTCAGGTCTACATGGTCTCCATGTCTCTTTTTTGTGCCAGTACAATATTGTTTTTGTTACTGTGGCTATGTAATGTATCTTAAGATCTGGAATTGTAAACTCACCAGGATTATTTTGTTGTTTTGGTTTGGTTTTCTTTTGTTCAGAACTGTGTTGGCCAATATAGGTCTTTGTGGTTTCAAATCAATGTTAGGATAGCTTTTCTTCTATTTCTGTGAAGAC
This sequence comes from Psammomys obesus, assembly GCF_907164565.1. Taxonomy (NCBI): domain Eukaryota; kingdom Metazoa; phylum Chordata; class Mammalia; order Rodentia; family Muridae; genus Psammomys; species Psammomys obesus. Next base: position 342,352 of record NW_026596295.1, on the reverse strand, counting down.
TAAGATGGAGATTTTAACTGGAATTGCACTGAATCTATTTGTAGCTTGTTGCAATTAATTTTATATGACTATTTTGGTTTCTCTTGTTTTACTCCTAACCTGGCTATCATATACATAATTGAGACTTTTTGTATTTGTTTATAATTTGCTTCACAATACAAGAACCAGGAAGTTATTATTCTATTTCTTAACCCTCTAAAACAGTCTGTTTTCCTCCCAGGGTACATCTCAGGATAGTTGCACTTTGTAGCTTTCTTGCTGAGCTTTCTCTCCTGGTGTCACCTTTGCCTGTGGCTGAATCCCCTCGCTGCATTCCCTTACTTCCCTTTTTAACTCCTCCTCCCCTGGCTGGAAACCTTATTTCCTCCCCTGCTCAGTGATTGGCTGTAAGCAGCTTTATTGACATTTTGGAAGGTGGGGCATTGGAGAGGAGAGTTTATACAACCTTAAGACAGGAGATCTTCAGAACAAGATTTGCTGCCAGATATGGGGGATACAAAAATCATCATTTGAATTATACAGTAACCTTATGCCTACAATAGCTTTTTGTAGAGTGGTCATTTTCATGATGTTAATTCTACCAATCAATGAGCGTGTTATTGTCTTTCCATTTTGTTGTGTCTTTTTCTATATCTTTCTTCACGTGTTTAAAGTTTTCATTATAGAAGGCATTCACTTCCTTGAGTAGTTTTTTTTTTTTCTGGATATCATATTTTGAAACTAAAATGGTAGTGTATCCATGATCCCTTTCTATGTGTGTTTGTTAGTGGTATATAGTAAACCAATTGATCTGTGCATGTTCATTCTGCATTCTGCCACATTGCTGAGTTTATCATTTCTAGAAGTTTTCTGGTAAAATTTTGGGATTGCTAATATAAAATATATAATCTGAAAATAGTGATAGTTTTACTTCTTTTACTTTTTGTATCCCTCTAATTTCCTTATGTTGCCTTTATTGCTCCAACTAGAATAATCATTTTCTTCTTCCCTTCTTCTTCCTCATCCTCCTTTTCCTCCTTCCTCTCCTCCTCCTTCTCCTTCTTTATTTCCTGAATAATTTAAGAAGGATTAGCTGTACATCTTCTTTGACTGTTTGGAAGAATTCTACTGTGAATCTATCTGGATCTGAATTTTTTTGTTTTCTTGGTATTTCAATATCTTTATTTGTTATGGCTCTGTTTAAGTTGCTGACTTGTTAGTTTAATTTTTGTGGTTTGGATGAATCTAGAAAATCATCCATTTCTTTTATATTTTTTCAGTCATTATATTTTTCAGTTTTTACATTTTTATGATGTTCTAAACTTCTTCAGTGTCTGTTATAAAGTTTCCCTGTTTGTTTCTGATTCTGTTAACTTAGATATTCCCTTTCATTTGATTAATTGGTTCACAGGTCTGTCAATATTTTTTATCTGTTCAAAGAACTAGCTCTTTGATTAATTGATTTTTTGCATTGATTTTGTTTCTGTTTCATTGAGCTCTGTTCTGATTTTTATTATTTCATCTATTGTATTTGATTGGATTTTCTCTTAAGTTTTCAACTTTCTGAGTTGCATCATTAAGCCATTTATTTGTGCTCTTTCTGATTTTTCAGTGTAGGCACATAGAAATATAAATATCCCTCATAAGATTGCTTTCAACATCTGCTTCGGTACCCTGCAGGGTAGAACCTTTCAGAGGTCCCCTGTGGTAGGCTCCTCTCTTGTTCCCTGTTTTCTCTCTCCTCCGATGTCCATCCTCTTTGCCTTTCTGAATGGGGATTGAGCATCTTAGCCAAAGTTTTCCTTCCTGATTAGCTTCCTTAAATGTACAAATATTATGTTTATCCTATATTATATGTCTAATATACACTTATGAGTGAGTATATACCGTGTGTGTTTTTCTACTTCTGGGTTTCCACACTCAGGATGATCTTTTCCAGTTCCCACCATTTACCTGCAAATTTCATGATTTCCTTTTTTTTTTATTGCTGAGTAATATTCCATTGTGTAGATGTACCACAATTGCTGTATCCATTGCTCAACTGAGAGGCATCTTGGTTGTTTCCAGCTTCTGGATATTATAAATAAAGTTGCTACAAACATGGTTGATGTTTGTATGTCGTTGTTGTATACTTGAGTGTATTTGGATAAATGCCTAGGAGTGGTATAGCTGGATCTTGAGGTAGCATTATTCCTAATTGTCTGAGAAAGTGCCAGATTTGATTGCTGAAGTGGTTGTACAATCTTATGTAAGAAGTGGGAGATAGTAAGAGCTGGAGGAGACAGGAGTTCCACAAAGAGAACAGCAGATCCAAAAAGTCTGGGCACAGGGTTCTTTTTTGAGATTGATACTCCAGCCAAGGACCACTCATGGAGATGGCCTGGAACTCCTGCACAGAGGTAGCCCATGGCAGTTCAGTGTCCAAGTGGGTTCAGGGACTGTCTCTGATAGGAACTGATTGGCCTGCTCTTTGATCATCTCCCCCTGAGGGGGGAGCAGATTTACCAGGCCACAAAGGAAAACAGTGCAGCCACTCCTGAAGAGACCTGATAGACTAGGATCAGAGGGAAGAGCAGGAGGACCTCCTTTATCAGTGGACTGGGGGCGGGGCACAGGTGGGGGAGAGGGAGGAAGGGTAGGATTGGGAGGGGAAAGGGAGGGAGCTACAGGGAGGATAAAAATTGAATAAACTGTAATTAATAAAAATAATTATTAAAAAAAGATTGCTTTCAATCTCAGGGATTGTATTGTGTTATAATTTCATCTTCATTTAATTCCAGGAATTTGTTTTTATTTCATGATTTTTTCTTTATCCAATTAATAATTCAGTAATGAGTTGTTTAATATCCAATGATTTGTGGGATTACTATTTGTTTGCTGTCAATTTTCAATTTTATTGCATTTTGGTCAGATCGTATACAAGGAGTGATTTCAGTCATTTTGAATTTGTAACAATTTGTTCTGATTTTTAGAATATGATCTATTTTAGAAAAGTATCTAACTGCTACTGAGAGAATGTGTATTCTTTGGTGTTTGGGTAGAATATTTTTGTGGATATCTGTTAAGTCCATTTGATGTATGATATCAATTAATTTTGATATTTTTTTCCTTTCTTTTGTCTAAATGACTGGTCTATTGGAGAAAGTGTGGTATTGAAGTCACCTACTAATAAGGGATTGATGTTAATCTGTGTCTAAACCAGCATAATATATAATTTGTTTTTTTTATTTTTTTCATATTGAAAAATAATTTTATTTTCAAAATAACACAAATATGTTTATTTGACTTAAGAAAAGTTCCCCTCTAAATAAAGCCCACTTATTTTTTAATTTATTATTTCTTTTTATTTTTATTATTAGTTACATTTTATTAACTCTGTATCCCAGCTGTATCCCACTCCTTCATTCCCTCCCAATCCCACCCTCCCTCCTTCATCTCCTCCCTGCCCCTTTCCAAGTCCACTCACTGATAGGGGAGGACCTCCTCCCCTTTCATCTGATACTGTTTTATCAGGTATCTTCAGGACTGGCTACAAAGTCCTCCTTTGTGGCCTAGCAGGGCTGCTCCTCCCTTGTGGGGTGGGGAATTCAAAGAGTCCGCCATTGAGTTCATGTGAAAAATAGTCCCTATTCCTCTTGCTAGGGTACCCACTCGGTTACTGAGCTACCACAGGCTACATCCAAGCAGAGGTTCTAGGTTATATCCATACATGGTCTTTGGTTGGAGAAACATTCTCATATAAGACCCCTGCGCCCAGATATATTTGGTCCTTGTGGAGCTGCTATCCTCTCCAGGTCATATTGACTTCACCTTCTTTCATATGATTCCCTGCACTCTGCTGACTGTTTGGTTATGAGTCTCAGTATCTGCTTTGATATACTGCTAGGTTGAGTCTTTCAGAGGCCCTCTGTGGTAGTCTCCTGTCTTGTTACTTGGACATTGGAAGTAGGAGAAAATAAGACTTTTCTGATTTTACTTTTTTTTTTTTCTTTTTTGAGAGAAGTATCAATTTCTGAAAGTGCATCTTCGGCACCTGAGATTCTTTCTTCCATCTCTTGTATTCTGTTGGTGATGCTTACCTTTGTAGTTCCTGATCTTTTCCGTATGTTCTCCAGCTCCAAGTTTTTCTCTGTTTGTGTATTCTTTATTGATTCTAATTCTGTTTTCATGTCTTGCACCATTTCCTTCATCTGTTTGAATGTGGAGTCCTGTTTTTTAATGATGGCTTCTATTTGTTTGTTCATTTCCTCTCTGTATATCACTATTTGTGCCTCTACTTGTTTGGCTGTATTTCTTTGATAGCTTTGTTCATTTCTTCTTTATTTGCCTCCATTCGTGTAGTTATTTCTCTGAGAGATTTGGTCATTTCCTCTTTGTTTGCCTCAATTTGTGTGGCCATTTCTCTGAGAGATTTTTTCCTCTTTATGAGCCTCTAATAGCTGGGAAAACATAGTTTTTAAATCGTTTTCTTGTGTATTTGGTGAATTGAAGTATCCTTTGAGTTGGGAGGTTGCTGTTGAAGCCATGATGTCCTGATTTTTGTTGGTTGTGTTATTATGTCAGCCTCTGGCCATCTGCTTATCTGTAACCCTCACTGTTTGTTTCTGGAGTCTGTGCTTCAGGCTAGGACTGTCTTTTTCTGTTTTCTGGACTGTTTTTCACAAAGATGAGAGAGGTTCACTGGTTTGGGAGTGTGTGTTGTGGTTTCAGCTTTACCTAAGTAAGGAATGTGATGCTGGCACTATTCATAGGCACCTTTAGCATGTGCAGTGTGCACACATGGATTCCCTGACTACTGCAGTGGCCTCCAGGCCACTGGTATGCAGCTCTGTCTGAAATCCAGGAATTGTTTGCCTGGAATTCACTGGTATCCCCTCAGGGCACAGGCTTCAGTTTTGGGATCATTGTCCCAAGAATCCCTATGATGCCCAAACTAAGGGTGTGGGTGTTAGGGATCTGTTGTTTGGTGGCTTCTGTAGAGGAGCCCTGGATCTGGGGCTCTGCAAACACTCCCTTAAAGGCACACTCACTCCCTGCAGGACCAGTTGGAAAGCACAATGGTTCCTCTTGCTTTCTACTCTCCGATTTGATCCTGCTGGGACAAATGCAGGTGTAGGCTAACAGTCAGCTCAGTGGCGCTGTAGCAGCAGGTCTTGGTGTCCACCTGCACTGTGTGCTGTGCTGAGCGCAGCCAGTGCTAGGGCCTGGGCAGTGTGGTCTGTGTCAGACTCTGCAGGCTTCTTCTCTATCCTTCACTTACACCAGGGAATGATTTTGGTGGCTGGACCCAGGGAAGTGCTGGGGTAGGGGTGGGTAGGGGGAGTAGGGACTGAATCTCCTCTGTCCCAGATCCCGAGGCCAGGGCCCAGGCGCTGTGGCCTGTGGTGGAATCCACAGGTCTCCTCTCTGTCCTTCCCCTCCTCCTGGGAAGGCTTTCTGCTGCTGGACCCAGGGGAGTACTAGTTGAGTCAAGTGTCCTCAGTCCCAGATCCAGAATCGGGGTTTCTCTGCCAGGAGCCGCCAGTGCTAGAACTTACTGTGGTTGGTAGGTACGGGGGAGTACTAGGAAGGGTTGAGTAATCTCAGTCCCAGGTCCTGAGTCGAGGTTTCTTTGCCAGGGCCTTCTCCGCCCCCCAGTTTTACTGGAGCCAAGGCACTGTGGCCTGTGGTAGAATTTGCAGGCCACCTCTCTGTCTTTCCCCTCCGCTAAGGCAAGCTTATGGCGGCGGTCTCAGGGGAACGCCTGGAAGGGTTGGGTATTCTCAGTCCCAAATCCTGAGCCAGGGTTTCTCTGCCAGGGGCCGCCAGTACTAGAGCTTGGTGCTAGACCTTATTGCTGTTGGTCCCAGGAGAGTATCAGGAAGGGCTGAGTGACCTCATTCCCAGCTCATGAGCCGGGGTTTGTTTGCTAGGAGAAGTCAGCTGCGCTGGAGCCCAGGCACTGTGATCTGTGACAGAACCCTCAGTGAGCCTCTCTATCCTTCTGCTCTGCCAGGGCAGGCTTATGGCAGCATTCTCGGGGGAGTGCCTGAAAGGGTTGGGTATTCTCAGACCCAGATCCTGAGCTGGGGTTTCTTTGGTTGGAGCTGCTGCTGTTGCTGGGCTGGGGCACAGGTGGTGTGGTCTGTGGAGGATTCTGCTGGCTGCCTCCTGCCTCTTCCAAAGAGGGAATGGGGAGTTGGATATGGGGAAGTGCCTAGGGATCAAGTCCCTGGAAGAATCTGCTGGTGATCTGATTCTAGAGGGACTCAGTTCATGGTTAGTCTCTTTCTCCCTGGAAGCCTCAATAACTCTGTTTTCGGTTCAGTAGCCCCTTCACTCACTAATTTCGACATTTCAGGTCCTTTGCCCCTCAGATAAAGCGCATGCTAGCGGTCGCCATCTTGGATCTTCCGTGAAGTTTCTTTATCCTGTGTTTTCTTGGGTGTTTCTGTGTTTCTGTTGGATTGGAGATTTCCTTCTAGTGTCTTCTGTAGGGCTGGGTTACTGTGTAGATTTTGTTTAAGTTTAGTTTTGTCATGGAATATTTTGTTTTCTCCATTTATGTTGACTGAGAGCTTCTATGGTCCTTTAGAGTCTCCATGATATCTGCTCAGGCCCTTCTGGCTTTCATAGTTTCTTTTGAGAACTGTGGTGTGATTCTGATAGGTCTACCTTTATGTGTTATTTGGCCTTTTTCCCTTGCTGCTTTTAATATCTTTTCTTTGTTCTGTAAATTTAGTGTTTTGACTATGATGTGACATTATGTGTTTCTTTTCTGGTCTAGTCTATTTGGCGTTCTGTAGGCCTCGTGTATGTTTATGGACATCTCTTTCTTTAAGTTGGGAAAATTTTCTTCTATGATTTTCTTGAAAATATTTTCTGGACCTTGGAGCTTGGAATCTTCTTTTTCATCTATTCCTTTTATTCTTAGATTTCAGCTTTTTGTGGCATCATTGATTTCTTGGAAGTTTTGTGTTTGGAACTTTCCTGATTTTACTTTTTCTTTGAGAGAAGTATCAATTTCTTCAAGTGTATCTTCAGCAGCAGAGATGCTTACCTTTATGGTTCCTGATCTTTTCTCTAAGTTCTGCAGCTAAAGGGCTTTCTCTGTTTGTTTTTTCTGTATTGATTTTAATTCTGTTCTCATGTCTTGCACCATTTCCTTCATCTATTTGAATTTGGATTCCTGTCTTTCCATTATGGCCTCTATTTTTTGTTCGTTTCTTTTCTATATGCCACTAATTCTGCCTCTACTTGCACCTCTATTTGTTTGGCTGTAGTTGCCACTATTTTTTTGAGAGTTTTGTTTGTTTCTTCTCTATGCCTCTACTGGTACCTCTATTTGTTTTGCTTTATTTGCCTGTATTTCTTCAAGAGGATTGTTCATTTCCTCTTTATTTGCCTCCATTTGTGTGGCTATTTATTTGAGAGATATGTTTGTTTCCTCTTTACATGCCTTTAATAACTGTTTAAGCATAGCTTTAAAATAATTTTCCTATGTTTCTGATGAATTAAAATATCCATTGATTTGAGGGGTTGCTTATGAAGCCATGATGTCCTGATTTTGTTGGATGTGTTCTGATGCCAACCTCTACCCATCTGCTAATCCTTAACCTTTGCTGCTTGTTTCTGGAGTCTTACTTCGGACTGGATCCGTTTTTCTCTGGTGTCTGGAGTATTCTTCAGGAAGATGAGAGAAGCCCACCAGTTTGATAGTGTGTGTTTGTGTTTCAGCTATAGCTAAGGGAGAAATGTCGCTGGTGTGTGTACAGAAGTGTGGGCGAGCAAGAGCTGTCGTATGCATGGAAGTGTGCCTTGAATGACAGGGTGCTAGAGGGTGTAGATGCTTGGAATGTGGGGGCTTAAGCGCAGGAGTGTGTGTTTGTGCTGGTGCTGTTAGCAGGCACAATGAGCATGCATAAATACCCTTAATACCGCAGTGGCCTACAAGCCTGTGGTACTGACCTGGTATTCAGATCTCTCTGACCTCTAGGAATTGCTTCCCTGGACTCCACTGGTAGACCCACAGAACAGGGGCTTGAATACTGAGAATGCTGTGCAAAGAATCCCTATGTTGCCTGCAGTGGGGCTCTGGGTGGAAGGGTTCTGATGTCTGGCTGCCAGTGTAGAGGAACCCTGGATCTAGGGCTCTCCATGCACTCACTTGAAAGTGCTCTTGCAGGCCTAATTAGAAAGCACAAGGTTTCCCCCTGTTTTTTACTCTCATATTTGGCCCTGTAGGGGCAAATGAGGGTGTAGGATATCAGTCAGCTCAGTGGTATCCACTGTTTGTCAGCTGGACTGAGAGACCCTTACTTTCAATAGCCACTTTGGTTCTCTCAGTCAAGGAGCATTCAGACGGCTAGCTGCCACACTGCTACCACCCCACTGCCACTGCTGCAGACATGAGAGGCTGGTACAGTTGCTAGGCTGTGAGGCCTTGGGAAGCTTGTACTGTAGCCTGACACTGGCCACCTCTTCTGTCTCAGTTACCAAGCTGTGGGCTCCCTTCTGTGGAGGAGGAAGGAGGGAGGCCCATCAAGGGGAAGTGCAGGGATGTTGAATGTTCACCACTCTCAGTCCCCAAAAATGTCCGCAGGTGACCTGGATCCAAAATGTCTCAGCTCACAGGTTGTCCCCTCTTGCCCAGGAAGCCTCAATGTCCATGTTTTGGCTTTAGCTGCCCCTCCACTCACCAATTTTGAAGTTTCAGATCCTTATCCATCTTGGATCCTAAATGCTATTTTCCATCTACTGTAATGTGGAAATTTTAATATTTTATTGTTTATTTTCCTTGTAAATAAATGTTATCTTTGTTAGTCATTTACATTTTATAATTTTTGTAAGATTGTAAAAAAATCTTAAATATTTTGTCCGAGCTTCCCTGTTATCTTCTGAGAAAGTAGATTTCAAACCTCTCATGTAGTACCATCAATTTTTAAATATAAGAGATAATATGGAAATTTTTTTATATTCTGCATAAATTGTATATTATATTATATATAATATATATTATATATAACTGTATTGTTATATCTCATTCAAGTTACATTAAAAAAGTAATTTTTTCACATAGATCAAATTAATTTTGGTCATCCTTCAACTTTCTTTCTTTGTATGTATTTTTCATGTGTCTGAAAGTCAAATTTATTACACAATTTTTACTTCCATTTTTTTATTAAATTACCGACTGCATTTCTGATCTCTCACCAAATTTACTGTGATTGAAAGAAACAAATCTTTATTTATACTTGAGGAAGGAAAAAGTGGACAGGTTGGGTAGAATTGTTTCAGTAATCTATTACACCGTTAAAATATTCAAGGACAAAAAATTGAGTTAATACTTGAAGGAAGAAAACTAATTAGAAAAAAATATCAAGAACTTGATAAAAAATATTTCCATTTCTGTTTTTCTAGAAGCATATGATCATTTGTGTGTACTTTATCTATGCATGGCTGTTTTGTTCTTCTTTAAAGGTTACTTTTTATACTCCTCTAAGCAAATGACAGAATTAGCTTTTACATGGAGACTGAAATGGCCTATACTCATTTAACACAACCAGCAGGGGAAATTTTTCTGAATACTAAGTCTAAATATCTAACAAAGTGTGTCTAGTTACTCTAATTTGAATCAAATGCCAGTTAAATGCAGTCCAAAGACTAAGTTGCATAGTTCCAGTATTTAGAAGTGGAGATTAGTTTATAGGAACATAGATGATGAACAAACATCTCATAATGTGTCTGCTGTGTCTACCCTTGCATTTAATTTTTAATTCTGAAGTTTTACTCAGGTTATATGAAGCCTTTGTAACTTAGACTAGAGAGTTAATATCCTCTCTAGTTTAAATGCTTTAATGTGCTGTGTTTTGTGTGTAAGTTAAAAAGCTATAACTTTATAATTTATTTGTTTTTCAGCCAGTAACTACAACCATCTTTTCATATGGAGCTCCCATACAATATGCATCACTTCCAAATCAAAGAGTACCTGAGAGTTATTCACCTTCACAAAGAGTTGATAGTCCAAGGTAAATCTTCTAATAATCAGATCTACCTATGTACAATTTTCACCTAGACTTAAATGTAAAAATATTCTACTTTTAATTTAAAGTACACTTTAAGCATGGTACTTGATCCATAAATGTTGATATATTGACAGATAGGGACAAGAATACCACTTGTTAACAAGCAAGTATCCTACTCAGGGAGGTACTTTTAAGTCCATTGGAAAAGTGTTAATGTGAGAGAAAGATGCAAGTGAGTGTAAAATAAACACAGTATATATATACACAGTATATATATATATATATATATATATATATATATATATATATATATATATATATAATGGTACAAAAACTTTAGTGTTGTCGTGTTGTCTTTTGTTTTATATGATCAGTGGGTAGGACTATGATCTTCATAGTATGTTCTTACAGAAAAAAATTGAATAGACCCATAATATCTTAGTACCAACTGGAAAATACGTAAACATATATTCATGTTTGTTTTTCTTTAAGTGATGAAGAAGCAATTACACTGGAACATGATAAAGAAAACAAATCAGAAAAAGAAAATCCTGATGCAGATGCATCTGAAACTCTAGGTGGTTCTTTTTATAAAACTCTACAAGACCTGACAATAATTGAAAGTGGTACTCCTCTTATAGACTCTGGTTCTGAACGATGTGTGATTGATTCTGACTCTGACAGAGGTATTGTCTCAGATTTTGAATTAGATAAACAATCTCTTGACTCTGGATCAGTAATATTGGGAGTAGACTCTGACTCAGAAAAATCTCCTAGGGATTCAGACTCTAGAAAACAGCTGTTTAAAGCAGGAACATATCCGGTGGATTCAGTCTCTGTTGAAGACTTGACCCAAACTGGGGAACCCCTGGTGAGAATTGAACAGTACCAGGTGGAACCAGGATCTCTGAAAGACTGGGTGGCCTCAGGCTCAGAAAAGTTCCTGGAAGATTTTGACTCTGAAAGGTACTCTGACTCTGACAGTGAAAGGAAGAAAGAAGAAAGACAGCAAATGGCTTCAGATTCTATAAAACGAATGATGGAATCTGAAGAAACAATGATGGAAAGTGAATATTTTTGGATGATTTCTGATACTGAAAGTTATTCAGTGCACCCATACAAAAGAAAGGATAGAGCACCAAAAGCTAAGGTACATCTGATACACGTTGACAAAACAAAAAAAACAAGATTTAAGAGGTATATGATGGACTCTGACTCTGACCCAAGTGATGTGGACTCAGATTCAGAAAGATCTGAGTTAGCTTCAGAAGCTGTAAAGTGTTTCATGGATACAAAAACATTTCAACAGAGCACTGCTAACAAAAACTTTCCAAAGGATTCTTGGTCTGAAAGAAGAACAGTGAACTCAGACTCTGAAAGCCCTGTGATATCCTCTGATTCTGTGAAGCACATGAAGAAGGCTGAAACATGTCAAAGTACCTGTAATTTGGAAAGACTCAAGGAGGCACCTAGGTCTGAGTCTCCACAGCACTGGCTAGATGTTAAAAGAAAACAATCAGATTCTGATCATGAAGGACACTGGGACAGCTCTGGAAAATATCAGTTTAGGTCTATAACACCTCAAGATAGCTTTGGAAAATGTCAGGATGACCTTCAAACATTTCAGAGCTTCACTGAAAAAGATCAAGTAGGCTCGAGATCTGAAATACATCAGACACAATCTGGAAATGAAAGACATCAAAATGAACCTGAAAGTAAAAGACACCTCATAAAGACTGAGAAGGGATTAGACAATGAGGGGTTTCAAATGGATAAGGAAAGAGAAGGACATCTCTTGGCATCTGACTACCGTGATTCAGAAAATGAAATACATCGTCTCGGTGCTCGCAGAAAGGATAATCGTCCTCCAGGTAAGTTAAAATGTATGTGGCTTTTGGAAATATCTTATTTTATAAATTTTATTAATAACATTTTAACACTTCCAAAAGTGTCAGTAGCTTTGATATATCTGGGGCTGAAATCACTTAAGAAAACCCATAAGAAATTCAGAGACTACGCATCTTAATGCCAGATTTTTATGTCACTTTTAAAATGAAGAATATCTTGCTTTAGACAATTTTTTATCTCTTCTATTATAAAAGGAAAAAAAGTTAAAATGCATATAGAAACAATCTCTATTCTGATTCAAGACTATAATGTTAAATCATTCTGGAAGAGGTAAAAGGAGATTTTTCTTGTTTAGTTATTATAAAAAGATTTAAGCATAGAAGCCTAAGTACATTAGCTTTCAAATAACCTTTGTTCTCTCATAAAGGTTTCCCTCAAGTTCCATAATTTTCAATGGCTAGTGTGCATTTATCTGTTTCTCATATTTATTTTATCATAATATAATAATTCTTAATCTCTTAGACCAGTGGCTCTCAACTTGTGAGTTGTGATTCCGTTGCAGGTCAAATTACCCTTTCACAGCGATATCTGATATCCTATATATCAGATACTTACAATATGATTCATAACAGTAGCAAAATTACTGTTATGAAGTAACAATGAAGATAATTTTATGGTTGGGGGTCGCCACAATATGAGAACTGTATGAAAGGGTCACAGCATTAGGAAGGTGGAGAATCACTGCCCTAGGCAATTTAATTAAATTTTTATATGTATGGGCTTTACATAGAACTGCTATGAATTACTCTAAACATTTTATGTGTACTAATAAGTATTGATTCAGAGTCACTAGTTTATTAAAGCTCACAGATTTTACATATACAAATGAATTTAGACCTCTCAATACTAGAAGGTAGATTACTATTACAATTCTTATTTTACCAGTGGAGAAAACAAAGCACAAATGAGTAACCAAAGTAAATAATAGAGTGTGAACTCATGCTTCAGTGTTTATGTTGTTGGCTATGAAGATGCACTACCAGTCAACTCAAAGAGTTATTTGCCATTGAGAACCATAATGAAAATAAGTTCAAGTTATTTGTCTGGTAATTTGAATTTAGGCTTATTTAACGTAATGCCTTAGTTTAAAAACACTTGTGATGCATGTATTTTTCTATTCTTTTCATTATTATTATTATTATTACAACTTATTCAATTTGTATCCCAGTTGTAGCCCCTCCCTCATCTCCTCCCAGCCCCATTCCCTCCTTCTTCCCTCCCCCATATCCCTCTGCTAGTCCACTGATAGGGAAGGTCCTCCTCCCCTACTATCTGACTCTTGCATATTAGGTCTCATCAGGACTGTCTAGATACTCTTTTTCCTGTGGCCTCATAAGGCCGTCTCAATAGGGGGAGGTGTTCAAAGAACAAGCAATTGAGTTGATGCCAGGACTGCTCAGATGTAGCCCATGGGGGTCTTTTGGTAAGGGGAGCAAGGGCAGTCCCTTGCATGAACATGGTACATGTATTTTAACATTTTTTATCATCAGGATTTTCTAATTTAGAAAAACAGTTTTGTAGGTCTCAGTTTGACCTGGAACTCAGCTTCCAGGTGGAGAATGGAGGTTCCGTTTCTCTCAGGAGTAGCTAGAACAGTTAAGGGAGAGGACCATGTGTGCTAGGCTTGGGTCTGGGAAAAGACAGATTGTTACAGTTTAGTTCATTTAAGAGTGAGAGCTAAGCAAGAAAGAGGTCCCTGAGTAAGATGATCAATACTCACTCAGAAAGACAAACAGGATGGATACTGGAAGAAGGAGAAAACAGGAAACAGGACAGGAACCTACCACTGAGGGCCTATGAAATACTACCCAACAGTGTATCAAAGCAGATACTGAAACTCATAATCAAATATTGGGCAGAGTGCAGGGAATCCTTTGAAAGAAGGGAGAGATAGTGGGACATGGAGAGGACAGGAGCTCCACAAGGAGAGCAACAACACCAAAATACCTGGACACAAGGTTCTTTTCTGAAACTGATATTCCAACCAAGGACCATGCATGGATATAACCTAGAACCCCTCCTCAGATGTAGCCCATGGCAGCTCAGTATCCAAGTGGGTACCCTAGTAAGAGGAACAGTGACTGTCTCTGACATGAACTCAGTGGCTGGCTCTTTTATGACCTGCCCCCTGAGGGGTGAGAAGCCTTGCCAGGCCACAGAGAAGGACGATGCAGACAGTCCTGATGAGACCTGATAAGATAGGGTGAGATGTAAGGGGAGGAGGACCTCCCCTATCAGTGGACTTGGAGAGGGGAATGGGAGGAGATGAGGGAAGGAGGGTGGGATTGAGAAGGAATGAGGGAGGGGGCTACAGCTGGGATACAAAGTGAATAAACTGTAATTAATATAAAAAATTAAAATTTAATTAAAAAAAAAGAGTGTGAGCACTGGTGGCAATGGAAACTCAGACATTCCAAAGCCTCTGGTGATACCAAAGTGTTACAGTTCTTGGTTAAGCTGCTGTGCTAAGCACAACAAAGATGCAGGCCAAAGCCCATTCCTGGTGGGCTTGCAGCCGAGACACAATCCTGGTGATGCCCAGGCCCACTAAGGCTCACCTGGCCAGAAGGTAGGCCTGGTGAGATGAGGCCCTGCAGGGAATAAATGATGAATCTCAGGTGGCCATATTGGAAGGCTGATGGTATCACACAGCACACAAACAGCCAGCACATTTCTTTGAAATCAAGGACTTACAAACTTTGGGCAGTGGGAGGGATTTTGAGGGTGAATGTGTTTGTTTTGCTGGGGTTAGGTGGTCAGGGATACATGATTTACGTATATTGGTATAGTGCCTCATTTTACATGCAGTAGCATGGTACCATCACAAGAAGGATAACAGTACTTGTTTATTCTACGGGTGAGAGAATCTCCAAGCATAATTGAAGGCCATTGCTAAAAACTAATATCCTTAGCAGAGGTGAGCATTTCTAGGAATTCCCAGATGCTTGCTGGACCACTTTTCTTATCAGGAAAGGCTCTGGCTTGTAATCTCCTCTGAGGGTTATATGACACTCCTTATAAGAACTGTGGTCACTCAGATGGGGGAGTTAGAACCCTGCTGAGAAAAGGGAGTCCACCATTATAGACTGATTGCAAAAAAAAAAAAAAATGGCTATCTTGAGATGTCAGACTTCAACCTTTTCCAGCAGAGCCCCACAAGTTTAAAAATCTGAATGCAAGCGTTTCTCTGCCATTTGATATTCCTCTATTGAGAATTCTCTGTTTAGCTCTATACCCCACATTTAATTGGATTGCTTGATTTGTTGTTGTTTATCTTCTTGAGTTCTTTCTATATTCTGGATATTAGCCCTCTGTCAGATATAGGGTTGGTGAAAATACTTTCCCAATCTGTAGGCAGTCATTTTGTTCTGAAGACAATATCCTTTGCTTTACAGAAACTTTTCAGTTTCACGAGGTCCCATTCATTGACTGTTGCTCTTAGAGCCTGTGCTGTTGGTGTTCTGTTCAGGAAGTTGTCTCCTGTGCCAATGAGTTTAAAGCTCTTCCCCACTTTTTCTTCTAACCAATTTAGTATATTTGGTTTTATGTTGAGGTCTTTGATCCACTTGGACTTTAGTTTTGTGCAGGGTGATAAGTATGGATCTATTCACATTTTTCTACATGTAGACATCTAGTTAGACCAGCATTATTTGTTGAAGATGCTCTCTTTTTTCCATTGAATAGTTTTGGCATCATTGTCAAAAATCAGATGTAAGGCTCTACCCTGCAGGGTATCAAAGTAAATACTGAGACTTAGAGTCAAACTTTGGGCAGAGTGCAGGGAATCTTATGATAGAAGGAGGAGATAGTAAGACCTGGAGAGGGTAGGAGCTCCACAAGGAGAGCAACAGAACCAAAAAATCTGGGCACAGGGGTCTTTTCTGAGACTGATACTCCAAACAAGGACCATTCATGGATATAACCTAGAACCCCTGCACAGATGTTGCCCATGGCAGTTCAGTGTCCAAGTGAGTTCCATAGAAATGGGAATAGGTAGGGCCTGTCTCTGACATGAATTGATTGGCCTGCTCTTTGATCACCTCCCCCTGGGCGGGGAGCAGTCTTACCAGGCCACAGAGGAAGACAATGCAACCACTCCTGATGAGACCTGATAGACTGGGATCAGAAGGAGTAGAGGAAGTCCTCATCATCAGTGGACTTGGGGAGGGGTATGGGTGGAGAAGGGGAAGGGAGGATGAGATTGGGAGGGGAGAAGGGAGGGAGCTACAGGGGGATACAAAGTAAATAAACTGTAATTGATAAAAATAAAAAAATACATCATCCACCAAAAAAAATTGTTTTTGAATATAGTTACACTTGCTTCTTTCGAATCCTAGTGCTGGGGTGGAAAAGACAGGAACATTTCTAGGGCATAATAACCAGCCAGCCAGCCGAAGTTAATTAGAGAGCTCCGGTTCCAATTGGTGGGATCTGTTAAAAAAATAATAATAATAAAGAAAAAAAGACTCCTAAGGCAAGACACCTGATGTTGACCTCTGACCTCCAACCATATGCATACACACATTCATGTCTATCTGAACATATATGTGTACCCACAGCTATGTAAAAACACACATGTATGTGCACAAAATAAACAACAATGGTAATACAATAGGTATGTGTGTGCTACAAACATGGGAGAACTGAGGGTCAAAATAGACATCTTCCCTAAATGGTAAACATAGTTAATTATTGACCAAGCTACAGTACAGAAATTCCTAGTCTAGTGTTTTCTCAAGTGTGTCTGTGAAGTTAGAAAGTTTATGGTTGAGTGCCTTAGTTATGGTTAGTATTGCTGTTCCAAAACACTGTTACTAAAGTAACTTATAAAGGAAGAATTTAATTGGAGTTTACTTACAGTTTCAGAGGTTTAATCCATTAACATGGTCGAGAACTTGGGCAGGCAGGCAGGCATAGTCCTAGATCAGTAGCTGAGAATGCACATTTGATCAAAAGCTTGAAGGGTAGGAGCTAAATTGGCCTGAGATGGGCTTTTGAAACCTTAAAGCACACCCCCAGTATACAAACCCTTTTAAAAGGCCAAACCTACTCAAACTAGGCCACACCTCATAATCCTTGTCCAATAGTTCCTCTAACTAGGTATCAAACATTCAACCATGAGCCTTCAGGGACCATTCTTTTACACACCAGCACACTGAGAAAATATTATTTGTTCTCAAACTAATCAGTTAATTATATTTTCTCTTAGTTTGCTTGCATCTTACTATTTGCAAATGAATAGAAATTTCTTAATAATTAATGTAAAGTGCACAATGGAATATATACAATCAGAACATAGAAATACTTCCAAATATTGGAGTAATTTTTCTAAATGTTCTTATTCACCTTTATTAATTTTACCACAAAAATAGTTCTGTGTACATAATCACATTAACAAAAATATGTCTATAGATTTTAATTATTACTAAGTATTTATTAAAATATATTCTTACATTTAGGAAATGTGACAGGTTAAAGTCCTCTCTAGACACAATTCACAACTTAATCTCTAATGTCTCAAAAGATGATCAATCCTCACTTAGAAAGACAAATGGTATGGACATTGGATGTAGGAAAAAACAAATAACAGGACAGGAGCTTACCACAGAGGGCCTCTGGAAGACTCTATCTAGCAGTGTATCAAAGCAGATACTAAGACTCATAACCAAACCTTCGGCAGAGTGCAGAGAATCATATGAAAGGAGGGGGAGTTAGTAAGACCTGGAAAAGACAGGAGCTCCACAAAGACCAAATACATCAGGGTACAAGGGTCTTTCATGAGACTGTTTCTCCTACCAAGGACCATGTATGGAAGAAATTCACTTGGAATACTGAGCTGCCATGGGCTACATCTGAGCAGGGGTTCCAGGTTATATCCATGAATGGTCCTTGGTTGAAGTATCAGTCTCAGAAAAGACCTTTGCGCCCTTATATTTTGTTACTGTTGCTCTCCTTGTGGAGCTCCTGTCCTCTCCAGGTCATACTATCTCCCCTTCTTTCATAAGATTACCTGCACTCTGCCAAAAGTTCTGTTATGAGTCTCAGCATCTGCTTCAGAGGCCCTCTATCGTAGGCTCCTGTCCTATTTCCTCTTTTCTCCTTCTTCCAATGTATATCTCATTTGTCTTTCTGAGTGAGGATAGGTCATCTTAAACCGGGTCCTCTTCCTTCTTTATGTGTACAGATTTTTGTAGGTTTATTCTATATTATATGTCTAGTATCCACTTATAAGCGAGAATATATTGTGTTTGTCTTCTGCTTCTGAGATACCTCACTCAGGATGATCTTTTCTAGATCCCACCATTTGCCTGCAAACTTCATGATTTCCTTGTTTTTAATTGCTGAATAGTATTCCATTGTGTAAATGTACCACAATTTCTGTATCCATTCCTCCATTGAGGGACATCTGGGTTGTTTCCAGGTTTTGGAAACTTTATCGTGAATAAAGTTGCTATGAAAATGGTTGAATAAATGTCCGTGTTGTGTACTTGACCAGATTTTGGATATCTGCCTAGAACTGGTATAGCTCGATCTTAAGGAAGCACCATTCCTAATGGTACGAAAACACGCCAGATTGATTTCTAAAGTGGTTGTATAAGTTTACATTCCTACCAGCAGTGGAGGAGGGTTACTCTTTCTCCACATCCTCTCCAGCATGTATTCTCACTTGAGTTTTTGATTTTAGCCATTCTTATGGGTATAAGATGAAATCTCAGGGTTGTTTTGCTTTGCATCTCATTGATGACTAAAGACTTTGAGCATTTCTTTAAGTGTTTCTCTGCCATTCTATATTCTTCTACAGAAAATTATCTGTTTAGCTCTGTATACCATTTTTTAATTGGATTACTTGATTTGTTGCTTTTAAACTTCTAGATTTATTTTTATATTCTGCCTAATAGCCCTCTGTCAGATATAGGGTTTGTGAAGATCCTTTCCCAATCCATAGGCGGTTGTTTTGTTCGGGAGACAATGTCCTTTGCTTTCAGAACATTTTCAGTTTCATGAGGTCCCATGTATTGATTATTGATCTTAGAGGCTGTGCTGTCGATGTTCTGTTCAGAAAGCTATCTCCTTTGCTAATGAGTTCTAGGCTCTTCCCCACTTTTTCTTCTAACTGATTTAGTGTGTCTGGTTTTATGGTGAGGTCTTTGATCCACTTAGACTTTAGTTTTGTGCTTTTTTTCTACAAGTAGACATCAAGTTATACCAGCACCATTTGTTGTAGATGCTGTCTTTTTTCCATTGTATGGTTTTGTCTAATTTGTCAAGAATCAAGTATCCATAGGTGTGTGGGTTTATTTCTGGGTCTTTAATTAGATTCCATTTATCCACCATTCTGTTTCTATGCCAGTTCCATAAAGTTTTTATTACTATTGTTAAATAGTACAGCTTGAAATCTGGGAAGGAGATACCTTCAGATGATCTGTTGCTGAATAGGATCTTATTTGGCAATTCTAGATTATATGTTTTTCCATATAAAATTGAGAATTTTTCTTTCAAGGTCTGTGAAGAATATTGTTGGTGTTTTGATGGGAATTATATTCAACCTGTAGGTTGCTTTTGACATGATGGCCATTTTCACTATGATAATCCTACCGATCCATGAGCATGGAAGATCTTTCCATCTTCTGATATCTTCAATTTCTTTCTTCAGAGACCTGAAGTTTTTTTCAAACGGGTCTTTCACTGGATTGGTTAGAGTCACACCAAGGTACTTTATATTATTAGTGGCTATTTTGAAGGGTGTTGTTTCCCTAATTTCTTTTTCGGCCCTTTTGTCTTTGGTATACAGGAGTGCTTCTGATTTTTTTTTTTTTGAGTTGATTTTGTATCCAGCCACTTTGCTCAAGTTGTTTATCAGATGAAGGAGTTCTCTGGTTGAATTTTTGGGGTCGCTCATGTATACTATCATTTCATCTGCAAATAGTGAAACTATGACCACTTCCTTTCTGATTTGTATCCCCTTGATCTCCTTTAGTTGTCTTATTGCTTTAGCTAGGATTTCAAGTACTATATTGAAGATATATGGAGAGAGTGGGGAGCCTTGTCTTGTCCCTGAATTCAGTGGGATTGATTAAAGTTTCTCTCCATTGAGTTTGATGTTGGCTATAGGCTTGCTGTATATTGCCTTTACTATGTTTAGGTATGTGCCTTGTATCCTTGATCTCTCCAAGGCTTTAAACATGAATGGGTGTTGGACTTTGTCAAATGCTTTTTTGGCATGTAAGGAGATGATCATGTGGTGTTTTTCTCCTTCAGTTTGTTTATGTGGTGGATTACATTGATGGATTTCCGTATATTGAACCACCCCTGCATATCTGGGATGAAGCCTACTTGATCATGGTGGATGATATCTTTTATATGTTCTTGGACTCGGTTTGCCAGTATTTTATCGAGTATTTTTACATCAATGACCATAAGAGAAATAGGTCTGAAGTTCTCTTTTTTTTTTTTTTTTTTTGGGTCTTTGTGTGTTTTAGTTATCAAGGTGACTGTTGTTTCATAGAATGAGTTTGGTAATATTCCTTCTGTTTCTATTTTGTGGAAGAGTTTGAAGAGAATTGGAGTTAGCTCGTCCCTGAAGGTCTGGTAGAATTCTGTGCTGAAACCATCTGGCCCTCGGTTTTTTTGGAAAGGAAACTTTTGATGACTGCTTACTTTTCTGTGGGGCATATAGGATAATTCAATCTTTCTACCTAATCTAGATTTAATTTTGGTAAGTGGAATCAATGAAGAAAATTGTCCATTTCATTTAGATTTTCAAATTTTTGGTGTATAGGTTTTTGTAGTAAGACCTAGTGGTTGTTTGGATTTCCTCAGTGTCTATTATGTCCCTCTTTTCGTTTCTGATTTTGCTGATTTAGACAGTTTCTCTTTGCCTTTTACTTAGATTGGTTAAGGGCTTGTCTATCTTGTTGATTTTCTCAAAGAACCAGCTCTTGGTTTCATTGATTCTTTGAACTGTTTTATTTGTTTCTAATTTATTAAATTCTGCCCTAAGTTTGAATATTTCTTGCCATCTACTCCTCTTGGATGTGTTTGCTTCTTTTTTTTTTTTTTTTTTTTTTTTGTCCCTAGGGCTTTCATGCTTGTATGTGTTGTGGAGTTTGTGGTGTTACTGTGTTTCATTGCTTGTTTTGTTTTGTTGTTGTTGTTGTTGTTGTTGTGTAGTTATCTATAACCTATATTTTCTTGGATGTAGTTGCTTTCTTTGGATTGGAGTTTTCCTTTTAGTATCTTTTGTAGAGCTGGGTTGCTGTGTAGATATTTTTTAAGTTTAGTTTTGTTATGGAATATTTTGTTTTCTCCATCTATGTTGATTGAAAGCTTTACTGTGTATAGTAGGCTGAGTTGGCATTTGTGGTCCCTTAAAGTCTGCATGACATCTGACCATTTTTTAATTGCATTATTTGGTTTGTTGGTATTTAATTTCTTGAGTTCTTTATATAATTTGATATTAGCCCTTTTTCAGATGTAGGATTGGTGAAGAAAATTTTCCAATCCTTGGACTGCTGTTTCATTCTATTAATAGTGTACTTTGCTTTACAAAAGCTTTTCAGTTTTGAGAGGTCCCATTTATTAATTGTAGATATTAGAGCCTAACCTGTTGGAGTTCTCTTCAGTAAGGTTTCACCTGTGCCAATGACTTCCAGGCTCTTACCCACCTTCTCCTCTCCCAGATTTAGTGTATCTGGTATTATTTTGAGGTCTTTGATCAACCTGAACTTGAGTTTTGTGCAGGACGATAAATAAGAACACATTTTCATTTTTCTGCATGTAAACATCTAGTTAGACCAGCACCATTTATTGAAGATGCTATCTTTTTTCCCCCTTTGTATGGTTTTGGCTCCTTTGTCAAAAATCAAGTATGCATTCGATTCCATTGTACAACCCTGCCCATTTCGCTGCCACACCATGGAGTTTTTATTATTGTTGCTCTATATTACAGCTTGAGATCTCGAATGGAGTTACCTCCAGAAAATCTTTTATTGTACAGTATTGTTTTAGCTATTCTGGGTTTTTGTTTTCTATATAAAGTTAAGAATTGTTCTTTCAAAATTTGTGAAAAATTGTTTGGTATTTTGAAGGGAATTGCATTGAATCTGTAGACTGGTAATCTACTATTACTGTTAATTTACTATGTTTATGCTACTGATCCATGAACTTGGGAAATCTTTATATCTTCTGGTATATTCTTCAATTTCTTTTTTAATTTTAATTTCTATTTTTTCACAATTTAATTTATATCCTGATTAATGCCCCCTCCCTCACCTCCTCCCAGTCCCACACTCCTTCTTTCCCCTTACCACCTTCCCCTAGTCCACTGAAAGGTGGAGTTCTTCTCTGTTGTCATGTGCCCATAGCTTGTCAAGTCTCATCAGGACTGCATTGATCTTTTTCCTCTGTGGCCTGTTAAGTATGAAGTACCAGGGGCAAGTGATTAAAAAGCAGGCAACAAAGTTCATGACAGAGGCAACTCCTGTTCCCCTTACTTGTTGATCCACAAAGAGATTGAGCTTCCAATTGGCTACATCTGAACCTGGGGTCTAAGTCCTCTCCATGCATGATCCTTGGTGCTTCAATCTCTGAAGGACCCCCTGGGATCAGATTTTTAAATTTTGTTGGTCTCTTTGTGGGGTTCCTGTCCCCTCCACGTCCTTCTATTTCCAACACAACCCCCACACTTCTTCCTTAAGACTCCCTGCACTCTGGCCAAAGTTTGGCTGTTAGTCTCAGTATCTGCTTTGATCTCCTGTTGTGGGGAGACTCTCAGAGGACCCTCTATAGTAAGCTCCCATCCTGTTTCAATTTCTTTCTTCAGAGGGTTGAAGTTCTTGTTATAAGTGTCCTTCACTTGCATGGTTAGATTTACACCAAGATGCCTTATATTATTTTGTGGCTATGGTGAATGGTGTTTTTTTCCCTAATTTCTTTCTCAGCCCATTTGTCTTTTGTATGGAGGAGGGCTACTGATTTTTTATTAAAGTTTATCTTGTAAACAGCCACTTTGCTGAAAGAGTGTATCATTTGTAGGAATTCTCTGGTGTAATTTTTGGAGTCACTTATAAATACTATCATACATCTGTGAACAGCAATGCTTTAACTTCTTCCTTCTGATTTGTGGCCCTTTGATCTCCTTTAGTTGTTTTATTGCTCTAGCTAGAGCTTCTAGTACTATATTGAAGAGATGTGAAAAGAGTAAGCAACCTTGTCTTGTCCCTAGATTTAGTGGGATTGTTTTGAGTTTCTCTCCATTTAGTTTGATGTTGTCTATTGGCTTACCAACATCAAATATAATATAACCTTTTTCATGTTTAGGTATGGACCTTGTATTTCTGACCTTTGTAAGACTTTTATCATGAAGAGATGTTGGATTTTTATCAAAGGCTTTTTCTGCATCTAATGAGAAGATTTTTTCTTTCAGTTTGTTTATATGGTGGATTACATTGATAGATTTTCATATTTTGAACCTTCCCTGCAATAATTCCTAAAGGCAACCTTTATCACATGTGGTCATTCTCATTATAAATGTAAAGAGATGTAAGGAAAAGATACATATATCCAACACCCAAAACTATGTCACTTTCTTTCTGTTACTGTGCACACTAGATTGTTTTTAAAACAGGTAGTCACTCTACTGTTATGAACTTGTTACAAAAGTTTTAGAGCTGACTATGTTTTTAATTGTTGCATAGAATTATACATGTCACAATATTTTAAATGTCATTTTTAATATGATTTTAGTAAGCTTCATGAAATTTGGGAATATCTGTACCATTACAAACAAGTATATATTCAAAAGGATGTTTCCATATTAAACAAGATGTTTACTGCAGAATTATCATTTTATTAGTAATTATAAAGTAACTGAGTGCATTTGATATGATTCTAGGTTTTTGGAGGCCAGTTATCCTTCCTCTTAAGTTTGACCATGAAAAGAAAACTGAAGAGCGAAAGTCTGTACAGCAAAAAGACAAAAGAGGTGAGTATATTCAGTAGAAATTGTCTGAAATAGCTAGAATGTATTTTTAATAGTTTTTATATTATTCACCCAGCTATAATGTATTTTTAATAGTTTCAATATAATTCACCCAGTAAAGTATGAAACTTAGTGATTTTTAATATATTCACAGATAGGTGTAAGTATCAACTCAGTTAAATTCGAGCACTTTTATCAATACAATGACAACTCTGAAATTATTACTTACGAATCTCCCCCACCTCATTTTTTTCTAAGAAATAACTAACCTACTTTCTGTCAATTTCCCTGTTTTACTTATTTTATATGAATTGAATGATGTGATGAATGCTACTTTGTGACAGCATTCAATTAGTATAATGCCTCCTATATTATAGTGTGCATTATACTTTTATGATTGAATAATATTTGATGTTAGGCATTATACATATATGTAAAAATCTCTCAATTGAGGAGTAGTCATTCATTCAAACTCAGATACAATAATAAGGCAATTCTAAATATTTTAACAAGACTCTGAGGGTATATGGTTCATTTCTTGCTGGTAGTATGCCAAGAAGCAAAATTATATCAAAACCCAATATTTGCTGCTTAAAGAACTGTCATACTGTATTTAAAGATAATGTGTAATTTTATATTTTTACTTATACTATATAAAAGTTTATATTTGTCCACATTCACATCAAGTGCTTATTATCTTAATTTATTTTAAACATTCTAGTGTAAAGTAGTATCACATTTTCATTTTTATTTACAATTATTTGAAAACTATCTTTTTAAGATAGTTCAACCATTTATATATTCCTTCGATAAAGGTCAATTTGGAGTCTGGATAATTTTAATTGGTTTACATATCTTATTATTGAATTGTAAGATTCCTTGTTACATTAACGGTATATCTTACAGAGTTGAGGTTTTGTGAAGCACAGCCCTATCCATTCTCCAGAAAGAACCACAAGCAACTAAGGTTGAGAAATAGTTTATTTCTCAACTATCGCTTGAGAAATAGTTTATTCCAGGGAAGGTCACACTAATTGGTTCTCCAATACTGACTGGTCAGTCATGAAAACAAATATACATACAAATAACATTATAGAGACTGAACAGGTTGTATTTATGTATTTATGCACATACACATATATAACAATGATTAAAAAAGGAGACAGTGATGGAATGAGGGAGAGGGCTATAGCTGGGATACAAACTGAATTAATTGTAATTAATATAAAAAATAAAAATTTAATCAAACATAAAAAAAGGAGACAGTGAATTTAAAAGAGAGCAAGGAGGAATACATGAAAGGTTTTGGACTGAGGAAAGGAAAAGGAGAATTTATGTAAATATAGTATAATCTCAAAAAATTAATATATGTATAAATTAGGTATATGTAAATCCAAGTACCTCATTTCCCTTTATTACAAACAGTAAATTTGGTAATCATACTGTGAAAAAGCACTGTGTACACAACAGTGTAAAAATACTATGCAACGTTTATTACAATACACTAAGAAACAGGAAACAATCCTTAAAATTATAAGTATATCAAAACCATGCTGAAGTAGATATCTATACTATTTTCCTGGGCATGCTTTGTCAGAGAAGGATGAGGTATTATTGTATAGTCAGTGTGCAGTCTTCTATCCTAAAATAGAATAGATTAGATAGTTCGAGCAGTCTAAAATACCAAGCACAAGAAGCAGTAGGAACCTGAATGAAGAGAAGGAGGGACATAGAAAAATGGGATTGGCAATAAAGAAGAGGAGAGACACTAAAATAGAGTAGATTAGATAGTTCAGCAGGACAGTCTAAAATACCCAAGATTCATCAATCAAAGGAAACAGTAGGAACCTGATTGAAGAGAAAGAGGGACATAGAAAAATGGGATTGGCAGCAAGGGAGAGGAGAGACACACCGAGGGACTATAATGTTCAGGAAAGGGTCACGATACGGGGCACATTCACAAACACATAATTTTCACAATTTGTTTTCTACTACTGCATTCTGCCTTCATTGGTGATTAAAACTGACTGAAAACTGTCAACCCACATTTTATGGACAATTCTTCATGAGAGAAATAATAGACTAAAAAAGAAGTTGCCACCATTCCTAAGAAATAGCACTTTTATAGGCTCACTAACATGATTGTTAGTTTTAAAATTAGATTTTTGTTTTAAAATGAGATTTATTTTAAAGTTAGATCTTCCCTCTGCAATCTAACTTTAGAATAGAAGCAGTTCTTCCAAACAAACAGAATACATAGCAGGCCTAAAGACACGTGTTTTTTATGCTTTGTTGTATTTACTCCCCTATATAAGCAATGTATTACTATCTTAACGTGACTGGAGAGTAAAATGACAGCCAGAGGTATCAAATAAATTTCTCTGGATGGCATATTTGATGAGAATTGAAAGTAGAATTCAAGCCTTGAATTTGTAAATCCAAAGCCCATATTTGTTGTCCCCATCTGTGCCTTCTTATGATTGGTAGATAATAATTTTTATATTGTGTGTACTATTTTCTTGGAATCAAAATATTCTTATAATTTGATAAAATATATTTGATATAGTTACCTATTTTCATGATACCTATAATTAATGCCAGTTTTCCTTTTTTTCTTTATATATTGGGTCTTATAAGAATAATTTTCCAATTTCACCGGTGTAAAATTTTCCACCTGTTTGTTTTGTTTTTTTTAACAGCTTCATAGTTTTGAATAGTGTGATGTAAGAGAACTTTTTGTTTCTTTTCAAGAGGCTGCACCTTGTCACATTATTATTTGCTGATAAGATTATTCTTTTTTATTTTTTAATATTAATCACAGGTTATTTACTTTGTATCCCAGTAATAGCCCCCTCCCTCATTCCTTCCCAATCCCACCCTCCGTCCCTCATCTCCTCTTTGTCCCTTTCCAAGTCCACTGCTAGAGGAGGTCCTCCTCCCCTTCCATCTGACCCTAGCTTATCAGGTATCTTCAGGACTGGCTGCAATGTCCTGTTCTGTTGCCTAGCAAGGATGTTCTTCCTTCAGGGGCAGGGGGAAGTAAAAGAGGCAGTCCTTGAATTCATGTCAGAAATTGTTCCTGTTCCCCTTACTAGGGAAATCCACTTGGATACTGCAATTAAAAACAAGGAAATCATGAAATTTGCAGACAAGTGGTGGGATCTAGAAAAGATCATCCTGAGTGAGGTATCCCAGGAGCAGAAAGACACACGTGGTATATACTCACTTATATAGTCCTATAAGATAGGATAAATATACTAAAATATGTGCACCTAAAGAAGATAAACAAGAAAGTGGACCCAGGGTAAGATGATCTATCCTCACTTAGAAAGACAAATGGGATAGACATGAAAAGTAGGAGAAAACAAGAAACAGGACAGGAGCCTATCACAAAGGGCCTCTGAAAGACTCTACCTAGCAGCATATGAAAGCAGATGTAGAGACTCATAACCAAACTTTCAGTAGGGTGCAGGGAATCATATGATAAAAGGGGGAGTTAATATGATCTGGAGAGGACAGGAGCTCCATAAAGACCAACTATATCAGGGCATGGGGGTCCTCTATGAGAAACTGTTTCTCCAACCAAGACCATGTATGGCTATAACCTAGAACCCCTGCTTGGATGTAGCCCATGGTAGCTCAGTATCCAAGATTATTCTTTTTTTTTCCTGTGGAATGTTCTTGACACCCTTGTAAAAAAAAATCAGTTTAAATTAATTCATAATTTTATGTCTAGATTGTAGTTTTTCCCTTGACTTAGTTGCTTATCATTGTAACAATACCACATATCATTAAAAAAAATTCTGTTGTGTTGGCACCTCAGCACCTCACAAACACCCTCTGTGAATTATACTCTCAGGAAAGTCAGAGGAAATGTCATGGAAATATAGGATAAAATTTTCCAGCAGAATACTTTTAAATTGGGAGGGGTGAATTGGGACTGCACAGATAAAAATGAGGTGAAAATTTGGTGGGAACTATCAGATTCGCTGTAAGCAGAATGCCAGATATTGTGAAGGATTGCTTAGAGACAGAGACAGCATTCACAACTGAAATCCTAAGGAAACACACAGAGTATGACTATATTCTGGGATTATACCTTTGGAGCAAATAGACTGGCCCAGCATCTGTAATCTTATCATCTAAAGAAGACAAAGAAAAGATGACAAGACTGCTGTTGGCAGTGGAATTCATAAAAGTGAGACAAGCCTCTCTAGACAAAAAGGAACATTGAGAGTCTTGAGTCTGAAAACAGCAAGTTTTCATTTCTTATATCTTCATCCTGAGCTCTCTCCCCTCAGTATCTATTCTCCCATATTTAATACCCAGTGTCACTTTAAAAGACTAAGTTGGTACTTTTCTGGCTTTCCACTATATTGTTTTTCCTCTTTACTCTTTTATTTTTCTCTCCAAAACCTTAGACACGACTGCTTAGTAGGATCTGAACCTCCTGAGAGGTTGTCATGGCGTTTATCTATCTTCATACCAGTTAATTTTCAATATACTTTTAAACCCAAACCGTATCAACTATCTTTTCTTTGTTTTTCCATATTATTCCCGTTCTATTTATATTATCATCCTCTGGTTAGCTCCAAGCTTAAACCACTTCTTCCACTGTGTGATTCCTTTGGGAAATTATGATTCTACAGGATGCCTTGTTTCACCAGTCCGGATAACTATAGTGAAGTAAATGTTTCTTTAAAATGCACTAATATTTCCAGGCATTTCAGTTATATTTCCCAGTTTTTATTTTTTAAAATGTCATATATGTTGTAGATAATGTATCTTGATCATGCCCATCTCCCCATTCTCTTACTCTGACACATCTCCCTCCTAAATTCATGTCCTCTTTAAAAATATTTTATAACATACTCAGTCCAAATAGTGTTGCACACATGTACATAATTATCTGCTGGCATATGGGCAGTCTACCTCTGACCATCATTCATAATGAAAAATCAAAGGCCATCCATCCACTGAATTCACGTCAAAGACAGCTTCTGTTCCACTTGTAGACTGAGCTGCTATAGGCTACATCTGTGTAGAGGTTCTAGGTTATCTCCATGCATGGTACTTGGTTGGAGTATCCGTCTCAGAAAAGACCCCTGGGCCAAGAGTTTTTGGTTCTGTTTTCTATTTGTGGAGGTCCTGTTCCCTCCCGGTCTTTATATCTCCCCTTCTTTCATAAGATTCCCTGCACTCTGCCCAAAGTTTGCCTATAAGTCTCAGCATCTGCTTCAATACCCTGATCAGTAGAGTCTTTCAGAGCCCCTCTATAGTGGGCTCCTGTCCTGTTTCCTGTGTTTTCCCTTTTCTAATGTCAATCCTGTCTGCTTTTGTGGATGAGGATTGAATACCTTACCCAGGGTTCTCCACCTTGCTTAGCTTCGTTAGGTGTACAGATTTTAGTATGTTTAACCTATATTATATGTCTAATAACCAATTATGAGTAAGTATATACCATGTGTGTCTTTCTGCTTCTCAGTTACCTCATTCAAGATGATCTTTTCTAGTACTCACCATTTGCCTGCAAATTTCATGATATACTTTTTAATAGCTGAGTAGTATTCCATTGTGTAGATGTACCACAATTTCTGTATCCACTCTTCCATTGAGGGACATCTAGGTTGTTTACAGATTCTGGCTATTACGAATAGAGCTGCTACGAACATGTTTGAGCAATTGTCTTTATTGAATGGTGGGGCATCTTTTGGGTATAGGCCTAGTAGTGGTATACCTGGACCTTGAGGGTAGCACTATTCCTAATTTTGGGGGGAAGCCCCAGATTCATTTCCAAAGTGGTTGTGCAAGTTTACATTCCCACCAGCAATGGAGGAGGGTTCCCCTTTCTCTACATCCTCTCCAGCATGCATCATCCTCGAGTTTTTGATCTTAGCCATTCTGATGGGTGTAAGGTGAAATCTCAGGGTTGTTTTGATTTACATTTCCCTGATGACTAAATATGCTGAACATTTCTTTAAGTGTTTTTCTGCTATTCGATATTCCTCTGCTGAGAATTCTCTGTTTAGCTCTGTACCTCATTTTTTTTAAACTTTATATTTCTTTCATTAGCCATAACTACCTCAGTTTTATTTGTTTCTATATTTTTTTAATTTTTTATTAATTACACTTTATTCATTTTGCATCCCCCCATAAGCCCCTCCCTCCTCCCCTCCCGATCCCACCCTCCCTCCCCTTTCTGCATGCATGCCACTCCCCAAGTCCACTGATAGGGGAGGTTCTCCTCTCCTTTCTGATCTTAATCTATCAGTTCTCATCAAAATTGGCTGCATTGTCCTCTACCATGGCCTGGTAAGGCTGCTCCCCCCTCAGGGGGAGGTGATCAACGAGCAGGCCAACCAGATTATGTCAGAGGCAGTCCCTCTTTCCATTACTCTGTAACCCACTTGGACACTGAACTGCCATGGGCTACATCTGTGCAGGAGTTCTAGGTTATCTCTACGAATAGTCCTTGGTTGGAGTATGAGTCTCTGGGAAGTTCCCTGTGTTCAAATTATCTTGTTCTGTTGCTCTGCTTGTGGAGTTCCCGTCCCCTTCAGCTCTTACTATTTCCCACTTCTTACATAAAATTCCATTCACTCTGCCCATCAGTTGGCCATCTGGCTCAGCATCTGCTTTGACAGTCTATACTGCAGAGGCTTTCAGAGGCCCTCTGTGGCAGGTTTCAAGGTATTCGATTAATTGGTTTGTTGGTGTTAAACTTCTTCAGTTCTTTTAATATTAGGGATATGATATATCACTTATACGTGGATAGTGAAAAAAATAAAAATTAAAAAAGTGGATAGTGGCCATATAATATAGGATAAACATACTAAAATATATAGCCCTAAAGAAGCTAAACAACAGGAAGGACCTAGGTAAGATGCTTAATCCCCATTCAGAAGGGCAAAAAGGATAGATATTAGAAATAGGAGAAGACAAGGAACAGGATAGGAGCCTTCAACAGGGGACCTCTGAAAGACTCTCCCCACCAGGATATGGAAGGAGATACTGAGACTCATAGCCAAACTTTGGGCTGAGTGACAGAATCCTTATGGAGGAAGAGGGAGATAGAAAGATTTGGAGAGAACAGGAACTCCACAAGGAGACCAAAAGAACTCAAAACCTGGGCCAAGGGGGTCCATACATGTAGAGGACCTAGACCCCCTGTGCAAAGGAAACTCATTTGCCGCTCAGTTTCCAAGTGGGTTCCTTAGTAAGGGGTACAGAGGCTGTCTCTGACAGGTACTCAGTGGCCAGCTCTTTGATCACCTCCAACTGTGGGGTACACCCTTGCCAGGCCACAAAGGAAGATTATACAAGCCAGACTTGATAAAACCCGATAAGCTAGGGTCAAATAGAAGCGGAGGAAGCCCTCCTAATCAGGGGACTAGTGAAATGTCTTAGGGGGAGAAAAGTGAGAGTGGGTGGTACTGGGAGGAGACAAGGGAGTGGGCTACAGAGGGGTTACAAAATGAATAAATTGTAATAAATGTATAAATAAAATTTAATTTAAAAATGCAAATGACAAAACATGCTGGAAAGGATATGGAGAAAGAGGAACTTTCCTCCATTGCTGGTGGCAATATAAGCTTGTGAAACCACTTTAGAAATCAATTTGGTACTTTCTCAGAAAATTAAGAATAGTGCTAACTCAAGATTCATCTATACCATTCCTAAGCATATATCCAAAATATGCTCAAGTATGCAACAAGGACAACCATGTTCATAGCAGCTGTATTCATAATAGTCAGAATGTGGAAACAACCAAGAATCATTTTTCCTAAAGCAGTGTGAAAGCATTAGGGACAAAAGCCTAAAAGGCCACTACCTCAAAAGAAGGAAGGCAGAGACAGGAATGTCACTGGAGACTAAAAGGCAAGTTTGACTGGCATATGCAACAGTGAATTATAAGGGAGACACTACTTCAAACAAGGCGCAACACATGCCCTCACTTATACAAATAAATCTGCATAGATGTGAGTACACAAAACATGCATACTTCATTTATACACAAAATAAGATTTAAATATATTAAAGTTCATTATAGACTAGTTCCTGAAATTCTGTGAACAAATAGATTTTTATGATAATGTAGCATTGCTTATATCCATAATATACCCATTAGTTTCTTAGTGACAACATGAATTTTTGCATATTCATCTCTGTATTGAAACACTACACAGTAGGTAACGAGGAATTGCTTTTGGGAATAGTGATAAATTTAGTTGATTACTAACAATTAGTAAATAATCAAAACTACCACAAACTCTGTAAATAAATACAATGTAGTGAGAAGTAACCAAACAACAGTGAATTGTGTAACACATGGTAATATCACATGTTATTAGAATAATGTTTAGGACAATGCATGAATCATTTATAAATAGATCTTTATTATGATAGTATAATCAAAAAAATACTTACGAGAGTTAACAGTGAACACTAGGTTCAATGAGAGACTGTGTCTTTAAAAAATTAAGGTGAAAACCAATACAGGCAAATGCATCTATTGACTCTGCTCCCCACATGGGTTTCCAGAGCTGAGCACACATATGCATACATGCATAAATCACAAAAATAAAATAATTTTAAAATTAAAAATAGACAATCCTAAGTACAATAACATATTTTCATGTCTTTTGTAGTTAGGTATGCTACTTTTTATCTCATAACAAAATTTAAACCCATTTATCATTTAAAAATCGTATGTTTGATATGCCCTTTTACAAGTAATATAATTTTTCATGTCAATAGTTCTGTACATCTTTGATACTTCTGTATTTATTATTTGCTTTCGAGACATATTGTTTATTACTGTTCTAGACTATTCCACTGTTGTCTTAGATATGAAATGTTATTGTAGACAGCCACACTTTCTTCTTTCTGTATTTTTGTCAGGCAATTACCCTTTGTCACTAATTTATAAAAATAGCACTATATAATTAAGGCATATTTATACATGTGCTCAAAGAACATAGCCATTATAAATAATAATGATATTTTAATACTCTTGACATTTGCTTGCTACAAAAAAATTAGTAAATTTAATTTTATATTCATTATAAAGCATATGAATTTGGAGTACTGATCACTGTCTTCACCATTAAGCAGATATTATTTAATGCTATTGTATTATCGGAGGCATCACAGTAACTTCATATACTTACCAGAATGCAGTCTTGTTTTGTTAGAAATAAAGTCATGAAGCCTTTCCATTATAGGCAAATCATATATACCTTACCCTAGTGGATATCTTTCAGAGTATACTTACTTGAATGTGCAGCTTTTATAAATACCAAAAAATAGGGGAAAAATTATAACCATCTCTTATGGACTCTTTTGATAATAAGAGAAATTTTATGACAAAGCTTATGTCTTTGTCTTTAAAATTTTATTACCATATTCTAAGTTTGAATTTACTGTTTCTAAAATTTAAATTACTATTCAGTATTTCTAAACTCTTTCCAAATATGATTTCATGTTTAGTTAGGCATAAAAATGTACATGAAACCTGGAGGGAATGGCGAAAGACACCTTTATATTTGTTTTTAAAATTAAATCATGTACCTTCCTCTGTAATTTGATGACAAGGTTATCAATAATGAAATTTAACAATTTTAGTTCAATTTTAAAGCTATTGCTAAACATATACATTTCAAGAATTATATAATATTGAGTTCTTCATACCTGCAGAAGTTATAATTGTTACTAACCTTATTACCAGAAGATGTAAATCAAACCCAAGGGTATATTTTTTCACCACTAAAAATGGAGGTTTCATACATTATGAAGGTTATACCCCAGGAACAAATAAAGATTTAATATTCATAGAAACACAATGGAACAACATAGTTAGATTTGTCCTAACAAATTTGTAAAGCCATAGTTTTATATTGGTCACATTGTTCTGTGAATTCTTTTTTTGTTGTTGTTGTTGTTGTTCTGTAAATTCTTAAAAATGATTTTGTTTCTAAAGAGTAAGCTCTATCAACTTGAAGAGAATGACTATCTGAAGTAAATGACCATGTTTCATTTTTATTTTGAAAAGCCTAAAATGACATTTGATTGAGCAGAAAATTTAGGGTCATGGACTCCTCTTGAAAAATCAAATAAAACTCACCATAATACTTTGAAATTATACTTTGTTAGAGGATACTTCTATTGTAATGTGAACATTAAAGTTATATTCATTATGTATTTTGCCTACTTTTGTTCATATTTTATTCTTCTCTCTTAGTTGGCAGAATTCAGACAAGACACAAGAGTGAAGACAAAGCTGTGAGATTCAAAGAGGCATCTTTACGTCTCAGTGACAAACACAGTTGTAGGTTTTCTCCAGACTCTCACACTTTCACAGGTGAAAAATATCACAGAAAACCCAGCTGGAAAATGTCTGTCCATAAGCACCATCGCAAGGAGTATAGATATGCCCATAGTTATGAGAGTACCGTTCCTCTACGTTCTGAGACTTGCACCTCTAATGTTGTTTGCAGCCCAACTTCCAAGAATCCTAAGTCTGTCACAAGGCAGAAGACTCAAAGAAGTATTACATTTTCTTCGGATGAGGGAACTCAAAGATGTACCAGATGTTTTATGGAAATCAGTAACTCTTCTTTTCATAAATGCTCCACAAATTCTGATGACTCTGACTCTGATTCTCCTTTCCATGGCCAGATATCCTCAGATTCTAAATATTCCCTGAGGTCTAAAACTGTTAGACACTTCAAGACTTCTCGAAATCGCCCTTTATCTCAATCCCTGGATCCTAAGCATATTGTAGGCATCCGCTGCTCTCTGCACAGGGAAGATGATAAAGATTCTATGGATCCCAGCTCTTATTTACATTGTGAAAATTTTTCAGCTCTCCAAAGCTTTAAGGGCTCTTCTGCTACCCAGATTATACCTATGGACACTAAAAAAATTGTGGGCCAACATAGTATCCAGGGCCATGTAACGTCAACGCCAGTAAGATTATCTCAAAGTGGAAGCAAGTTTAACCTTACTACCCAACCTCAAAATAAGGATAATCCTGATGACAGTGATATTAAATTTATCAGTGCTAGACATATCAAAGATGAGGCTGATATTAAAGATTTACTTCTGTCCAAAGATGAGACAGACAATGAAGATGATACAAATACTGAAGATGAAACAGATGCTGAAGATGAAACAGATGCTGAAGATGAAACAGATGCTGAAGATGAAACAGATACTGAAGATGAAACAGACACTGAAGATGAAGATGACACCAAAGATAAGAAAGATCCCAAAGACAAATCTGACCCTGATGGCAGTGATCCTACAGATGGCAACTCTGAAAATAATACTGACAGCAACAATGGGTCTGCTCCTAGTGGTGCTTCTGGGTCTACAAGTGGACCTGATTCCAGCAGTGATGGTGGGGACTTTAAAAATGTAACTGATAACAACAATGAATCTGACCCTACTATCGATAATGCCACCAATAGTGATGTTAATTTGAAAACTAGCACTGATGAGATATGTACTGAAAATTTAGACAATGCTTCTGATCAGGCACAGTATTTCAGTCAATACAGTAATGCTGACTCCAACGGTAGCACAAACCCAACCTCTGGCTCTGGAAACAAGAAGAGAACTGTGCTGGACTGTATTTCTGGTTGCAACAATGACACTAGCCCTAGAAATGCCACTGAACAAGGAAATAATATTTACTCTGAGATTATCAGATCACTTTCCAACAGTCCTTTCTTCATCAAAAATGAGAGTCATCCTATCAGCAACCCCAGCCTCCAAAACAGCCATGGACCCCCAAAAGATCTTGACACTACCTCTAATACTAAACCCAGTAGTGCTACTCATCATAATGTTGTTATTCCTAACAATATTGTTCACACTAACTATGGCACAAAACCCAATAGTATTCCTATTTCCAAACATACAACATCCCTAAACAATTATTCAGACCTTAATGATGTCAGAGGGTTTACATATGAAGTAAGTTCAAGTTTTGTAGTCAACCCATACTATTTTGACAGAAAAAAATATGCTGTGAGACTCAAATTCATACTTAACACTATCAATGCCATTGATACTAGCAACATTACCAGCTGTACAAGTGCTATCAGCTCTCAGTTTACTTCTGGAAAAAACTATGCCCCAGACATTAAACATCACCCTAGATTTAGTCATTTTGATAGTTTCAACATTATCATCAATGCTAATAATTCTACTAGTACCAGCACTGTTAACCATTTCCTGGATACTGAATCAGAAATGAATTCCACACCATCTATTTTTAAAATTGTTTATGGAAGTATCTCAAATTTTATTTCTAGTACAAATTACACTTATCCTGACTTTTTTATAACCTCTGAATTTTATGATCCTCTTAAGCTTGGTAGAGATTATACTATCTTTGATAACCAAAATATTAGTGCTTTGTTCCAAGACTCTGCTGAATACATGGACTCTGATAATTCTAAGTATGCCACTGGGTCCACGGATGCCCTTGATGCCGAAGATATTTCTAGGGTCCAGAATCCAATTGTCATCAAGGATCCTTCCCCTTTCAAGATTCTTTCCAGTCAAAGTATTCCACTACCTAGTTTTGATGTTATAATGGAAGCTGACCTGCCAGATATTGTGAAGTTTGTCATTCCATCAGGTGCTGCAAATCAATCATTTAAGGTAAGTTTATATAAATATTCCTCTCAAATTCATTCTCCATTTCTTGTAATTTTTGCTGTTAGGTTATTGAACATAGTTTCAAATATTTTACTTAGTTGGATATGTAAACTGTGCAATAGAGGAGGAAAGGTGTCCAGGATTGCTTGTTTGACACCTGAAAGTAAAGAGTATAATTTGCATTAGGAAATACTTACCTTTCATACATTTTGTGAATGGAAAAATAGCATTCAATAGGCTGTAATTGACAATTCTACTTTTATGCTTCCTAAGAATGTTTGAATAGTTCATAAATGTAAACCTAGTCACAACCAAAATTTTTACACATGTATCACCCACATGTACGCTAGTTTTGTTTATATTCCTCTTTGGTGATAGAAAGAGGAAGGATGAATAGAGGGATGGAAAGGAAGGGACAGAAGGAAGGAGGACAAAAGAGAAGAATGATCCAAATTCATCTTAAATATTGTGAATGAAACCAAAAAAAATCAACTTTGAAAATGCTGATTTTTTTTAAAGATGGGAATCTGAAGTAGCTCTGGCATTCTAAACTCTTATTTTGAGATAACTAGCACTTGAGTTATTTTGATGAAAAATCAGAAAACAAAGTTTCCCACTAGTAGCTTTTCTACTTTTAATTCAAAACCTGTTTATCTTATTTTTTCTTATACTAAGTAAACCTGTATCTTAATCAAATATTTCCTCTAGTAGTCTGAATTACAAGTACAAATTGAGATTGCTAAAGTGTTTGGGAAACTATTTTTTACAATAAAAGTACTGTTATTTCATGCAACTTTACCAACATGTTATCATACAAGAATAATTAAGTTGGTATGCATTGAATTTTAGCACCTTTATATATTAGACAAGGGAAATAAAATTAAATTTGATTTTAGTGTCTGTTAGCAAATGTTTAAATTCCTATAATTTGTTTTCCATAAAATAAGTAAATGAATATGATAGATTTAGAATGCAGCAAAGATTCAAATAGCCAAAATAGAATTACAAACTTATCTCTTTGATGCTTTTACTTTAATAGAGAACAGTTTTATGTTTTTTTTTCCCAAACGACAACATCTTCCTATGGTATTTATGATTTTCAAATATAACCTTAGAGGTAAAACTGGCTAGTTATAAGTAATGAGAAGAGTATTGTTCAGATAAAATCTTTAAAAATAAGAGTTTGGTTTTCTGTCTTTTTTTTCCAGTTCTCTCAAGTGAAGCATTGTTTTCATTATATGATAAAAAAATTAAATGTTTTATTTGATTCTTTTGGTATCTATAGCCAAATGAAAACATGGTTTAAAGCTTATAAGTTTTGAGGAATGCAGTTATCATTTTATGTCTTGTGTTTAAAACCATGGCATTTAAGAACTCTGTGTCCATTGCTCTCCTTGTGGAGCTCCTGTCCCCTCCAGGTATTTCTATCTCCTTCTTTCATAAGATTCCTTGCACTCAATCATATGAAAGAAGGGGAGTTAGTATGATGTGGAAAGAATAGGAGCTCCACAAGGACCAAATATATCTGGGCACAGGGTCTTTTCTGAGACTGACACTCTACCAAGGACCATGTATGGATATACCTTAGAACCTCTGCTCAGATGTAGCCTGTGGTAGCTCAGTAACCATAGTAAGTATACTAGTATCCCATAGTAAGGGGAACAAGGACTATTTCTGACAGGAACTCAATGGCAGGCTCTTTGACCTCCCCACCCCCCCAAGGGAGGAGCAGTCCTGTTAGGCCACAGAAGAGGACTTTGCAGCCAGTCCTGAAGATACCTGATAAACCAGAGTCAGATGAAAGGGGAGGAGATCCTCCCCAATCAGTGGACTTGGAAAGGAGCAGGGAGGAGATGAGGGAGGGAGGGTGGGATTGGGAGGGAATGAGGGAGCAGGATACAGCTGGGATACAGAGTTAACAAAATGTAACTAATAATAATAATAAAAAAAGATTCCCTGCACTCTGCCCAAAGTTTGGCTTAGTCTCAACATCTGCTTTGGTACCCTGCAAGGTAGAATCTTTCAGAGGTCCTCTGTGGTAGGCTCCTGTCCTGTTCCCTGTTTTCTCCCACTTCTGATTTCCATCCCCTTTGCCTTTCTGTATGAGGACTGATCATCTTACCCAGGGTCATTCTTCTTAATTAGCTTTGTTAAGTGAACAGATTTTAGTATATATATGCTACATTATATGTCTAATATCCAGTTATGAGTGAGTATATACCCTGTGTGTCTTTCTGCTTCTGGGATACCTCAACCAGGATGACCTTTTCTAGTTCCCACCAATTGCCTGCAGTTTCATAATTAGGGGTGTTTTTTGAGACTGATACTCCAACCAAGGACCATGCATGGAGATAACCTAGAACCCCTGCACAAATGTAGCCCATGGCAGCTCAGTGTCCAAGTGGACTCCCTAGTAATGGGAACAAGAACTGTTTCTGACATGAACTCAGTGGACTGCTCTTTGATCACCTCCCCATCAAGCGGGTTCAGCCTCACCAGGCCATCCTGATGAGAACTGATAGACTAGGATCAGATGGAAGGGGAGGAAGACCTCCCCTATCAGTGGACTGGGGAAGGACCATGGGTGGAGAAGAGGGCGGGAGGGGGGATTGGGAGGAGAAGAGGGAAAGAGCTACAGGAGGAATACAAAGTGAATAAACTGTAATTAATAATAATCATAAAGGACTCTGTTTCCCAACCAAGAATGACAAGATGAAACATGCCTATAAAATGGATTGCTTTTACAGAGAAAACAAAATTTTCAAGTACAAGGCATTCCTTTCTCAAAAACAAATATCACAGGAGCTTATAATGAACTTTGTATATAAATAAATACTATAACTAGGAATGTTTATCCAATATTTATGCCAGGACTAAACAATTGAAATACTTGCAACCAATTACAGTTTTCCCCCCCATTGGAGACAAGCAGACTTCACAGTAAATTGTGAATAGCTTTAGAAACAATGTATTTTATGTGCCTTCCAAAACAAAGTATTTTGTGTAAGTGTGAGTGATTGTCTTCCCTTAGACATTTGATGTTTCATATTTTCCTGGTTTATTATATCCATGTTCATATTTGCCTGTTGAAAACAACAATTAAGAGAACATGGGTGCTTTTCATTCATACAGTCAACAAAATGAGGGACTCTCATTTTAAAAAAATAACATTTCTATTAATCATATATGAACCAATACTCCAGAATACATAGTCAATCCACTTGTACTCTTTAATTCAATTATTTAATATAAATTTAATTATTAAACAATGCTGTAAGCTAAAAACAAGAATAGAGACTAAGTAAAAAGCATAGCTGCTACTCCTTGAAGAACTCATAGTCTACTAACCTTCATAGAAAGGAAGTAGACATTTGAGATATCAGTTAAATGAAAACAAATATAACAGCATCTGAGTTTCCAGAGTGATTAGAAATCTTACCAATGTATTTAAGTTAGTTTGAAGTATATGTGTAGGTTTTAATTTGTGCTACAAGTTTTAGAAATACTTAATGAGATCCCAATTCTCAGGTTGTCTCTGTTATGATATTGGTTAATTTGTCTGTAGTATAACTAGAACTACATTACTGAATGACTAGTGTCTCTTAAGTTATTTAGAAGTTAGATTACAAAAGCAGAATTAATAAAATTCCTAATCTGATGGTAGATTTGAATGACTTGCAAGAACTGTTAGAATTATTTGGAGTCAGTCATTTTGTGTTTACAGTAGAATGTTTGAAGTACAATGATAACCCTGAACAATTCAGTAGTTTTATATAGTTTATTAAAATAAAAAATATAAATATATAATAGGCATTTCTATTAATAAATGCCTGCACAAAACTATCAAAAGTACTCTTTTTTGTACTAAAGAACACTTTATACATACAATAAGAGCTTCAAAACTTAATCACTAAACATGTTCTTGAATTTATACATATTTTGAATATTTGAGAGATCCAACAGATAAGCCTCTTTTTTGGAAATACTAAAGTTACAATATAGCAATGTTAAAAGGAAGATATTCTGAAGTAGACAAAAGTTGCAAGACTTGTCTTTTTAAGTGCTAGCCATAGTATTACAAGAGCTTCCTAATCTAACAACCATGGAGAGTTATTTTTAAGCTTAATTAGTGAAATGCTGCTTAAATTGAATTTCAAATATACACATAGTCCAGAGAATGTGGTGTCCACCTAAAAATAAAAAGACTCCTTATCAATTCCTTTATTCCTGGATTTTTATGAGTATGCTATATTTTCTAACAGTGGAAGATGTGTTTCTTAGAGATTTTCAATCTCAGATTCCACCGAAGAACTTCTGTTCAAAGATAAAGGCAACTTGCTCAAGGTCTATTAATTGTTCAGCTTCTTTACCAAGAGCACCATCAGTGTACCAGTTATTCCCATAAAGTAGCTATTTTATGTATCAATTTAATAATTTTTCATATTACTAAAGTATTTTGATGGCCTCTTAGTTTTCTGTTACTTGGCATATGAGGATTTTTATCTTTCACATTTTTTATACTGCTGAGTTATTGAATAAAAGCTACTGTTGTATTAAGCAAGTGATCTATCATTCAACTATACCTGTAAATATGATGGGAACTAGAAGGTGTTCAGTTGAACTGAAAGGACAGGATCCAACCACAGAGGGCCCCTGAAAGACTCTACCTAGCAGTGTATCAAAGCAGATACTGAGACTCATAACCAAACCTTGGGCAGAGTGCAGAGAAACATATGAAAGAAGGGGGAGTTAGTATGACCTGGAGAGGACAGGCACTCCACAAGGACCAAATATAGCTGGGCCCAGGGGTCTTTTCTGAGACTGTTTCTCCAACCAAGGTCCATGAATGGACCTTGGGGAAAGGACCTCCGCAATCAGTGAATTTAGAGAAGGGCAGGAAGGAGATGAAGGAGGGAGGGTGGGATTGGGAGGGAATCAGAGAGGGGGCTATAGTTGAGATACAAAGTAAATAAACTGTAATTAATATAAAAATAATAAACACAATAAATAAATAAATACGTAAATACATAAAAACAACTCACTTCAAAAAAAAATGAAGCGTTCAGTTGAAGTACAGTAAACTGAATTGAATTTTCCTTTTAGTATATTTAAAGGTATCAGACTCAATATAACTAAAGTATTCTCTCAAAGAATTCTGAGCAGAAAAAAAGGAATGATTAAAAAAAGAGAGACATGATTTCCTTGTTTTTAATAGCTGAGTAGCATACCATTGTGTACATGAACCACAATTTCTGTATCCATTCCTCCACTGAGGGGCATCTAGGTTGTTTCCAGAGTCTGGCTATTACGTAAAGAGCTGCTATGAACATTGTTGAGCAAATATCCTTGTGGTATAATTAAGCATATTTCAGGTATATCTGTCTAGGAGTGGTATAGCTGGAACATGAGGTAACACTATTCCTCCCTTTCTGAGAAAGCACCAGATTGATTTCCAAAGTGGTTATGCAGGTGTACATTCCCACCAGCAATGAAGAAGGGTTCCCATTTCTCCACATCCTCTCTAGCATGTGTTGTCACTTGAGTTTTTTATCTTAGTCACTCTGATGGGTATAAGAGTGGACATCATGAAATTTGCAGGCAAATGGCAGGAACTAGAAAAGATTATCTTGAGTGTGGTAACCTAGAAGCAGAAAGACACAAATGGCATATACTCATTCATAAGTATTTATTAGACATATAATATAGGATAAAAATTCAAAAATCAATAGTCCTAAAAAAAGCTAAACAACAAGGAGTACACTAGGTAAGATACTCAGTCCTCATTCAGAAGGGAAAACACAAAACATATCAGAAGTAAGAGAAGACAAGGAACAGGACATGAGCCTACCACAGAGGGCCTCTGAAACACCCCACTGATCAAGGTATTGAAGCAGAGATTGAGACACATAGTCAAACTTTGGGCAGAATGCATGGAATTTTATGAAAGAAATGGGACAGAGAAAGACCTGGAGGGGACAGGAGCTCCAAAAGGAGAATAACAGAGCCAAAAAAAAAATAAATAAATAACTGGGCCCTGGGGGCCCTGTAGAGACTGATACCCCAGCCAAGGACCATGCATGAAGAGGACATAAAACAGCTGTTCAGGGGAAGCCCCTTTACTCACTCTCCAAGTGGGTTTCCTAGTAAGGGGAGCATGGGTTGTCTCTGGCATGAACTCAGTGGCACGGAGGAAAACAATGCAACAACTGCTGATGGGACCTGATAGGCTAGTGTCAGATAGAAGGGGGGGAGGTCCTCTCCCATTAGTGGACTAGGGAAGAGGCATAGGGAGAGAAGATGGAGGGGGGTGGGATTGGGAGGAGATGAGGGAGGGGACCACAGCCAGGATACAAAGTGAATAAACTGTAATAAATAATAATAAGTAATAAAAATGAAAAGAAAAATAAATTATGAAAAAAACATAATTAAAGAAAAATTTAAATGAAAATAACATTCCAAACTTATCTAACATAAGAATAGAACTTTAAGTGCCCTCAGTGAAGAAAAATAACCACAATGGTAAGAATGTCTTGTTTTTAATTTCCAGAACCTTACATCTTCTTTTTATATTAATTGGATCAATAAAGAAAAGCCTAAAGAAGAAAGTAACAAACTATATGCTCAAATTGAACATAACGTAAATATTCATTGATTTCTGAGCCTTTCTGCATAATCACAACATACATAAAAATAAATTTTTAATTTCATTCAGTAGCAAGTTAAAACAGAGGGCCTCTGAATGACTCTACCCAGCAAGTTACTATGAAAATAGTTTTTCCTCTAGTTTTTTTCCTAAAGTATCCTTTTTGTTTTTGTATTTATTTTATTTTCATTTATTACAATTTAT
The DNA here is from genome assembly GCF_907164565.1 of Psammomys obesus. NCBI lineage: Eukaryota > Metazoa > Chordata > Mammalia > Rodentia > Muridae > Psammomys > Psammomys obesus. Next base: position 298,965 of record NW_026596295.1, on the reverse strand, counting down.
TCATTTTGTATCCCAGTTGTAGCTCCCTTCCTCATCTCCTCCCAATCCCTCACTCACTCACTCTTCTCCCATTTTGTTCCACCAACCCACTGATACGGGAGGTCCTTCTCCCCTTCCATCTGGCCCTAGCCTGTCAAGACTCATCAGGGCTTGCTGTATTGTCTTACTCTGTGGCCTGGTAAGGCTGCCCCACCCAGGGGGAGGTGATCAAAGAGACAGCCACTGAGTTCATGTCAGAGACAACCCCTGTTTCCCTTTTGGAGACTGAGCTGCAGTGGGCTACATCTGTGCAGGGGTTCAAGGTTATCTTCATGCATGGTCCTTGGTTGGAGTCTCAGTCTCAGAAAAGACACCTACACTCAGATTTTTTGCTTCTGTTGCTCTCCTTGTGGAGCTCCAGTCCCCTCCAGGTCTTTCTAACTTCCCCTTCAATCATAAGATTCCATGCACTTTGCCCAAAGTTTGCCTATGAGTCCCGGAATCTGCTTTAATACCCTAGTGGGTAGAGACTTTCAGAGGCCCTCTGTTGTATGCTCCTCTTCTGTTCCCTGTTTTCTCCCTTTTCTGATATATCTATCCTGTATGCCTTTCTGAATGCGGATTGAGCATCTTACCCAGCGTCCTCCTTCTTTCTTAGCTTCTTTAAGTGTGCAGATTTTAGTATGATTATTCTATATTATACATATAATATCCACTTATGAGTGAGTATATACCATAAATGTCCTTTTTGTATACTTGAACACATTTTCGATATATGCCTGGGAGTGGTATAGCTGGATCTTGAGGTAGCACTATTTCTAATTGTCTGAAAAAGTGCCAGATTGATTTCCTAAGTGGTTGTACAAGTTTACATTGCTACCAACAATGGAAGAGATTACCCCTTTCTCCACATCCTCTCCAGTATGTGAGTGTAAGGTGAAATCTCAGGGTCCTTTTGATTTGCATTTCCATGATGACTAAGGACATTGGGCATTTCTTTAAGTGTTTCTCTGCCATTTGATATTCCTCTATTGAGAATTCTCTGTTCTGTACCTCCCCCCCCCCTTTTTTAATTGGATTACTTGCTTTGTTGCTGTTTAACTTCTTGAGTTATTTATGTATTCTGGATATTAGCCCTCTGTCAGATAGAGGGTTGGTGAAGATTCTTTCCCAATCTGTAGGCAGGCGTTTTGTTTTGATGACAGTGTCCCCTGCTTTACAGAAGCTTTTCAGTTTCATGAGGTCCCAGTTATTGATTGTTGATCTTAGAGCCTGTGCTGTTGGTGCTCTGTTCAGGAAGTTGTCTCCTGTGCCAGTGAATTCAAAGGTTCTCCCAACCTTTTTTTTGAACAGGTTTAGCGTGTCTGGTTTTATATTGAGGTCAGTCACCCTCCTGTATACAAAAGACAAATGGGCTGAGAAAGAAATTAAGGAAACAACAACCTTCACAATAGCCATAAAGGACATAAAGTACCTTGGTGTAACTCTAACCAAGCAAATCAAAGACTTGTATGAAACAAACTTCCTGTTTCTAAAGAAAGAAATTGAAGGTATCAGAAGATGCAAAGATCTCCCATGCTCATGGCTTGGCAGGATTAACATAGTAAAAATGGCCATCTTACCAAAAGCAATCTATAGATTCAATGAAAGAACAGTTGTCAACTTTATATGGAAAAACAAACAAACAAAAACCAGAATAACTAAAACAATTTTATACAACAAAAGAATGTTTGGAGGTATCTCTGTCCCTGACTTTTTATACTTCACGGCATTAGTAATAAAAATCATATATTACTGGCTTACAGACAGAGTGTTAAACCAATGGACTCAAATTGAACATCCAGACATAAACCCACACACCATACAATGGAAAAAAAAATAAAGATAGCATCTTCAACAATTGGTGCTGGTATCTACACATAGAAAAATGCAAATAGATCCATACCTAGCGTGCTGCACAAAACTAAAGTCCTAGTGGATCAAAGACCTCAACATAAACTTGACACACTAAACCTGTTAGAAGATAAAGAAAATTTACTCAGCTGAGCATTGTGGTATAAGCCATTAATCCAAGCACTCAGGAAGGCAGAGGCAGGTGGATTTCTGTGAGTTCCGTGGTAGCCTGGTCTACATCTCAAGTCCAGGACAGCCAAAGCTACACAAAGAAAACCTGTCTCATGGGGAAAAAAAGGAAAATTTACTCAAAAAGTATCAATTTGCTCTTGATTACCTGTGCTTTATTACTACACTTCTACTGCAAGTAGAAAACGTCCTAAAGCATACGTATTTTTCTTTCCTCTGTTTCTCTTTTGAGAATATAAATATGTACATATTCTTATATAAAACTGTTTTTTTATTTTTGTTTGAAATTTTTGAAAAATAAGTTGTGAGAGAATTGATTTTATATTTAAAAATATTTAAATTTATATCAGAATAGGTACCAAGTTTTCAATAGTTGTTGTCTGTCTAAAAACTTTAATCATTTCTTCACAGAAAGAAAAGATATGCAAAGTTATTTATCTTTTTTATTTTTCAAGTTGGTTAAAAATGAAACAAGTTGTATAAATAATCTCAGATAATCTAAGCAGTTTGAAACCTGAACTTTATTTTTTTTTCCAACACCCTTAAGAATCTTAACATGTCTACTAACTTTCTGGACAGCTAACCATTTGTTGTTCTCTTTGTTTTCTTCAGATGTGTGATAATTACAGTGGTACTTCAAGAGCAGAAGGGCCATCTTTGGCAGTACCTAAGAGAGAAATTACTAAAAGATCTTCTGAAGTTTGGAAATCAGCAGAGAGACCTTCTTGGGGACCTGAAGAACGACAACTTGTCAGATTTCAAAGAGGCTATGTTATAAATCCTGCTAGAGATCTTGCTGAGAGGTCAGGGCAAGGACTCACAACAATTTCTGCCAGGCGCCATTATGTGAGCCCTGCAAGAGCATACTCTGAGAAATGTGGTAGAGAATATGCCATCAGTCTTGCGAGAGGATACACTAAGAGAAAAGCAAGGCCAAGAGTCTTGAGTCCTTACAGAATGCATACTGTGAATTCTGCACAGGAAGTTACTCTGCAACCAGTATGCAGACTTTCCATGAGACATGAAGAAGAATTTCTTCTGGGAGCTGCAGTGGGACTTACTGTGAAATCAGTACAAGGATATGATGAAAAAACTGTCAGACAACCTACCCGGTAAGTTTCTATCATGTGGCTTTACAATAATATGTTGTATATATAAAATCGCTAAAGTAAAGTTTTGTTTTTCATGCCCATACATTTATGACTGTGAGTATAAACATATAAAGGTATTATTTTAAGAATTTAAAAAAAGTAATTCAGTGAAAGGAAATAGTTCAAGAAAAAAACTGTTGATTACATTTATCTTTTATTTGAAGATAGTTTATGAAGTGAAAAGAGACACTATATTAGATATTTCTAGAAAGTGACAAAATATTTGAAAAATGATAAACCTGCCTTCCAAAAATAGTCATTTTGTAGATCCTTACAAACAATAAACAGTAAAATAATTTTACCATCTCTTAATATTCAAAAGGCAACAATGATCATACATAAAATGGTAAGATAATAATTGAAAAAAACCCTTAACCAGATACTTGAAATGATGATTTCAAGGTATGCTCTAGTTTATTATCATTATTATTATAAAACTCAAAATTCACAAAAAACATCAAGTATTTCTATGGGTTTTATTTGTTTTCCTCCATATAGTAATATCTTATATATAGGGTACTAAATTTTACAATATAAATAAATGTTTGTTTTATTACTTTAAAATCAATGTTTCATTCATAGTTTCCTTGTAAAAAAATACTTGGCATCAGATGCCACATCCCAAGACAAGTTTCGAAACAATAATCTAGCTCTAAAAGTATGCTAGAAACATTTCTTTCTTTCTTGGGTTTTCTTCATATCATCAGTTTTTAGTATGTAATTTACTGAACATTTACCAATTCAGATAGAAAAAATACTCTTTGAAATATCATTTCTAACTACTTAAAAACTGAAAAATATATTCTAAATTAAACCGTTGGTTCCTTCATTAGTATAATAAGATACTTCCAGTTTTCAGAAGTCATTTTTCTTCATGTTTCATTGACTTTAAAATTTAGCTTCAGTGAATTATACTTAATTAATTAATTAAATTAAAAAATTATCTTCAGCAAAGTGAATTTCTGTGGTTTTATTTTTTGTACACATATAATTAAAATGTAATTACAACAAATTTTCCCCATCCAGTCCCTTTCAAGTCTCCTTCCTTTTACTCCTTCCATGTGTTTCATGTGATAGCCTCTTCTACATGTGTGCATGCACATGTGCATATACATACAACTGTAGAAACACAATCTTCTCAGAAGTTAGTTTTTGTAGCTTATATGTATTTGGTCTCAGGGATGACCACTTTTGATTGGACAATCAATTAGCGTCTCATCCCTGGAAGAGGCTTCCTTTCCATCTCTCAGCTGTCACTCAGTTGCCTATAGTTCCTTGTCCAGCGGTATGAAACTGAGATTTCTGCCTCTCCTTGTTAAAATGACTATTAAAGCAATGTGTATATTTAACTGTTGGTGAAATTTCAAATGCAAAGAAAATGACTGGAGGATCTGCTAAAACTGGCTTTTCGATATAGTCAATTGAGAAATATTGAGAGCCTTTCCTTCAGAACTTCATGGACATTAACTAAAACCTCACAAAATTTGGCATTTTGGGTTAAATAGTAGGTGTTCACTATGACAATGTTAAAAGACTTGCAATTAACAAATTTTGTTGCTTTTCTCCATCCTTTTATCTTTACTTTTTAATTATTTAATGAAAATACAATTACATCAATTTCTCCCTTCCCTTTCCTCCTTCCACCCTTTCTCATGTACCCTTATTTACTCTCACTCAGATTAATGGCCTATGCTTAATTTTTTAAACTTTATGCACATATATATTCCTACAAACACACATACACACACACACACACACACATTTTAACAAGATCCAGCTATACCACTCCTAGGCATATATCCAAAATATGCCCAAGTATAGAACAAGGACTTTTGCTCAACCATGTTTGTAGCAGCTCTATTCATAATAAAAAGAATCTGGAAACAACCTAGATGTCCCTCAACCGAGGAATGGATACAGAAATTGTGGTACATTTACATAATGGAATAATACTCAGCAGTTAAGGAAATCATGAAATTTGCAAGGAAATGGTGGGAACTAGAAAAGATCATTCTGAGTGAGTTATCCCAGCAGAAAGACACCCATGGTATATACTCACTTATAAGTGGATATTAGTCATTTAATATTGGATAAACATGCTACAATTCGTACATGTAAAGAAGCTAAGCAAGATTTTTTCTTTTTTAATTTTTCTTTTTTATTCACTTTATATTTTCCTTGTAACCCCATCAGTCCTCCCCTCCAAGTCCTACCCTCCCTATGTTCCAACCTCCTCTCCTTTTCCTCAAAAAAATGGAGCTCCCTTTCCCAACCAGCCCAGCTCACCAAGTTGCATCAGGACAGAACTTGTCCTCTTCCCCTGTGGCCTGTCAAGGCAGTCCCACCAGGAAGGAGTGACCAAAAAGCTGACAAGTGAGTACTTTGTCCAGTGCAGTCCCCTACATGAGGCCTAAACTGCCCATCTGCTACATCTTTGTAGGAGATCTAGGTCCAGTACATGCCTGGTCCTTGGTTGATGCTTCAGTCTCAGCAAGACCTTCTGGGTCTTGATTAATTGACTCTGTTTGTCTTCTTGTGGAACTTCTGTCACCTGCAGGTCTTTTTCCTCTTTTCTCAGTTTTCTACAAGATGCCATACACGTAATTCAATGTTTGACTGTAAGTCTCCACATCTATCCATGTTTTGAGGTGCTGCTAGGTAGCACCTCTTAGAGAATAACTCTGTCAGGCTCCTGTCTACAAGTTTAGGAGAGCTTTGGTAATAGTGTGAGTGGTTGGCACTCTCTGATAGGGTGGGTCTTTGCTTGGGCCAGGACTTGATTGGGCATTCCCTCAGTCTCTGCTCGATCTTTATTCCTGCACATCTTGTAGGCAGGGTAAATATTGAATAAAGTTTTTGTGGGTGGGTTAGTGTTCCCCTTTCTTAAATAGTAGACTAGTTTGTAGGCATCCTCTTCAGTCTCTGTGCCCTCTTCTACTAAGAGTGAAGTATCCCAGAAGGAGAAAGACAAACATGGAATATACTCACTTATATAGACCTAAAAGATATGATAAACATAATGAAATCTATACACCTAAAGAAGATAATCAAGAAAGCGGACACGGGGTATGATGATCAATCCTCATTTAGAAAGACAAATGGGATATGCATTGAACATATGACAGGAGTCTACCGCAGAAGGCATCTGAAAGACTCTACCTAGCAGTGTTCCAAAGTAGATACTAAGACTCATAACTAAACCCTTGGCAGAGTTCAGGGAATCATATGAAAGAAGGGGAGTTTGATGTGGAAAGGATAGGAGCTCCACAAGGACCAAACATATCTGGGCACAGGGTCTTTTCTGAGATGGACACTCAACCAAAGACCATGAGAGGATAAAACCTAGAACCTCTGCTCGGATGTGACCTGTGATAGCTCAGTAATCAATTGGTTTCCCATAGTAAGCGAAACAAGGACTATTTCTAACAGGAACTCAATGACTGGCTCTTTGACCTCCCCACCTCCCAAGGGAGGAGCAGTACTGTTAGGCCACAGAGGAGGACTTTGCAGCTAGTCCTGAAAATACCGGACAAAACGGAGTCATATGAAAGGGGAGGAGGTCCTCCCCTATCAGTGGACTTGGAAAAGGGCAGGGAGGAGATGAGGGAGGGAGGGTGGGACTGGGGAGGGAATGAGGGATACAGAATTAACAAAATGTAACTAATGAGAAAAATAAAATTAAAAAAAAGTCTTTGCTTAAGTGCCATTCATATCTTCTCAAGAACCTACCAAGACTAAGGTCTCCAGGTTGTCAAAGCAATAACCCCACAGAAAAGAACTTGCCCTTGTTCTCCCTAGGTCTGTTGTCTACCCTCTTAACTCTCTGCACCTCATCTCCTATCTTGTTCCCTCTCTTCAGCCACTACCTTTATTCTATCTCCCTTTCTAAGGGAGCTTTATGCATCCTCCCTTGGATCCTATGTGTTACTTATCTTCTTTGAATCTGTGCCTTGTAGTATGCTTATTCCAGAATATATGGGTAAAATCCACTTGTAAGTGGGTACATACCATGTGTGTCATTTTGGGTCTGTGTTACCTCACTCAGAATGATCATTTCTAGTTCCTTCCATTTGCTTGCAAATTTCATGATTTCTTTGTTTTTAATAGCTGAGTAGTAGTTCATTGTGTAAATGTGCCACAGTTTCTTTATCTATTTTTCACCTGAGGGACATCTATCTAGGTTGTTTCCAGATTTTGGCTTTTGTGAATAAATTTACTATAAACATAGTAAACAAGTATCCTTATTGTATGGTGGAGTGTCTTTTGTGTATAAGGAGAGATATAGCTTGAGGTAAAACTATTCCCAATTTTCTGAGAAAGTGACAGATTATTTTCAAAAGTGGTTGTATAACTTTACATTCCCACAAGTAATGGAGGAGTGTTTCTCTTTCTCTGCACACTTCCCAGCATGTGCTGTCGCTTAAGATTGTTATCTTGGCCATTCTATGGTTTTGGCTCCTTCGACAAAGATCGAGTGACCATAGGTATGTGGGTTTATTTCTGGGTTTTTGATTTGATTCCATTGATCAACCAGTCTATTTCTAGTACCATGCAATTTTTATTACTGTTTCACTATAGTATAAGTTAAAGTCAGGGATGGGATACCTCCTGAAGTTCTTTTATTGTATAGGATTGTTTTATCTATTCTGAGTTTTTTTTTTTTTCTTTTTCCATATGAGGTTTAGAATTCCTCTTTCAGGGTTTGTAAAGTACTGTATTGGTATTTGATACTGATTGCATTCAATCTGTAGACTACTTTTGGTAAGATGGCCATTTCTACTATGTTAATCTTATAGAGCCACGAGCGAGGGAGATCTTACCATCTTCTGATATCTTCTTCAGTTTTTTTTTTTTTCTTCAGAAACTTGAAGTTCTTGGCATACAGGTCTTTCACTTGCTTGGTTAATGTTGCACCAAAATACATTATATAATTTGTGGGTATTGTAAAGGGTGTAGTTTCCCTGATTTCTTTTCTCAGCTTGTCCTTTGTGTACAGGAAAGCTACTGTTTTGTATTTGTTTTTGTTTTTTTAATTAATCTTGTATCCAGCTACTTTGCTGAGGCTGTATATTTTTGTAGGAGTTCTCTGGTGGAATTTTTGGGGTCGCTTACATATACTGTCATATCAACTGCAAATAGTGATACTTTGACTTTTTTCTTCCCAAATTGTAACCCTTGACCTCCTTTAATTGTCTTATTGTTCTAGCTAGCACTTCAAGTACTATATTGAAGAGGTATGGAGAGAGTGAACAGCCTTGTCTTGTCTCTGATTTTAGCGGAATTGCCTTGAATTTCTCTCCATTTAATTTGATGCTGGCAATCGTCTTGCTGTATATAGCCTTTATTATATTTAGGAATGAGCTTCATATCCCTTATCTCTCCAAGACATTTACCATGAAGGGATGTTAAATTTTTTTTCTTTTTTTTAATTTTTATTAATTACACTTTATTCATTTTGCATACCCCCTAAGCCCCTCCCTCCTCCCCACCCGATCCCACCCTCCCTCCCCTTTCTGCATGCATGCCACTCCCCAAGTCCACTGATAGGGGAGGTTCTCCTCTCCTTTCTGATCTTAGTCTATCAGTTCTCATCAAAAGTGGCTGCATTGTCCTCTACTGTGGCCTGGTAAGGCTGCTCCCCCATCAGGGGGAGGTGATCAACGAGCAGGCCAATCAGATTATGTCAGAGGCAGTCCCTCTTCCCATTACTATGTAACCCACGTGGACACTGAACTGCCATGGGCTACATCTGTGCAGGGGTTCTAGGTTATCTCCATGAATAGTCCTTGGTTGGAGTATGAGTCTCTGGGAAGTTCCTTATGTTCAAATTATCTTGTTCTGTTGCTCTCCTTGTGGAGTTCCCGTCCCCTCCAGCTCTTACTATTTCCCACTTCTTACATAAAATTCCATTCACTCTGCCCATCAGTTGGCCATCAGGCTCAGCATCTGCTTTGACAGTCTATACTGCAGAGGCTTTCAGAGGCTCTCTGTGGCAGGTTCCAAGGTTGTTTCCTGTTTTCTTCTGGCTTTCAGAGGCCCTCTGTAGCAGGTTCCGAGGTTGTTTCCTATTTTCTTTTTATTCTGATGTTTATCCTCTGCCTTTCAGGATGGGGATTGAACATTTTAGTTAGGGTCCTCTCTTTTGATTAGTTTGTTTAGATGTACAGATTTTAGTGGGTTTATTCTATGTTGTATGTTTATATGAGTGAGTATATACCATGCCTGTCTTTTTGCTTCTGCAACAACGCACTCAGGATGATCCTTTCCAGGTCCCAACATTTACCTGCAAATTTCATGATTTCTTTATTTTTCATTGCTGAGTAATACTCCATTGTATAGATGTACCACAGTTTCTGCATCCATTCTTCAGTTGAAGGGCATCTGGGTTGTTTCCAGTTTCTGGCTATTACAAATAAAGCTGCTACAAACATGGTTGAGCAAATATTATTTTTGTGTATTTGAGCCTCTTTTGGGTATATGCCTAGGAGTGGTATGGCTGGATCTTGAGGAAGCGCTATTCCTAGTTGTCTGAGAAAGCACCAGATTGATTTCCAGAGTGGTTGTACAAGTTTACATTCCCACCAGCACTGGAGAAGGGTTCCTCTTTCTCCACAACCTCTCCAGCATGTGTTGTCCCTTGAGTTTTTCATCTTGGCCATTCTGATGGGTGTAAGGTGAAATCTCAGGGTTGTTTTGATTTGCATTTCCCTAATGGCTAATGAGGTTGAGCATTTCTTTAAGTGCTTCTCTGCCATTCAATATTCCTCTACAGAGAATTCTCTCTTTAGCTCTGTTCCCCATTTTTTAAGTGGATTATTTGGTTTGTTGCTTTTCAGCTTGTTTAGTTCTTTATATATATTGGATGTGAGTCCTCTGTCAGATAAAGGGGTGGTGATGATTCTTTCCCAATCTGTAGGCAGTCGCTTTGTTTTGATGACGGTGTCCTTTGCTTTACAGAAGCTTTTCAATTTCATGAGGTCCCATTTATTGATTGTTGCTCTTAGAGCCTGTGCTGTTGGTGTTCTGTTCAGGAAGTTTTCTCCTGTACCAATGAGTTCTAGGGTATTCCCCACTTTTTTTTCTAGCCGATTTAATGTATCTGGTTTTATGTTGAGGTCTTTGATCCACTTGGACTTCAGTTTTGTGCAGGGTGATAAGTATGGATCTATTTTCATTTTTCTACATGTAGACATCCGGTTGGACCAACACCATTTGTTGAAGATGCTATCTTTTTTCCATTGTATGGTTTTGGCATCTTTGTCAAAAATCAGGTGTCCGGAAGTGTGTGGGTTTATTTCTGGGTCTTCTATTCCATTCCATTGATCCACCATTCTGTTTCTATGCCAGTACCATGCAGTTTTTATAACTGTTGCTCTATAGTACAGCTTGAGATCAGGGATGGAGATACCTCCAGAAGATCTTTTATTGTAGAGAACTGTTTTAACAATTCTCGGTTTCTTGTTATTCCATGAGAAGTTGAGAATTTTTCTTTCCAGGTTTGTAAAGAATTGTGTTGGCAATTTGATGAGAATTCCATTAAATCTGTAGATTGCTTTTTTACTATGTTAATCCTGCCAAGCCATGAGCATGGGAGATCTTTCCATCTTCTCATATCTTCCTCTAATTCTTTCTTCAGAGACTTGAAATTTTTTTCATACAAGTCTTTGACTTGCTTGGTTAGGGTTACACCAAGGTACTTTATGTCCTTTGTGGCTATATGAAGGGTGTTGTTTCTCTAATTTCTTTCTCAGCCCTTTTGTCTTTTGTATACAGGAGTGCTACTGATTTTTTTGAGTTAGTTTTGTATCCGGCCACTTTGCTGAAGGTGTTTATCAGCTGTAGGAGTTCCCTGGTAGAGTTTTTGGGGTCACTCATATATACTATCATGTCATCTGCAAATAGTGATAATTTGACTTTGTGTTTTCTTTAATTTTTCTAGTTCTATCTTCAGGTCTTGAGTTGTTTTGTTTACTTCCTTCACCTGTCTGCTTGTATTTTCCTCTTTTTCTTTTAGTTCCTTCAACTCTGTCTCTTTTATTTCTTTCAGTGATTTAATTATTTCTTCTCTGAAGGGCACAAGCTGTTTGGCTGCATCTTCCCGTATTTCTTCACGGATGGCCCTAATCTGCTTGTCTTTATCTTCCTCCATTTCTTTACGGATAGCCATGATCTGTTTGGTTTTATCTTCCTCTAAATATTTACGTATTTTATTTGTTTCCTCTATTATCCTCTTCATCAGCATAGATGTAAGGTCATCTTGATTTTCTATTATGCTGTGTTGTCCAGGGCTGTTCGCCCCTGAATGGCTGGGTTCTGGAGATGCCATATTGCTCTGTCTTTTGTTGGTTGAGCTTTTATGCTGACCTCTACCCATTGGGCTGATTTAGGTGTTGGCTGTTAGTTTCTGTGCTTCCTGGAGTCCTTAGGTAAGGAAAATCCCCTTGGCCGGAAGATGATTTTTCCTGAAGGAGTCCTCCTCTGCTTTTTGGTTATGGTCACTGTATGGCCAGTGTTTCTCAGGAGTTGCCACTGCTCATCTCAAGTTTATAGCCCTGAGTAGTAGCTGTGGTCTTTGTTACGCAGGGGGGGATCTCCTCTTACCCATCGAAGTTCTCAAGACAGCTGCCCCACTACTGGGTTTCTTGTTATAAATTTAGTGTGCTGCTGCTCACTAAATTTCCAGGTACAGCCCTCTTGAAGAACCTGCTGATTCGCTAGCTGTGAGGTTTTCTCCCAACAGGGAAACTCAGTCTGTTATCCTGGGGCACACAGTTCTGTCTGGGAAAATGAGAGGTGCACTCAGCAAGTCTCTGGGCCAGAGGCTGAGTGCTCTGCTCTGGGCCTGGAGAATGTGCACCTAGGTTGAGTTGGCGCCTGGGGGCGCTGCTCTGGTCTGGAGGCTGGGTGCCTCACTCTGGACCAGTAGCTGTGTGTCCCTGTTTGGGATGGCGGCTGCAGGCACTGCTCTGGTCCAGACACTGTGGGTGCAGCCCTCTTGAAGGACCAGGGATTCCCACAGTTTTGACAGTCTAGCTAGGGATAACTGGTTGATCCTTGGCACAGTATCTGAGGGCTGCTGTAATGGCTCTCTGGTTTTGGTAGGTCTGAGGATGCAGCTGTGTTTCCCAGTGCCCTAGGGTAACTCAATAATGGTGGCTGAGCACAGCGCTCCTGCCTGCATTAAAGCCTAGAGTCTGCGTGAATCCAGGGAGTCTTTTGGTGCTGGGTGTCCTAAGCGTTAGAGCTGATGATCCCCTCAGCTGGGGGTTTCCTCCTGCCAGAGACACCCAGTCTTTGCTTTGGGGACCGCTGTTCTGCCTGGGGTGGCGAGTAGAACCCACAGGCACAGATGCCTGCTTGTGGCTCCGCCTTTCTGGACGTTAGGAGCCTTGGCTGCTGCCTAGACTGGGTAATTTTCCCTAGACCTTTTCGGGGTGGGGGTGTCGGCTGAGTGCTCTGAGATCAGACCAGCTGTTTACCTCCCTGTGGGTTTTACACCTGACAGTGAAACGCAGTCTCTGGTGCCCTGGTACCCACAGTTCTATCTGAGGCGGCGAATCAGGCGCGCAGGCAGGGCTCCGTGCAGGTGCCTGGGTCCCGGCTCTGGCTCCCTCTGCGCTAGCTCTTTGGGCACCCGTGGAACCTGAGTCTTTTCCAGGGGATTTCTGGGTGACCTGAGGTCGATCCCAATCGTTTCCTGCTCCGTGGGTTTATCTCTCGACTGGGAAATCCAGTCTATGGTTTTGTGGGCCCACAGTTCAGTCTGGGACCTTGACCAGATCACGCTGGGGTGTAGCTCTGGGCTGGCGACCAAGCGCCTGGCGGAACCGGAATCTCTTCCGTGGTTTAGCCGGGTGAGTTAAAGCTGATTGAATCCCCCACCGTGGGGTATCCTCTCACCTGTGAAACACAATCACTTGTGTTTTATGGCCACGAGTTCTGATTGCTGGTCACTGTGCCAATCCTGCTGTGCTGCTCCTCAGAATGAGAGTACTCCTAGTGCTGCCCTCTTGCCCCGCCGGGGTGTTGAATTTTGTCGAAGGCTTTTTCTGAATATAATGAGATGATCATGTGATTTTTTTTTCATTGAGTTTGTTTATATGTTGGATTACTTTGATAGATTTTAATATGTTGAACCATCTTTGTATCCCTGGGATGAAGCCTACTTAATCATGGTGAATAATCTATTTGATGTGTTCTTGAATTCGGTTTGTGAGTATTGAGTATTTTTGCACTGATGTCCATGAAGAAAATTGGTCTGACACTCTTTGTTGAGTCTTTTTGGGGTTTATGTATCACGGTGACTGTCTTTAAAGAATGAGTTTGGCAATGTTCTTTCAGTTTTCATTTTGTGGATTAATTTGACGACTATTGGTATTAGCTCTTTTTTTAATATCTGATATTATCCTGTGCTAAAATCATCTGCACTTGGGCTTTTTTGGATGAGAGTTTGGATGACTTCCATTTCTTTGGGGGTTATAGGACTGCTTAAATTGTTTACCTTATCTTGATTCAACTTTAGTAAGTGAAAGCTATAAAGAAAATCATCCATTTCCTTTAGATTTTCCAATTTGTGGAATATCAGCTTTTGAAGTAAGACCTAATGATTTTTTAAGTTTTTTCAGTGTCTCTTTTTATGTCCCCCTTCTTGTTTTTTACTTTCTTTACTTAAATACTCTCCCTCTCCCTTTTATTTATTTGGTTAAGTGTCTGCGTATCCTGTTGATTTTTTCAAATAACCAGGTCTTAGATTCACTGATTCTTTTTAATCATTCTCCTTGTTTTCAATTTATTGATTTCAACCCTGAATTTTATTATTTGCTGTTGTCTATTCCTCTTTGGTGTGTTTGCTTCCTTTTGTTTTAGAGCTTTCAGGTTTGCTGCTACGTTACTAGTATATAATTTCTCCAATTTCCTTATGAAGGTTCTTAATGCTATGAACATTTTCTACATGTACTTGAATATAGCAATGCAACAAATTTTCTTTAGAACTCCATATTATAATATACTTTAGGTGCAAGTGATGATTTTGTTACTTTTACAAATCACACAGACCTCTTGGTAAATACTATTATTTAATTACAGGCTGATGATTAAACACATCTATAAAACAATATCAAATATCTACATCAATTGATATGCAATTCAGTGGCCATTTCTAAATTTTTTACATTGCTCCATTGACTATATATAGTTTATTGGTGATTACTTTTACTTGTATTCAGAATATAAACTGATTCATTGTAAGTGATCTTAGAACAAGTTCAGATGCATATCTTTACAGCAATTTCACTGTATATCCTCATATATTACTTTATTTTTTATGTAAAATCAATTTTAATAAATGCTTGTATGACTAGAGGACTATAAGCTATTGCAATATGATATGAACAATAAAATGTGTTCTATATATGTGTGTACATGTATGCATATGAATACATGTATTTATATTTACTAATTTATCAAGACACTGGAATTATCTCTCTCTATTTTTTTTCTAATTTTGTCGTTAGAAATTAACGATGAAGACCATACAAGATCAAACCTTGGAAACAATCCTGATCTTGTAAATATTGCATTACATTTTTCTATTTGCATTTAAACATTTAGTAGTAAACAAAGGGTTAAATGTTTCCAACTTTGAAACCATGAGAATATTCACTTTTAAACTTATATTTAATATTTTATTGTTGATTTCTGGATTAATTTCAGTGTTATTTTAAAACCTGCTTTTTTTTCTTTTTATAGGACTAGTCACGATGATGATGATGAAAATGCAAGTGGCTCCTCAATCATAATGGTAAAATTTACACAAATATCTGTACTTTTTGAAAGTTACATTTTTTCTTCTAACATTGAAGTAATCCTCCTATATCAATTCATATATATTCAAATATGGATAATGTAATTAATAAAAATATATTAATTTTTAAATAAAAATGAGTATTTGGAAGCATGTGTATAATACGATCTTAGAATAAAATGACTCAGGTATATTACTCTTACTTTCCTAAGGAGAAAATTAATGCTAAAGATAAATCTTAGAGTCACAAAGCGCGGCTAGAAAAAAATTCTGGGTTTACTTTTTAACCTGAGCCATCTCTTGGAGTAATTGGGATGCCTATTGCCTTAATGAAATTTAAATGACTGAAATATGCTGAAACAAACAAACAAGAATGATACTATTGCCTGGCATGTAATGGACATAAAAACGTTTTAAATGAAAGAAAATTGTTAGAATTGTTAGTTGTTTTCATCAGCATTTGGCAGAAATACTTCATTTTAACCACAGTTACAGTTATTGCATCAGATAGGAATTTCTGCTTTCCCTGACAATGACGTGTCACAAGACAGAATTTTATTTGCTTATTCATTCATTTATTCATTGAGTATTTTAATTTTTGTTGGTGTAGATGAATTTTTTTCAATACTACTGCTGAATGAGCATCACCCTCAGCCAAGCCAGAATTTTTAATTTGCCTTATTTGAACTAAACAAATCTACTTACTCATTCCTTGTTTGCACTGAGTGAAAATCAGTGTTTACAATAAGGAACACAGGAAAATAATTTTGATTAGGTGAGTTATACAGTGCACAATTCCTTCAGAAAACATCCAATCTATTTCTTTCTTAAGAATAATTTAAATAGTCTCATGTTTTAGTAAAAACATAGGTCATTTTTTATTTTTATTTTTTCTTCACAATTAATTCATTATATCTCCCAATTGAAGTTCCCTCCTTCAACTCCCCCCAGGCCCACTCTCCCACCTCTTCCCCCCATCCTCTTCCCTTAGTCCACTGAAAGAAGGAGTTCTCCACTAATGCCATCTGCCCATAGCTTGTTAAGTCTCATGAAGACTGCCTGGATCCTCTTCCTCTGTGGCCTGGCCAGTCTGCATCATCAGGGTCAAGTAATTAAAGAGCAGTCAACTGAGCTCATGATAGAGATAGCCACTCCTCCTCTCACTCAGAGATCCACATGGAGACTGAGCTGCCAATAGGCCACATCTGAGCACGGGGTCTAGGTCCTCTCCATGCATGGTCCTCCATTGGTTCATTAGTCTCTACAGGAACCCCTGGGCTCAGATCTTTTAATTTTGTTGGTCTTCTTGTGGGGCTCATGTCCCCTCCATGTCGCTCTATTCCCACCCATCTCTTCCTCCAAAGTTTGGCCATGATTCTCAGCATCTGCTTAGATCCCCTGTTGGGTGAATCCTTTCAGAGGACTCTCTATAATAGACTCTCATCCTGTTTCCTCCCTTCCATGGCTTCTGATGTCTATCATGTTTGCCATTCTGAATGAGATTTAAGCATCCTCCCTAGGATCCTCCTTACCACATAGTTCTGTAGATTGCTATCCTGTATTATACAGCTAATATCTGCATAAAAGTGTGGGTATACCAAACCCGTCATTCTGTTTTTTGGGTTACCTCTCTTGGGATGATCTTTTCTAGTTCCATCCATTTGCCTGCAAATTTCATGATTTCCTTGTTTTTAATAGCTGAGTAATATTCCATTGTGTACATGTACCATAATTTCTCTATCCATTCCTCTGTTGAGGAACATCTAGGTTGTTTCCAGATTCTGGCTATTAAAAATAAAGCTGCTATGAACATAGTTGAGCAAATGTCTTTATTGAATGGTGGGGTATCTTTTGGGTATATGCCCAGGAGTGGTATAGCTGGATCTTGAGGTAGTGTTATTTCCAAATTTCTGAGAAAGTGCCAGGTTGATTTCCAAAGTGGTTGTACAAGTTTATACTCCCACCAGCAATGAAGGAAGATTCCCTTTTCTCCACATCCTTTCAACATGTATTGTCACTTGAGTTTTGGATCTTAGCCATTCTGATAGGTGTAAGATGGAATCTCAGGTTTGTTTGGATTTACATTTCCCTGATGACTAAGGCTGTTGAAGATTTCTTTAAGTGTTTCTCTGCCATTCGATACTCCTCTATTGAGAATTCTCCATTTAGCTCTGTACCCCACTTTTTAATTGGATTATTTGGTTTAAATCAATATGTTCTGTTTCATTTTAAGTCATTGGGTGGTACTGACTATATAGTTAATAGAAAAATTTGCTGCACTAATCTGAAAACTCAGAATTAATATCAAAGCTAGGGAGTTCCAACAACTTTGTACATATAAATTTGACATCTCAAATAAGGTAAGGTAAAATATCAAAAAATACCATTGAATTTATCTAAATAATCTTATAGCTATTAAGAAAACTGAACTTATATTTTAAAACTTTACAAAAATAATCATTAGTCCCATTGTTCAACAGGAATATTCAAATCAAATATCTGAAGAATTATCACAAATTTAGAACAGTCTTTTTCAAAAACCAGAATGGGAAAAGTACATTTTCATTCAGTCTTTGAAGCTAGCCTTATCTTGATACTAAGGCAAGCCAACAATTGTACAAAAGCAAAACTTAACTGTACACCAATATTCTTAGTTAATGTAGAAGAAGAAAGAAGCAAAAATATCTGACACAACGTAGGTAAATGGATAGCAATTCAACTAAAATGCTGTATGATCCAGTGAAATTTACTCTATGGATGCAACTCTAGCTCAACATTTAAAATTGTATCAAATGATCAAAAATTATGCATATATTTAATTGGGTACATAAAAATATACCAATAAAAATATTAAATGTTGAAAGATTGAATGTTTTTCCATTAAGATGAAGTACTTTCTTGTCACGCTTTCATAACATAAAAAGTATTAGAATGAACAGGGACTATTTCTGACATGAACTCAATGGAGGGCTCTTTGACCCCCCCCCCAAGGGAGGAGCAGCCCTGCTAGGCCACAGAGGAGGACTTGGCAGCCAGTCCTGAAGATACCTGATAAAACAGGGTGAGATGAAAGGGGAGGAGGTCCTCCCCAATCAATGGACTTGGAAAGGGGCAGGGAGGAGATGAGGTAAGGAGGGTGGGATTGGGAGGGAATGAGGGAGCGGGATACAGCTAGGATACAAAGTTAATAAACTGTAATTAATATTAAAAAATAAAAACAAACAAAAAGTACCAACACAATTCTAAAAAACAAAGTATTAGAATGAAAAAGTTAGAAAACTGTGGAAGAAGTAAAAGATATAACTAATATGCATACAAACTGTGTTAATAGATTATAAAACTCAACATGTAATGATGTAATTACTCCAAAATTAATATTCAGATTTCATATAATACTTACCTCAGCCATGAATTTTGATACTTACAGAGACTATTGTTCTAGAATATATAGAAAAGCAAAGGTATTGCAGTAGCCAAATATTTTTTTTAATTTTTTCATTTTTCATTATTATCAATTACAGTTTCTTCCTTTGTATCCTGGCCAGCTCACTCCTTCATTTTTTTGTTTGTTTTACTTTTTAATTAAATTTTTTATTTTATATTAATTACAGTTTATTTACTTTGTATCCTAGCTCCAGCCCCCTCCCTCATTTCCTCTCAATCCTACACTTTCTCCCTCATCTCTTCCCTGCAGGAGGACATTACAGCCAGTCCTGGTAAGACCTGATAAGCTAGGGTCAAATGGAAGGGGAGGAGGACCTCCCATTTCAGTGGCCAAATAATTTTTATTTATTTTTATTTATTTTTGGGAATTTCATAAAATATGTTTTGATCTTATTCACCACCCTCTGACAACTCCTTTCTTATCCAACATCATCCCACCTCTCACCCCTTACATTGCTGTTCTCCTACACCCAACTTTATGTTCTTTAAACAAACAAACAAAAACAAATCGATTATAGTTATTGGTGACAGAGATTCTTGAACATGTGACTTTCCTGTAGAGTTTGGTCAACCTACCAGGGTCTACATCTTTAAATAAAACTGGTTTTTCTTCTTTCAGTAGCTACCAATTGCTGGGTAGTTCCTCAGCTAAGGATAAAACTTTGTGTCTACCCTTTCTCCATACTAGAAAATTTTCTGGTTTGAGCTTGTACAAGTCTTGTAAATGCTGTCATCAATTTTGAATTTAAATAAAGAAGAAAGTAGGGAAAATCAGCCTTACTTTCTTTAAGACAAAATATAAAGCTATAAAAAGCAAGATTTCATGTCATTAGTGTAAGGATATACACATAAATACAATATAGAGGGAAAAAAGTAAATCCAGGGCGAGTAAGGTGGCTTATCAGGTAAAGGTGCCTGTTACTATGGCTGATGATATGAGTTCACTCCCTGGGACCCATGACTTAAAAGAGAATTAACTCCCACAACACCTTTACTCATGTGCAGTAGCATGCATGTGGCTGCACATACATATACATACAATCAATAAATTCAATGTGATAAGATAGAAAAGAAATACAAAAAGTGATCTATATAAATGCTTCCAAAAGAAACTCAATGAAAAATGTAGTCTTTCCACAAATGGTACTGGAGTAACTGAAAATATATAGTAAAATTTTAGGCCCAAAACACAGACTTTGACCTAAACTTCACCCCTTACATAAAAAGTAACGCAAAATGTACAAAGTTCTAAATGTAAAACATAAAACTTTTAGAAAATCACTTTTAAGATAAAATGATTGGTTTAGAGAAGTAGGAAAGCATTTCTTAAATTTGTCATGTAAAAGACAGTCCACACATTAGATAAAGTGGATTTGTCAACTTTATAGACTCTTGTTTGATAAAAAAGATTGATTAAGGCATATGTGGAAGAATAATTATAACCCAAAGTTGTGATCTAGGACAAGGATGTAGAGGAATTTTAATTTAATTTAATTTATTTAGTTAGATATTTAGTTGTTCACTTTACATCTCAGTCATAACCCCTTTCCTCTTCTCCTCCCAGTCCTTCCCTCTATTTCTCCTTTCTCCCTCTATCCCCACTCTTCTGTCCCTTAGAAAAAGGAAGCCCCGACACACACACACACACACACACACACACACACACACACACACACACACGAATCCACCCCAGGGTATCCAGAATAATCAAGACTATGTACTTATTCTTTTATAGTGTCCTGTCAAGGCAGACACACAAAGGTGAAGTGATTGAAAGGCATGCAAAAGAGACCATGTCTGAGACAACCTCCAATATCCTTTCTAAAGGATCTGCATGGAGGCTAAGCTACCCATTTGGTAGCTACCCATGTGTAAAGGGCCTAGGTCTAGTCCAAACATGGTCTTTGATGCTTCAGTCCCCATAAGTCAACTAAGTTCAGGTTAGTTGGGACTGTTATTCTTTTTATGGAGTTCTGGTCCCATCCTGGTCCTTCTATCCTTTCCCTCTCCCACTCTTCTACAAGTCTTCCTAAGCCCCACACAATGTTTGGCTGTTGAGTTTTAATTTCTGTTTTGTTCCTTTGCTGGGAGGAGCCTCTCAAAGGAAGCCATACTAGGCTCCTGAATCCAGAAACCTGGCTGCTCTGGCAAGGAATCACACTGAAAGCCCTAATCCTGTGTGATGGCTGGAATACAGATATACCTTTACTACACACCTTTAATCCCTCTGGCTGCAATACAGACAAGGCCTTTAGTATACACCTTTAATCCTAAACAGTGATCTAATTGATGGCCAGACAACTGTGACTAATCAGAGACATATTTGACAGAGTGAGTCAGAGATAGGACACATTCCACTCTCTCAAGAACAAACAGAAAAAAGGGCTACTTAAGAACAGTGCATGGAGAAACATGAGACTGTGTGGATCAGTACAGTAGAGTGTGGGAGTACAATACAGAGTCAGTTGAGTTCAGTGAAATGCAGTGGTGTTCAGTTGAATTCATCCAGTTCTGTTCAGTGTTATTTAGTTCTGTTCAGCTTATACAGTCAAATGCAGTCAGTGCAATTCAGTTCATGTTTTTCAGAAGCAATTTTTCCAATCAGAGCAATTCAGTCAGAAAGCTAGAGAAGCCAGATTGAATCAGTCAGCTTGGGGAGGAGTTTGAGGCAGAAAACCTGAGTTGAACCAGCCAGCCAGAATTCAGAAAGAATTAGAAAAAGGAAAGCTTATTCAACAGTAAGTCTCAGAGGCCGAAAACATTCTAGGCCTAAATTAGCAGACAGAGGCTGGAAGTTGAAGCCTTCAAGGTCTGGGCTTGATTAGAAGATTAGATTGTATGAAGGCTAGAAGCTTCCAGGCCTAAGCTTAGGAATATTTAGAAATTCCCTGGGCTCAGCCCAAGCCATCTGTTCACAAAACTTTGATATGGCTCTCATCTCATCCCTTCATCTGAGGAATAAAAGCAACATTTACACAAGGATTTATAATATAAAAAATTAAAATTAAAGAAGTAAACTTATAATGAATTCAAATGAGAAAATAAACAATATGGAAAACATGTTGGTAATATAATAAACTAAATATCCAATCACCTTAAGACCCAGAAGTTATACCTTTGGGCATTTTTCAAAAGAAATGAAAATGTATGTGTACACCAAAATTTTTGCTACTAATATTAACAAATGCTTTATCCATAACTACCAAAACCTGAAAACAACCCAGACCTTTTGGAACTCATAATATTTCACATAAATATGAAGAGAATTTTACTAACTATAAACATTTTACATAACTATGAATAAATTTGTGTAATATTCTCAAGCATTTAAAAGTTACAGAAATGGACAATGCATTAATCTGGATTATGGAGAGAAGAACAATACAGAAAGCAAGTTGACTAGAGTTGACAGAAGAGCAATTAGAGCAGAGCTTTGTGTTGACAACTCTCTGCTATATCTTGATTGTGTTGGCCCAGTAGCTCTCAAACTCTGTAATACTTAACACTTTAGTGCACTTCCTCATGTTGTGGTGACCATCAACCATAAAATTATTGCCATTGCTACTTCTTAATTGTAATTTTGCTACTGTTAGGAATCATAATATAAATAATTATATGCAGATATCCAATATGCAGCATCTGTGGTGATTAAGACTCTTAGGTTAAAAACCAGTGTTATAGATTCACTGATTTTTTTTTAATTTGATACTATAGTTGAACAAGATGAAGGGAAATGGATAGACTCTCCAAATTTTAAAGTTAGGGGAAATGGCAGGATTTGGTGATTTGGAATTGAAGGGGAAATGTCAAGAATGAGTTCATTGAAGTTTCTCATTTGTAAAGAAAATATAAGAAGAGAATAATGCAATTATTAGAATTATGGAAGGAAACAGATGTTTTATCAGAAACTATTCTTGTGTTTTTAAAATCATCTAAGAATATATATCCAGAGGAGAAATGAGGCAGAAATGAAAGAAAAGAGCAGGAAGAGAGAGGAGAAGAAGAGGAGGGAAAACAGAAGGCAAGAGAGAACAGGAGCATTAAAAAAAAAAGGTAGAAGAATGACAGGGAGGAGAGAGTGCAGGTGGAAAGGAAAGAGAGGAAAGCAAAAGAGAATAAATGAGTGATAAAATTCCTTAAAACTTGATGTTTGAATTCCTCATTTATTCAAATAAGTAAATTACACTTAGGTAAGATAGTGACCAATCAACATGTAGCAAATGAATGACTAGTTAAAATTTCTGTAGTTTTTACATTGGAACTGTTAATTATATCAGTTCTCTATGAATTTTCCTTTAAGTAAAGCTAAAATCCATAATCTATCCTTAATGATTGAATTTTAAAATATTCTCCATTATTAGTAATATGAAATGAAATAGGAAATAATAACAATTAGTAAATTTAGGGAAATTATATTTACATGTGTATACTAGTTGAGATATACATTCTTTTATACTAAAATGTATCATATGTATATGAGAGAACAGTCACAAGAATCACATATTTTGAATCTCATATTTTGTCTTCCTTGTAATTGTTTTTAAACTAAACAAAAACTAAACAGACTTGTTTAATAGTTTAGAGAAACTACTTGATAAACTATAAAACACTGCACTGAGTTGACATTTCATTAATAGGGAATAAATACATTTGCATGTATCACTGGTATTGTTTGGCTTGTTCGTACTATTTTATTTTGTGTATTTTTCTGACTTGACGACAGTTTCATTTTATTTTCTGTCTTTTCCTTGCATTGACCAAGTTTTTTTTCTCTGCTTTGTTACACAGATGTATGCATGTGAATTGTATTTCTAGTAATTACTTTGACATTTTAAACAAAATTGCTAATCTTCTTTTAATTTGTATCAGTATTTATATCAGTATTCTTCACCATTAAACAAGCTTCTGACTTCCTCTTCAATTTCTAATATCCTATTAGAAGAATCATTAAAATTCTATTTCTAAAATATACATATAGTATTTATATTACTCCACTACTTGAAAAATATTACTTAGCTAGGTCTAAAATTCTAGGTTCAAAATTTTCTGAAAAAGTGTGATGGTATTGATCATTCGTTTCCTCCAGTATTAAAGGTAAAATGTCTAATGAGAATATTATTTTTATTCTTCTAGAAGGACTTTAGTATTTCCATTCCAATTTTCTGAAATACTTTCAGAATTTCACTTTAAAGTTGATCCTTGATTTATTGTATCTCACCAATTTGGTTGTTTGGTTTACACATGTTATTTATCCCATCTATTTTTTTCTATTTTGGTGATAATTTTTCTTTATTTTCAAGTAGTACTGTTTCTTGTTCATAGTTAATCATTTATAGCTTTTACAAGTAAAGTTAAATTAATCTTAACTAGAAAGCACTATACTCAAAATATTTTTAAACTGTACTTTATTTAAAGTATATATATTTAATTGGGATTCATTTCAACAGTAGAGCATTCCCAGCATTTGTCATATATTTCATTGGTTTCATGTTACATTTTTTAGGCTATAATTAATAATAGAGAAAAAGTGTTTGCTCTCAAATAAAAGAGTGTAGCTGAGACTTTTGGCCCCTATTTCCCTACTTTACTGTAAAATTTTATAGAATTTGCTCATATTCATGATGTGATTTGGCAAATCTGAATCCAATATAACATATTTCATAACATAATTATGAAAGTTTTATGGATATAGAAAAACAGACATAACTCAAGAAATTTCCCAAATATAGTTGGGAAAATAAAGTGTAGGTTATAGTAAGTTTAGGACATTCTGCTAAACATATGCCATGCTATCAAATAATGTGCTTAACCTCTTTTGCCATTTATCAATGTGATTAATAATATGAGAAATCAAGGGGGCTTTTATGTTTTTATAGAAATTATGACATTTCATTTAAAATTTTATAATCCAAAAGAGAAATGGAACATCAATGCAAGTTATTTTGTAATATTACCCATTTATTTTCATTGACAACATATGGATAATGTTGAATATTTTCCAAACCTGGGTAAAACTGGGACTTATTCACTTAGGAGACATAGTTTATTATGGTATTGTCTCTTAGTATATTATTTAATTTTTCTTCTGCTGTGATAAAAACATCCCAACAAAAAGCAAATTAGATAAGAAAGGGTTTATTTTGGCTACATTTTCAGAGTTTGATATTATGGTGGGGGAAGAAAGACAGCAGAAAAAGCCAATCAAGTTTTATCCAGGGAGAGATGGGGGGGTTACTATCGAAAGGAAGGGAGTGGAAGGAGGGAGATGGAGGGGAACAAGAACTGTAACCAAGCTACAAAAACAGTCTACATCCTGTAATGTTTGTTCTCCTATAAATATCTACCTCTTTTTTATTACCAATTTATATACTTTAAATCCCAAGAGTGCCCCCTCCTTCCTCTCCTCCCACTTTCTCCCTTTCTCCTTCTTCCTTTCTTTCTCCTCTTTCCCCCAGATAAGAGGAGCCCTCTCCCCATATCAATCCTCCAGAGCACATCAAATCACATCAGGACTGAGCATATCCTCAGCCCCTGAGGCCAGGCAAGGCAGCCCTGCCAGGGAGAAGTGATCCAAAAGTAAGCAATAGAGTCCATTTTAGAAACAGCCCCTGCTC
Organism: Psammomys obesus; assembly: GCF_907164565.1. Classification (NCBI taxonomy): domain Eukaryota; kingdom Metazoa; phylum Chordata; class Mammalia; order Rodentia; family Muridae; genus Psammomys; species Psammomys obesus. The sequence goes on along the minus strand of NW_026596295.1, from coordinate 273,892 downwards.
CCTCCAGTTGCCTGGTGCCCCATATGAAAACCAAGCCTTTATTGGCCATATGTGTACAGGGGACCTAGGTCCAAACCATGAATGGTCCTTAGTTGATGTCTCAGTCTCTGTAAACCACCATGGGACTGTGTTAGTTATCTATGAAGGTCTTCATATGAGTTTCTTCCCCCTCCAGGTCCTTTCATCTTTCCCCCAACATTTCCTCAGGTCAGAGTTTCAAATATTTCACAAAATATTCCATGCCTTCCATACTACAATGGCAGCAAGAGAGTAAGGTCAACGTATCAAATTTTATCTATGTAAAAGTACCGGAGAGAGAGAACAAAAAAGTGGGGCCAGTATATTAAACCTCAAAACCTGTCTCAAATGATGTGTTTCTTTCAAGACTCCAATTTCTTAAGAGTTGATAACCTCCTCAAACAGTGTCACTAACTTGGGACCAAGTATGCAAATACATGAGCCTATAGGGGACATTTTTCATTCAAACAACTACTTAAAGGTTTTCCTCTTTTTTGAAACAAGATTTGTATACAGCATTTTATAACACTAATGCTTTTCAATGTATTTTTTAAGTCGGTCATAAAATGTATAACCCAGTACCTAAACCTTCAGAAAGTTGTCTTTCCTGCTCCTTTGTTTAGCCAATTTTGATAAAACACCATGAACATAGTTGGTATAAGAGACTGGGCTGATTATTTTCTATGATCTAGAGAGCATGAGAGTCAATCCAATGTCATTGTATATTTCTCAAATGAGTTGAGAAAGTCAGTGTTATTGTAAGGTAGGCACAAATCTGAATATGCCATGGGGCTTCCAAGAACCTTTCATTTGTTATATCTTAAAATCTTAATATCATTAGCTATACAGAAATACAATCAGTTAGACCCAGTGAATATTATTATTATTATTATTATTATTATTATTATTATTATTATTATTATTATTTACTATTTTGCAGTCTAAAATTTCATTGGCTTTGCCCTCTAGGGTTTGGATTTAAAGGAGAGGTACACTGAAAATGAACTTTCTTTTGAACTACTTAAAATAAGCCTTTGTTAATTTAAAAATTCAATATTTTATCCAAATTGTAGTGAATAAAAAGAAAGATATTTTATGAAGGCAGTGAAAATTTTAAATCTTTTTAAACAACTAGATGGTGCAAAGAAATTAAAAGGTCAGGGTAAAAAGTCATTCTCCCCAAAGTAGTTATTATAAAAACATAGTATATTCATCCTCATTTCTACTGTTACCAAACTTAACATTATTTTTACCACTTGGAAAAATATAACAAGGAAAAGTATAAATTAGTTCGGATAATTTTTAATATCTATATATAAATGGAGTTTTAAAATGTTATAAAATAAAAGGAGTCAGTAGAAATGTTTGCAAAGGGGTTTTGAGTTCAGATATTGGGAATAATCAGTTATCAATATTGTCGGTATGAGTCACCAGCTTCTCTGAAATTCATGTAGATGTTTCCACAAAAATAAATGAATAAATAAATAATTGAAAAAACTGGCTATGTGTGAAATGAGAAATGTGAGTTCAGGTGTTTATATCTTAAAGTATAGTATCATGGGATGTATGAGAAGTACATACATGACAGAGGGTTTATTTTTAATCCAGGCTGATGGGATTCTTTGCTGTTGTATCTTTTTCTGATTGGTGAAATGACTTGATTTTAGTGCTCGCCTATAAAATCTTTTTTTATTATTTTTTTTAATATTAGTTATGGTTTATTAACTCTGTATCCAAGCTGTATCCCGCTCCTTCTTTCCCTCCCAACCACACACTCCCTCCGTCATCTCCTCCCTGCCCCTTTCCAAGTTCACTGCTAGGGGAGGACCTCCTCCCCTTTTATCTGACCCTGGTTTATCAGATATCTTCAGGACTGGCTGCAAAGTTCTCCTCTGAGGCCTAGCAGAGCTGCATCTCCCTCAGGGAGGGGGAGATAAAGAGCCTGCCATTGAGTTCATATCAGAAATAGTCCCTGTTCCCCTTACTAGGGTACCCACTTGGATACTGAGCTACCATGGGCTACATCTGAGCAGGGGTTCTAGGGTATATCCATACATGGTCCTTGGTTGGAGAAACAGTTTCATAAAAGACCCTTGTGCCCAGGTAAATTTGGTCCTTGTGGAGCTCCTGTCCTCTCCAGGTCATATTGACTCCCCCTTCTTTCTTATGATTCCCTGCACTTTGCCCAAGGTTTGGTTATGAGTCTTAGTATCTGCTTTGATACACTGCTAGGTAGAGTCTTTCAGAGGCCCTCTGCAGTAAGCTCCTGTCTGTTACTTGTTTTCTCCTACATCCAATGCACATCCCATTTGTCTTGCTAAATGAGGATTGATCATCTTACCCCAGTCCTCTTTCTTGTTTACCTTCTTTAGGTGTATAGATTTCAGTATGTTTATCTTATCTTATAGGTCTATAAAAGTGAATATATACTCTGTGTGTCTTTCTACTTTTGGAATACCTCACTCAGGATGATCTTTTCTAGGTCCCACCATTTGCCTGCAAATTTAATGATTTCCTTGTTTTCAATTGCTGAGAAGTATTCCATTGTGTAAAAGTACTAAAATTTCTGTATCCATTCCTCAACTGAGGGACATCTGGGTTGTTTCCAGGTTCTGGCTATTACAAATAAAGCTGCTACAAACATGGTTGTGTTCTTTGGATAATTTGACTTATTAATTATATGCTTTAAAGCATCTTAAAATAGCATTTAATGGTTTCTTTTAGTATAGGTGACTCATGAGGTTAATTTTTTTTCACATGTCTCTTAGCTTTTAGTCATAGCATTCAATTTTTTGATCTTTTGACTCTTCCATAGACTTTAATTGTTTGAGAATTTTATACATGTATGTATATATAGGATACCCAGTACTTCTTTTACAAGGAAATAATTAATGTTACAAAAAGTGACAAATCAGTTTTAGAAAAATTAATAGCTGTGTTTTTGCCTAAAGCAACGGAAAGATGTAGTCATTTTTTTATGAATCTGACAGTTTTAAGGTTATTTATTTAGCCACCAAATCAAAAGTTTGAAGAATATGAACACAGTGAAAATTCTGTGCAAAAGCCATCATTTACAAGTAGATCTAAATATTTAGCCATTTTAACAAAATCCTGAACTTAGAAAAATATTTTAATTCATTTTTATAAATTAGTTTATTCACTTTGTATCCCCACTGTGGCCCCTTCCCTCATCTGCTCCCAATCTCACTCACCCTCCCTCCCTCATCTCCTCCCATACCCCTCCCCAAGTCCACTGATAGGGGTGGTCCTCCTCCTCTTCCCTCTGACCCTAGCCTATCAGGTCTCATCCAGACTGGCTGCATTGTCTTCCTCTGGGGCCTGGTAAGGCTGCTTCCCCCTCAGGGGGAGATGATCAAAGAGCCAGCCACTGAGTTCATGTCAGAGACAGTCCGTGTTCCCATTAATAGGGAAACCACTTGGACACCGAGCTGCCATAGGCTACATCTGTGCAGGGCTTCTAGGTTGTCTCCATACATGGTCCTTGTTTGGATTATCAGTCTCAGAAAATACCACTGGGCCCAGATTTCTTAGTTCTTTTGCTCTCCTTGTAGAGCTCCTGTCTGCTTTAGGTCTACCTATCGTCCCCTTCTTTCATAAGTTTCCCTGTACTCTGCCCAAAGTTTGCCTATGAGTCTCAGCATCTGCTCTGCTAGCTTGCTGGGTAGTCTTTCAGAGGCCCTCCGTGGTAGCCTCCTGTCCTTTTGCCTGTTTTCTCCTTCTTCCTGTATCTGTCCCATTTGCCTAGAAAAATATTTTGAAACAAAATATGCCTGGTCGATATCTGGCAGGTGGCGCTGAGAGGAGGGTGGCCAGTCAAGCTGGAAGCCCTCCGTGGCTGAGTGGGATGGTGAATGTTGACAGCCTGAATTTCCCCAGATGCCACAGGGAATAAAACACTGAGCTAGGAGATATGTCGAAGCAGGAACTCAGTTTATTAAATTAAGCAGCCCCTTTTATAGGTTTGAGTCAAGGAAGTTAAGGAAGTGAGGTAAGACAATGCAGAGGGCGAGGTTAAGTGGTGCAAGGAGAGGTGGGCCAGCGACAAAACTCCACGTAACAGTTGCCAGGCAGGGTTGATTTTAAGGAGGATATGCGGAATCACTTTTGCCTGGAAGTGGTGCCTCTTAAATCAGAAGCTAAAGTCAGGTCTCCAAACTTGAGCCAGGCTCAGGTAGATGCAGCAGGCCTTATCAGGCCCAACAAAAAATAGAAAACTGAATTTTAATATATTTTACTGAAAAGCCAGGAAGTTCTATCTGAAACGGAGACAAAGCATGAAAACATTTCTCTTTTTCTCTTACCAACTAATTTAAATTAACTATTACTTAAAAATTAATACTATATCTGGGCACAGGGTCTTTTCTGAGCCTGACATGCAACCAACATGTATGAATATAACCTAGAACCTCTGCTCAGATGTAGCCTGTGGTAGCTCAGTAACCAATTGGTTTTCCATAGTGAGGGGAACAAGGACTATTTCTAACAGGAACTCAATGACTGGCTCTTTGGCCTCCCCACCCCCCAAGGGAGGAGCAGTCCTGTTAGGCCACAGAGGAGAGCTTTGCAGCCAGTCCTGAAGATACCTGATAAAACAGGATCAGATGAAAGGGGAGGAGGTCCCCCCTATCAGTGGACTTGGAAAGGGGCACGGTGGAGATGAGGGAGGGAGGGAGGGACTGGGAGGGAATGAGGGATCGGGACACGGCTGGGATACAGAGTTAATAAAATGTAACCGATAAGAAAAAAATAAAATTCAAAAAAAAATAATACTATTACAACAGGCATTTAAAATCTGTTTGGGGTGGAAACCATCCATTTCTCATTTAAATGTACACAGTAAGGAAAACCAGGATGAAATTCTGGTATGTATGATTCTACCATGTCTGTTTCCTCTAATTGGAGCCTGATTCTTGTTTGACTCTACATAAGCATGTATGGTGGTTCATATATTTAAATTCTTAGTTTACAGTTGGTGGTACTGTTTAGAGGAGGTTATGGAACCTTTCAGAACATTACTAGAAGAAACATATGACAGGATGAATTTTGAGGCTTTTATATCCTGGGCCCACTTACTGTTCTCTTTCTGTTTCTTGTGAGTAAGTTGTAATGTGATCTCTATATCCACCTGTTCTTACCACCATACTGTTTGTGTCTTTTCTGACATGAGGAATTCTATACCTGAAACTTTAAGGCAAAGAAATCTTTCTTAGCTTGTATTTGATCATAGTATTTTATCACCACAACAAAAAAAATAACTAATACAGCATGTCAATTATAAGGTATATTTCCTGAAGTTTTGTTTTTCTTCTTCAAAGGCATAGGGTTATTGCTCCTCCCTCCCTTTTCTCCACCCATGCCCCTCCCTCAGTCCACTGATAAAGGAGATCCTCTTTCCCTTACATGAATTACTCTTTTTTAAACTAATTAATTAATTACAATTTAGTCATTTTGTATCCTGGCTGTAGCCTCCTCCCTCATCTCTTCCCATTCCCATCCATCCTCCCTCTTCTCTCCCTAAGCCCCTTCCTTTGTCCACTGTTGGGGAGGACCTCCTCTCCTTCTATCTGAGCGTAGCCTATCAGGTCTCATCATGTCGGGCTGCATCATCTTCCTCTGTGGCCTGGCAAGGCTGCATCCCCCCCCCCCCTGAGTGGGAGGTGATCAATGAACAGTCCACTGAGTTCATGAGTTCAGAGACAGCCCCTGCCCCCCTTACTAGGGAACTCACTTAGAAACTGAGCAGCCTCTGGGCTTCTTCTGAACAAAAGGTCCTCTTCATTCATGGTCATTGATTGGAGTATCAGTCTCTGCAGGCCCCCTGGGGACAGGTTTTTAAAGAACTCAAGAAGTTAAACAGCAACTTACCAAGTAATCCAATTAAAAATGGGGTACAGAGCTAAACAAAGAATTCTCAACAAAGGAATATTGAATGGCAGAGAAACATTTTAAGAAATGCTCAGTGTCCTTAGTCATCGAAGAAATGCAAATCAAAATGACCCTGAGAGTCTGCCTCACACACATCAGAATGGTTAAGATCAAAAACTTGAGGGATGATGCATGCTGGAGAGGTTGTGGAGAAAGAGAAACCCTCCTCCATTGCTAGTGGGAATGTAACCTTGTACAACCAATTTGGAAATCATTCTGGTGCTTTCTCAGACAATTAGGAATAGTGCTACTTCAAGATCCAGCTATAGCACTCCTGGGCATATATCCAAAAGATGCTAAACCATACAACAAGGATGTTTGCTCAACTATGTTCATAGCAGCTTTATCATAATAGCTAGGAGCTGGAAACAACCTAGACGTCCCTCAACTGAAGACCAGATAAAGAAATTGTGCTATATTTACATGGTGGAATACTACTCAGCAATTAAAAAGAAGGAAATCATGAAATTTGTAGGCGAATAGTGGGAAACTGAGTGAAGTAACCCATAAGCAGAAAGACACACATGGTATATACTCACATATAAGTGGACATTAGCCATATAATATAGGATAAACATACTAAAAATCTGTAGCCTTAAAGAAGCTAAACAACAAAGAGGACCCTAGGGACGAAGTTGCAACCTCCTTCAGAAAGGCAAACAAGATAGACATCAAAAGTGGGAAAAGACAAGGAACATGACAGTAGCCTTCCACAAGGGGACTCTGAAAGATTTTACCCACCAGGGTATTGAAGGAGGTACTGAGACTCATAGACAAACTTTGGGCAAAGTGTAGGAAACCTCATGGAAGAAGAGCAAGATAGAAATACCTGGAGGGAACAGGAACAACACAAAGAGACCAACAGAGCTAATGAATTGTTCTTTCACCATCCAAACTGTCATCTCAGGAAAAGATCTGGTATGATTAGCACATATTCATATAATGTTATATACAGAATGTGTATATGTGTTTAGCCTATTCCATTGCCAGTTACAAATGCATTTCCTTGAAAGGCAAACCAAAGTAATTAGCATTGATTAAACATTATTAAAAGCAAACATTTTAAATGTGAAAATAGAACCATGAATTGAGGTTATCAGAAAAAAAACATAAAAGGAAATTAATAAAAAATTAAAAGCTGCATTTGAAATAATGATAAATTCAGAAGAATCTGATTTATCTGTTAATTTCATTTAAGAAAATTCTATCTGTGAGATGTAAAATTTATACATTTCTAAATTAATGCAATTGTTATTGTGTACCTAAAATAACATTAAGCAAAACTCAGTCTGTTTCTAGGATTTCTGATAATAACTTGAGTAGCAATCATGTGGAAAATTTATTTATAGCTTTTAAAAATCTTTTTATTATTATCACTTATTACAAATTATTCAAATTGTACCTGGTTGTGTCTCCCTCCCTCTTCTCTCCCTATGCCCTTCCCCTAGTCCACTGATAGGAGAGGGTCCTCCTCCCCTTCTGTTTGACCCTAGCCTATCAGGTGTCATCAAGGAAGGGACGAGGGAGGGGCTACAATTGGGATACAAAGTGAATAAACTAAGTAATAAAAATAATTTTAAAAGGAATAATTCATTAGTATTTTAATGTTTCAAAAGCGATAGAGAAAAATTTCAACAATAATAAAATATTTTAATACTTAAGTTGTAAATGTAGAAAACTTTAATTTTTGGATTTGTTATTTTTGTCATCCTATTATTTTCCCCAGTGTTTTTCCAATTAGCCAACTTATACTATTATATCTGCTTTCATTTTAACCTCTTTCAAGAAAATTTCCAAAAATTGTGGATATAATTTATAAATACAGCATATGCTAAGCCCTAGAATGACTATCCAGCACCACAAATATATAAATATATAATAAAGGCAAAAAACATTCTCACAAATAATTTACAACTTTTTGTAAAGAAAGAGTAAAAAGCATTAAACACTTTCAGTTTACTATTAAACTGAAATATGTATTTAAATCTGCAGCCATCATTCTGTTTTGGTGGTTGAATATCTTAGGGCTTTTATTTTTGTGAAAAGACACCATGACCAAGGAAAGCATTCAGTTGGGTCTGACTTACAAGTTTCAGAGTTGTAGTTCATGGTCATCTTGGCAGGGAATATAGTGACATGAAGGGAGACATGGTGCTAGAAAAGTAGCTGATAGTTCTACATATGGATCCACAGGCAGCAGGAAAATGGGATACTCAGCTGGCTTGAGCCTTTGAAAATCAAATTTTCACCCTCAGTGACACACTTCTTCTATTATGACTTCACCTATTCTAACAAGGCCACACCTCCTAATCCCCCTCAAGTAGTGGCATTCCTTGAACATCAAGCACTCACATATATGAGCCTATAGAGGCCATTCTTATTCAAACGATCACATTCTACTACTCCCTGGCATCGAGGCTTATATCCATATCATGATGCAAACAAACAAAGAAAAAAACACATTAAGTCCAAGTTTAAAAGTCCCCCTAATCTATAACACTCTCAACACTGTCTAAATATTCAAAGTTCAAAATCTCTTAGGAGAGTCATGGCAATTTCTTAAGTCTAATCCCTGTAAAATCAAAATAAAAATGCAGATCAAATACTTCTAACATACAATGGCATGAAATATACATTAGCATTCCAAAAAGGAGGAAAGAAGGCATAGTGAGAAAATACTGGACCAAAGCAAAACAAAAAACTAGTAGGGAAAACTTCACACTCTGAATCTCCATGAGGGATGCCAAAGTGCCTTTCAGATCTCCAACTCCTTTCAGCTTTGCTATTTGCAACACACTTCTCTCTCTTGGGCTGGTTCCACATCCTCTTTTCAGCTTTTCTTAACATCCGGCATCTCCAATATTTTGGAGTGAAATCTCCAGTGAAACCTAGGCTTTACTTAGAGCTTCACACAATGGCCTGTCTGGGCCTCTATGCACGAACACCCCTGACATATCCCTGGCCTCAGCAACTTTCCTTAGCCACAGAGAAAGATTCTACTACCCCTTTTCCGTATCTTTGATTTTAAATTTGGCTGAAGCTGCTAAATTCTTCTGACTGATGTGGCTGGAACTTGGCAACTTTATTTAAATACATTTTTACCAGCTTTCTGTTTTCTATGGTTTCCTTCACTGCTTAAGCTTCTCTTTTATTGAGTGAGTGAGAGAGTGAGAGAGTGAGTGAGTGAGTGAGTGAGTGAGTGAGTGAGTGAGTGAGTGAGTGAGTTACTGATTGATTGACTGATGGCAAATTAGAAGCTTACCTTGTGTATTATTGTCCTGAGGTCACCACTCTCTTTTTTTTCCATTTAGTATCAGGCTTTACTTCAACCTTGAGCTCTGGGCTTAGCTGCTTTACACTTCCTGATGTCCCTTTCTCCTCAAACAGTGTATTTTGTATTTTGCCTTGCTCAGCTTGCTCCTTTTCACTATAGATCTGTATAAGTGTAACCACTAATACCAAATGATAGTCAATACTAACTAGAATGCCTTAAAAAAAATCTCCTTTGCCAGTGCCATTAATCCAAAATTCTTCAGTTTAACCTCAGGCAGGTTTATTGGACAATGGTAGAAAGCATCCACACTCTTTGGCAAAATACCACAAGAATGGTCTCTAGGACACTTACTAATATTCTTTTTTTTTTTGAAACCTCTTAAACCAGACCCACATAGTTCAAATCACCCTCAGAGCCACTCCCATATTCTGCATTGTTTTCTGCACCACTACCTTCTATGCTACTATTATGCTCCATGAAGCCTTGCTCACAGTATTCAACTGCTTTCCTAATACAAAGTTCACATTCTACCAACAAGCAGCATGGTCAAGCCTGTCACAGAAATACCCCACTACTCCTGGCACCAACCTGTCTTAATTAGGCTTTCTGTTGCTGTGGTAGAACACCATGAACAAAAGCAAGTTGAGGAGGAAAGGATTTATTTGGCTTATCTTCCAGATAACTGTTCATCACTGAAGGGAGTCAGAATAGTAACTGAAACAGGACAAGAATATGGAAGAAGGAGCTGATGTAGAGGCTATGGAACACTATTTACTGGTTTGTTTCCCACGACTTACTCAGCTAGCTTTCTTATAGATCCAGGACCATCAGCCCAGGGACAGTATCATGCACAATGGGCTGGGTCCTCCTCCACTGGTCATTAATTAAGAGAGTTCCCAATAGGCTTGCATACAACCTGATCTTATGGTATCACTTTCTCAATTGAGGCTCCCTACTTTTGATGACACTAACTTGTGTCAAGTTTACCTAAAGCTAGCCAGGAAGGTGATGTAGTATCATAACAGAAGAGTCCTGAGAATATTTTTGAGTAATACGTTATTGAAAATGAACATTAAAAATTCACCAGGATTCCCATGTTATTGGAAGGCAAGGCTAGAGACCCCATACAAGTGAGAGGAAGTGCTGGCCTCATAGGAAGAAATCTACCAGAGTTCTAAACAAGTTATCTCACTGAATTTATCCTATGATTTCCTTGCATTTGTTTCATTTTTTTCTTTAAAATTGTAGCACTATTGTAGGAAAAATATGAAGAAATTAACCCTCTTCCCATTTCGTAGTTTGACCAAATTGTAACAAAGTTGGTTTTTAAACCAACTTTAGTTTCCTAATTTCTTTTAAAGTACAGGGAAAATAGGCAAAAGATTTTTGGGTCTAAGTGTCTTGTAACAAATATGTTTTTAAAATTAATTAAAACAAACATGTCCCTTTAAAGTAAATTACACTGTATATTTGGCTGACCATAAACCACTTAATGTTAATTTATTTATTTTTTAATCTCAACAGAGAAGAGGCCCAGAACTTTAGGTCCAAAGGCCTAGGGAAGAATAAACTGGGTAGTCAATTAATTGATTAGATGTGATATAAAAATTTAAAGAAATGGTGAAAATAGAGAAAGGAGATTAATTCATTATGGTCTTATTGGAAACAGGAATAGATAGTTCCTGTAATCCTAAATCTGTTTTTGGTTTACTGACATTACTTTGGGTTAAAGTAGAGAAAGAATTGGGTCAGGGGACCAGAGTTATACATAATTAAGCAGTCCTGGTATAGGTGTGATTCAGTTCTGATATTGCAAGGTGTTCTGAAGAAGCCCTTAACATTGACATCATTTGAGGAATAAATGTGGTTCTTGGGTGATAATTCCTTCTGCTCTAGGATGTACCTTATACTTACTGATAACTATCCTTATGGCAGGTTCAGGGATTGGGGAGTACTTAGTCTTGTGAAGGTCTCATGATCCTGGAATGCAAGTTGACTGCAGAATTAAGCAAAGTTTTGTCTTTTGTTCTCACTTGCTTTCTTGCAAAGGACCTGGGTTCTGTTTACAGTACCCACATGGTGCCTTACACCACGTGGTTACATCAATAACTACAGTTCCAAGGGATCTTATACCTTCCTCTGAGGTCCATGGGCACCAGACATGCAAGTGAAGCACATACATACATTCAGGCAAAACACTCATACACATCAAATAAAATAAAACTAAGAAAAAATTAAAAAGAAACCTTGGGTACCTATTAAATGATAAGGGTTGAGGAAATAATTTGTTATGGAGGACAAAAATAGAAATATCAAAAAATGTGGTTTCAAAGCATGTTAATCTGTGTGTATAAGAAATACCACTTAGTATCTACTTATTGAGAACAGTGCCATAGCATAGATATTACTACCATCTACTTATTGGCATAATGTAAAGAATCTTCTTCAGAATTTCTAAGCTTAACAATCCAAGCCAAATAGTGAAAGAGGGCAGTGTTTCTTGGTCATTTGGATAAGATCAAGAGAGAAACTGGGCAGAAGACTGGGAAAATAAACTATTTTCTATACAGGCAAGAAGGGGTTCAGACATAAGGCAAACACCACTTCAATTGATAGTAGAGTTGTAACTGTCTTATTAATATGGCAGACAATGTCCATTTTAATTGTTACAATGAAAGTTAAATGTATCTGTCTGCCTTCTGGGGAAATGATTTTTTCGGGACATCCTATATAAATCTTCAAGTGAAACCTCTTTCTAATTCCTTCAATGTTTTGAAAAGAATTCTTGTACTTGAAAGTAGGAAGTAAGCTTTTTGGTATTTCACCATAAGCTCAGTTCATCTCTTCCTCAGTAAACTGCCAAGACTATACACCCAAATAACCAAAACTATCAGTGGGTTATAGTTATATTACATATAGTCTGCGTTATTGCAGGTTATTTTTTCACATATAATCAACAATATTAATACATTTTTAATAAGTGAAAAATAGATGACTTCTTGGAAAATATAAAGGAAAAATTAAAGATCTGTATTTTAACACAATTATAATGCAATTATTCAGGGTTTCAACATAGTTTGGCAATTCTTTCTCTGCATTCTCCTGAAACAATGCTTGACTAAAGATGATTATCTCAACATAGGCACTTTGTAAGGCCAAAATATTATTTGTCATAGTATATGCTCTGCGTATGGAAGGGTATATGGCAGACAATCTCCATTTTAACTGTTAAATTGGAAATTAAATATAAATGTCTACTTCCTGGGAAATGATTTTTAAATTAATGTTATGCCAAAATAGCCTGTTTAAATTTCAACATCTGGGATGTAGAGGAATTTTAATCCAGCAACATGGATATTTTGGCAAGGAATCACATCCAAAGATCTAGGTCTGTGTGATCTGGCTGGAAAGACACACTTTTTTTAATTAAATTTTTATTTTTTTACATTAATTACATTTTATTCACCTTGTATCCCAGCTGTAGCCCCTTCTCTCATTCCCTCCCAATCCCACCCTCCCTCATTTCCCTGCTCCTATCTATGTCCACTGATAGGGGAGGTCCTATCTGACCCTAGTTTATCAGATCTCTTCGGGACTGGCTGCAATGTCCTCCTCTGTGGCCTAGTAAGGCTGCTCCTCCCTTGCAGGGGCGGGGGGGGAGGTCAAAGAACCAGCTACTGAGTTCATCTCAGAGACAGTCCCTGTTCCCCTTACTAGGGGAACCCATTTGGATGCTGAGCTGCCATGGGCCACATCTGATCAAGGGTTCTAGGTTATATCCATGCATGGTCCTTGGTTGGAGAATCAGTCTCAGAAAAGACCCCTAAACTTTTTTTTAAGTGCTAGAATTCTTTCATTTAGATAAAAGTTAAATGAATGAGGTGTATTTCACTGGATATAAAGCCCAACAAATATCATTTTGCAGTACTGAACCGACAAGGTCATGAGTTTTGTTTTGGATGTACTGAGTATAAGATGCTCTGCAAGTTATCCCAGTAAGGAGGGGAAATTAAAGCTTTTACTAATGCTCAAGTCTTTACTTTATCATCCTGACATGTACCGCCAGGCTCCTTGATACTATTCTTTATGCTTTCTCTTTTCATTAACTCACTTCAAGTGTTCTCTAATCCCTTGTCCCACCCACCCCCAACTCTGTTGGGAGAATTTTCAGACGGTAACCCTGAATATTATTTTATGTTGCTAAGTCCAACAAACACTTTTAGACTTTATTTTACTTGACATTTCCTTATTTTCATCATACCATTACTCCTTTTCACTTTTTCAAGATTGGCCTATTTTTCAAGATGTTTAAATTTCAGTTCTTTAGGAACCAGCTCTAGGTAAACAGATAGTAAATTCTATCCACTATGTTTATTTTAATTTAAAAAATATTCTTACAATTAATTTAATAAATATGATGAGCCAATATTATGGAGTCTTTTCAATGGTTCCACTTTTCTGAGTGTTTTTCTAGATAACCTTTTATCGGATTGTTACTAAATGTATAGATTTTTATTTTTAATTTCAAGATTACTAGGCTTATATTTTCTCATACCTTTAATAGTTCTAAAGTATCTTTTCCCTCATGAATCACAAATACTACAACCTAGCAATAATCAGATTCCCTTTTTATGCTGGAAGAAATTGTGATTCATAAAAATAGTGACTTGGTAAACATGGGCAGATTTATGATGACCAGAACTTAGTAAGTTCTATAAATATGTTGGGAGATGTTCAACCTTGTATCAATTCATGACACTATCTTACAAATTTGATGAGTTGCTTATATGATATAAAGGACACAAGGAATAAAATATTGTGTATCAAAATATGCTCTGTGATGTTCATATGCTAAACAATTTTATCCTTAGGTGTTTTAAAAGCAATGAAGTTTAAAACTGATTGATACATGTAATCATCATTTTATATGAGACAACTAAAGATTTAGTTACATGTTAAGTGCTGCTATAGCTGATCACTTTGCTGGACTTCAATGATATATTTTTGTCTACTTTGAATGCCTTAATGATAGTGAGGGCTATTTGCATATTTTGAAATAATTCTGTATAATCATTAATTTAAGAGTCTGTTGTTACCATTGCTGGTTTAATAAATGCATGGCCCATTGGCTTTGCAGAAAGCTATTTCAAGTGCTTGCTAAGCAAACTGCATTTTTTAATAAGCAGTCTAGAAAAATGTTTGTTACAACACTGGTGAACTGGCTTCTTAGTTCTCCATTTTGAGTTGTAGCTTGTACTCTTAAATCTTTTGCTTACATTTTTTCATTCTTTCCTAGGACATCAAGGCTCTTGGTTTCATATACCTACCAGAATTCCGAATTGACTTAGCTCCACATTGCAGAAGAGACCAGTAAGTAATAATAGACTTTTAAATTTAGAATTCAAATAAATGCTCTAAAATAGAGCTATAACAGGAGTTCATTTTATAATTTTAAATTCTTGTAGTTCATTCCCTAACCGTTCAGACTAGTAGTGTTAGGATTTTACTGTGAATAGAACTTATATTTAGATTAACATAATAGTTAAACTACTCTCAAACTATGATAGCAATCTAACTTATTATTGACATGTATTTAACTATAAACTCTTTTAAAATATGAATATTTTATGTAATATAATTTCTTTATTTTCAGAAGTCTTTCTAAAATTTACCATAATTATAATTTTGCAAGCCAAAGCTGTTCATTTTAGGTATTATAAAATTAACATGTTAGAGGGATGTCAGTATATAATTAGGAAACAAACTATAAGCTAATTAATATTATATTACTGTAATATATTAATTATAATTATAATAATATATAATGAATAATGTAACTATTTAGAAATAACTGGATGACATACTTTTTTTAAAAAATATAAGTCAGATTCTTATTATAGAATACCTGGACTTACCAGAATTCAAAAGAGATGAACAGACTTCAGAAAGTCAAAGGAAGAGATAATAAATCCAATTAAAATGGTATAAAAATAGGTTACATGGTGCAAAGTTAGTAACTGGCATACATTATTGGTAGTGATAATGATGCTATTTATTATTTCTTAAGTATATTAAAAGACAGAAAAACTTTGAAATAAATTAGAAAACATCACACTGAAGAAGTGTTATATTTATCAATAAGATTAAATAAATGGCTATTAAAGAAGGTGATATAATTTCCATCTTTTTATATTTTGAAATGTCTACTGAGTAGTTAAACATTCATGATTAAGAAAAGAGTAGGAAAAAGTTCTAGTTTGTAGCTTTCAAGGTATAAAGACTTAGCTACTGTTAATGTAGACTTATGAATGTTGTTAGTATCTACATGTGTAGTTAGTATTGTAATTTGCATTATTTTGCATATCTGGCCTATGGGGTACAGGTATGATTTATCTACAAGTGACAGAGTTGAAGACAGAAAGCCAGTCTTTTTCTTTCTTTTTTATTCTTCTCTCATATATTACATGTTGACTGCAGTTCCCCTCCCTCTTCTTTCCCCGGTTTCCCCCACCTTCCTTCTTCCTCAGATTCACCTCCTACTACCCACCTTCAGAAAAGAGAAGGCCTCCCAGGGACATCAACTAAACACAGCATAACAAGTTACAGTTAGAGTAGACACCTTCCTTTGTATTAAGGCTGGATGAGGCAACCAGAAAGAGGAAAATGGTCTCAAAAGCAGGCAAAAGTGTCAGAGACAGTCCCTACTCCCACTGTTAGGAATCCCACAAGAACACCAATCTACTCAGCCACAATTTTTTTTCTTGTTTAATGTCTTCTTTTCTTTTATTTATTTTTTATTTACTTTACAATCTGGTTGTAGCCACATCCTTCCTCCTCTTCCAGTTCTACCTCCCCCCCTCTGCCTTCTACTATTCCTCAAAAAAAAAAAAAAAGGAAGCTCGCGTTGCCATCCACCCTAGCCATCAAGTTGAATCAAGTTGAGCATCTCCTCTTCCCCTTTGGTCTGTTAAGGCAGTCCAGTCAGGGGAAGTGATCAAAAATCTGGCAAGTGAGTCTGTGTCCTATATAGTGCCCACTTCCCTTACTAGAGGACCCACATGAGGCCTAAGTTGCCCATATGCTACATCTTTGTAGAGGGCCTAGGTTCTGTTACCACGTGGTCCTTGGTTGATGCTTCAGTCTCAGGAAGCTCCTCTGGGCCCTGGTTAGTTGTCTCTGTCAGTCTTCTTGTCATGCTCCTGTCACCTTCAGGTAAGTTTCTCTTTCCTCCCTCTTTTCCACAAGACTCTCTACATATTGGCTAATTTTTGGCTGTGAGTCTCAGCATCTTTTTTGAGGCTCTGCTGGGAAGTCTCTCAGAGGACTACTGATAGGTTCCTTTCTGCAAGTTTAGCAGAGTATGTTATTCATAGTGTCAGGGTTTTACACTATCTGATAGGGTGGGTATTGGGTTGGGCCAGGCATTGGTTGGGCATTCCCTCAATCTCTGCTCTGTCTGCTCTATCTGCTCTATATTTATCCCTGCACATCTTGTAGGCAGGGTGAATTTGGGTTTGAAGTTTTTGTGGGTGGGTTTGTGTTTCCTCCTTCTACTACGAGACTAGTCTAGTTAGAGGGTGTCCTATTCAGTCATATAGCTTCTGCTACTAGGATTTTCTGCTTGAGTCCTTTGCATATCTTCCCAGGAGCCTACCATGACTTAGGTCTCCAGCTTGTCACAGAGATACTCCCACCCTCAGTTTCTTTTTTTTTTTTCTACAGCCCTTCTGTCCTCTCAAACCTACTGTGCCCAGGTGTGATCTCTGTGCTCCTTCTCCTACTGTGTTCGTTCTCTTTGACCAGCACCTCTTTCTATTCTGTCTCTCCTTCCAAGTAAGATTTATACATCCTCCCTTGGAACCTCCTTGTTACTTATCTTCTTCGTATCTATGCCTCATAGCCATAATTTATATACAGAAGACCTAGGTCAGACTCCCACAGGATCCCTAATCTCTGCAAGCTCCCATGAATCCTGGACAGTTGATTCTGGTGGGGGGCGGGGAGGCATGTTCTTATTGTGCCTCTGACCCCTCTGATTCCTCCAATCCTTCTTTTCACTCCTCAGCAAGAATCCCCAAAGTCCTCCTAATGACTGCCTGTGGGACTCCGCTTATGATCCCATCAGTTGCTAGATGAAGTCTTTCTGGTCTCTTTGATGCTGATTATGCTAGGCTTCAATCCCAGAACACTGCAGGCAGGACAAACTGTAGGTCAAAGGTATTGTGGCTGGGTTGGTGTCCCAATCCCTCCAATTAAGGCTATGCCTGGCCATCTTTAGAAAACCAGTCTTAATTTAAAATTAGAAAGAAGTTAAGTTACTCAAAGCCCGAGTCACTTGGACATCAAAGTACATTTTAAAGAGAATAAACACATAAATAAACTATATAGATCCAATCTCTGAAAATATACTTTCAACTTTTATATGTTGTTATCACACATCCCCTGAACTTGAGTTTTTATTTATTCTTCTCATTTTTTGCTCTTTTCATTTCAGAAAATAGAAACCAAACATTATGATGAAAAAAAAAAATCACTGAAAGAACAAGCTTTTTAAAAAAAAAAAAATCAGTGTTTCTAGTTTGATAAGTTACCCTGCATAAAAAGAACAAATATGCAACTCCACTACTCCTGGACTTGGTGCAGATGTTAATATTGCCATACACTAAGAGACTATGAAGAAAATATTTATTTATGGAATGAGGTTTTCTGAGAAGCACATAACAAGCAGGCATCTCAAGCTATATAAAAAATAGCTTGAAAAGGAAAATTAGATTGATTTTTTTCTTATGGTTGTCAGTGGCTTCAGAGTTTAAGATCCAGCCAAACAGGAAGAGAGAGGAAAGTAAAAAATGAAAACTATCAGCAGACAAATACAAACATTTCAGATTCTTCATAAGCCTTAAGTGATAGATTGTTTTACTTGACTTTATTTAAGTGCATATAAGCAAAATGAACTGCATATGCATAAGTAGACCAGGTCTTCATATCATAGTTCTCAAATATCTCCTGCATCCTTCAAGCAACCCTCACAAAAAAAAACATTTGCAGCTTCTGACTTTGATTAATTCTTCTTCTTATGTCATTTACTAAAGTTTATAACTATAAACACAGTAATTGCTAGACATATATTTCAAGTACCAAAAATTGGACATTTTTTATAGCTGAAAAGACCTAAATTTCTTGGATATTTATTTAAAGAAACTCAAAATTCAAAATCAGGTTTGATTATAGTTTAAGGTACTATCAAATCAAAGAGCTTATAAACTGAGAAACAATTAAGTACGAAAATGTAGAACACTAGTTCATAAGCCAAACTTCAAGAAAACGTATTTTCTAAATACAGAAGTTATTTTGTCTGAAGTAAAAGTTATATTATTTATCAGCATTAATTCCCATCATTTTGTTGTTTTGTGGCATTTTCTTGGACCTTCATTTTATTATTTCTCCTGACATGTTTATTTATTCCTTGTGAGCTCTTGTGTGTATGTTTATGAAAGAGTAAAACAACTTGATGGTTTGTGGAAAGTGAGAAAAGCCCAAAGGCCATCACGGGAAAAAAAATTAAAGAGGAAGAAGAGGGTCTTCTGAAAGGCTCCACCTGATAGTATATCAAAGCAGATGCTGAGACTCATAGCCAAACTTTGGGCAGAAGGCAGGAAGTCTTATGGAAGAAGAAGGAAGGACTTGGAGGGGACAGGAACACCATAAGTAGACCAACAAAGCCAAAAGACCTGAGCCCAGGGGTCTTCGCAGAGACTGATGTGCCAACCAAAGATTATGCATGAAGAGTACTTAGAAACCCTGCTCAGATGTAGCTGATTGGCAGCTCAGTCTCCATGTGGGTGTCTGAGTAAGGGGAGCAGGGGTTGCCTCTGTCATGAACTTGGTCGCCTGCTCTTTGATCATTTGCTAATGGCTATGTGGCCTTGTAGGCCACAGATGAAGGGAATCCAGGCAGTGCTGATGAGACTTGATAAGCTATGGGTAGATGGCAGAGGAGAACTTCCCCTTTCGGTAGACTAGGGAAAGGGGATGGGGGGGAGAGGGAGGAAAGATGAGAATAAGAGGAGTTGAGGGAGTGGGCTTCAATCATGATATATAATACATAAATTGTAAAAAATATTTAATAAAAGAAAAAAAGGAATACACAATTCACATTATGAAATAATCCTTCAGAAAAACATCTGAGCTTTAAAAAAAAGAGTAAGCTTTTTTTAGATGAAGTATTTGTTAAGTTTGTTTTTCAGTGACAATATATTACTTAGAAATGAAGAGGAATAACACTCAACTTTTGAAATTATATTAATTGTGGGAAGAATGTTATATTTTAGATTGATGACTTATGTAAACAATAAGGGATAGCCCATTTTCACCATGATTGTTATTTTCTTCTTCTCCAATTCTCTTTTTCAGATAAGCTAAAATTTCTAATTTGTACTATCACATTTGCTTTGAATTTCAGTAGTGCTTTATGCTATAAGATATTGTTTAATGTCCATTGACAGACAATGTTAAGTTTTTTTTTTATTTAAAGAGGCATGCAGTAGCCTCAAAAATTCTTTATCAGCTACAACATATTTATATTTATGAAGAACAAAGACACAAGAATATAATGCCTTAAAACACTTAAAATTGGGGCAAGAGAACAATGAAACATAAAATATTTGACCATGATAAATCTTCTAACACTGGTATGCAAAGAATAGTCACTAAATTTGATTTTTTAAAAAAAAAAAAAAGCTGAATGACAAACAAGGTATTTCTTTATGTGAGTCACTGGATGTTTTCTTTTTAGTGAAAACAAATTCAAGTAGTGTCATACCAAGACTTCAGAAAGTTGTGCATCAAATATTAGACCTACTAGCACAGGAAACACGGGAGAAAACTGCTTTTTGATAAAGGTCATCTCTTCTTGATGCAGCAAAAGTACATTATTTTTATTTTTTTAAGATTTTGAGAACTAAGTGGACTATGATCTATAGCCATCCTGTCCAGAACGTGCCTGGTATCATCAGCATATGTTCATGTGAGGAGCTAGTTCTTAAGAATGATTGTTTGTGAATTTATCCATAAAATAGTTTTGTGTACAGACACAAACTACAGAAGTATTTTTATAATGATAGTTTTCATCTCTATATAAATCTTGTATTTTTATCCTTTCTGGAGTTATTCCACAGAAGCACTATTCTTCAAAGGTTTTAGAAAAAGACTAGATCTGCTGCATATTAAAACTACAGTGTGATGGCTGTATACTTTGCCAAATTATAAAAAATGGTCTTTGGGAAATGATTGGCTACCTCCCACTGCTAAGTACTAGGGGAGGGACATGGGGCAAGGAGAGAAAGGGAGGCTGGGATATGGAGGAGATGACTGAGGGCTCTACAGCCAGGATACAAAATGAATAAATTATAATAAATAATAATTATAAAAAAAGAAAAGAAGTAATTTGGGTATAAGCTTTCATGTGTACTTATAGACTTGTTTTTTTAAAAGACTTCTAAAAGAGGATTTTTTGTTTGGTTTCTTTTGCTTTGTTTTAATCAAGGCTAACACCCCTATTTTACATAGAAGTAAGATTAGATGTTTTCTAACAGTTCCTGAGAATATTGCCTGGTACCAAGTAACAGTTTAACATATATTGAATGAACAAGAATCAAACTAACTGTAAATTTATACTAATTGAAAACAATGCCATAGTAAATGAAACAGTATAAGGATGATCCTTTCTTGCTAGAGTAAAATAAAATTGCAGAATCAAGGTAATTATAGAAAAAACATTTTGTATGAAATTGGATATCAGAAAATGGCTTTCTAAAGTGAATTTTAAAATCCACAAGAGAGCAATCAGCAGCTTATATTGAAAGGAACACAATCAAATTATATTCATTTTACTAGAAAATACTATAATAGGAACTATGCAAGAGTTTGATTTTGACCAAAAGAAACTCAGTGTCATAAATATCCTGTAATATTACAAAGTGCCTTATATTACATCAATTGTATTCAAATTGATGTTCTCAGGGTTCTGTTTTAACAGAACATTTTTAAAAATCTTCACTGTTTAGTCGTTCATTTTCTACTTGAAAGTATATGTTTTGTACATGGAAATATAAACCATGAAATATATTAATTAATGAATGAGAGGTACATAAAACTTTCTGTTAGGGGAGGACCTCCTCCTCTTTCGCCTGACCCTAGATTATCAGGTATCTTCATGCCTGGCTGCAAAGTCCTCCTCTGTGGCCTAGCAGGGCTGCTCCTCCCTCGGGGGGAGAGGGGGGATAGTCAAAACCAGCCATTGAGTTCATGTCAAAAACAGTCTCTGTTCCCCTTGCTAGGGAACCCACTTGGATACTGAGCTACCATGGGCTACATCTGAGCAGAGGTTCTAGGTTATATCCATACATGGTCCTTGGTTGGAGATACAGTCTCATAAAAGACCCCTGTGCCCAGATATATTTGGTCCTTATGGAGCTCTTATCCTCTCCAGGTCATACTAGCTCCCCCTATCAGTGGACTTAGAACAGGGCAGAGAGAAGATAAGGGAGGAAGGGTGGGATTGGTAGGGAATAAGGGAGAGGGATACAGCTGGGATACAAAGTTAATAAACTGTAACTAATATTAAAAAAATAAAAAATAAATTTCTATTAATTCTACTATCATTAAATACATAAAAGCATAGCCTACAAGCAAAGAATGAGAATTTGGATTATATTCATATGTAATTTGTAGTGATATTAATGGGTATGTTAAGCTAAGTTAGATTATCAAAAAATTTTTATTTTTCCAGCAAGGCATAATTTATATATTGTTAGTATTCAAGTACTGCCTTTCTTTCCAGACAGCTAGGTAAAATGTAGGTAGGAAAATATATGACAGATAGAAAATATATAGATATATGGATAGATATGAATTATTTCATAGGCAAAAGCACATCATTTGCTACTGACAAGACACAGATCAAAAGAAAGAAAATAATCACATTATTTGTTTTTACATATCAACAAAAATACCTATTGAAATTTAAAAGAACTGTCTGAAAGGAACTTCATTATTCTATAAAAGCATAAAATCTGATTAATAACTCAGTTATTTTAAATCATCCTAGTTTACCAGTTTGCTTAAAAACAATAGTGCTCCAGGGGTCTTTTCTGAGACTGTTTCTCCAACCAAAGACCATGCATGGATATAACCTAGAACCCCTGCCGGGATGTAATGGCAGCTCAGTATCCTAATGGGTTCCCTAGTCAGGGAAACAGGGACTGTCTCTGACATGAACTCAGTGGCTGGCTCTTTGATCTCCTCCCAACCCCCGAGGGAGGAGCAGCCTTGTTAAGCCACAGAGGAGGACATTGCAGCCAGTCCTGAAGAGACCTGATAAACTAGGACCAGATGGAAGGAGAGGAGGACCTCCCCCATCAGTAGACTTAGAGAGAGGCAGGGAGAAGATGGGGGGGGAGGGTGGGATTGGGAAGGAATGAGGGAGGGGGCTACAGCTGGGATACAAAGTGAATAAAATGTAACTTATATAAAAAATAAAAATTTAATTTAAAAAACAGTAGTGCTCTAAATCTTCTAAGAAACAGAATATTATCAGAGTACTTGATTAAAAAAATAAAATAAAAACGATGTCCCCCCTTAAGTTTCTGTTATTAACATATTACTTTTAGCAAATTATTTAACCTTTAAGGCTTTATTTTACTTAAATATATATTAGAACCTTTCTAAAGCTGTGACCCATTAATACAGTGTTTCATGTTGTGGTGACTCCGAACCATAAAATTATCTTTGTTTCTATTTCATAACTATAATTTTGTTAATGTTTTGAATCATAATGTACATGTTTGTGTTTTCTAATAGTCGTAGGCAATGACTATGAAAGGGTCATTTGACCTGCCCTGCCAAAGTGTTCATGACCGCAGGTTGAAAAACACTGTATTAGCTATTTTGCCAGATGTCAGATTCAATCCTTTCATATTCTTACACTATTAAATGTTTTAAAGGTTGTTAGAAAGAGAAATTAATTATTTGCTTTTCGCTTTTTTTTTTGTTTTTAACCATAGGGCTTTCCAAGCCACCCATACAATAATCAAGGATTTCTACGTTGCTGGCACATGCTTGAATGAGATGAATTAGTAAGTAGTTTATGCTCATTTATTCGCTTAGTGGATATTGAAAAAAACTTCCGTTACAGTTGTGTCCTTCAATTATAGAAAATAATGGCATTTTAAAAATTAAACAATATTTCATTTTCATCCTAATGTTATTTAGTGTATTAGAAGGCCAGGGTATCAGTATGTGTAAAATAATGAGGCAAGATTATACTTATAGGAAAAGTGCACTCATACACTGAAGTTTTATAGACCATCAAGTAAATAACTTTATTTGAAGAGGCAAAGAAACCAAAGCATTTTGTTTAAAAGCATTTCAGAGATAGGTGGATCATTCAAGAAGAAATTGGGGGAAAAGACTAAAGGGCTTACAGTGAGATAGGTAAAAAGACTTACTTGGACTATAATGGTAGAAATGAAATGGAAAACCAGTAGATATGTTCAAAATATATTTAGAACATAAAGCAACTCAGTTTTGTATGGGAAGTGAAGGTGTAAAAAGTGTCAAGGATGACTACTAGACTTCTGACATAAAAACCAAGAGAGTTAGTGAAGATTCTTTCCCAATCTGTAGGCAGTCGTTTTGTTTTGATGACAGTGTCATTTGCTTTACAGAAGCTTTTCAGTTTCATGAGGTCCCATTTATTGATTGTTGCTCTTAGAGTCTGTGCTGTTGGTGTAATTTGCAGGCAATTGGTGGGATCTAGAAAAGATCATCCTGAGTGAAATATCCCAGAAGGAGAAAGACAAACACGGTATATACTCACTTATATAGACCTATAAGATATGATAAACATAATGAAATCTGTACACCTAAAAAAGATAATCAAGAGAGCGGACATGGGGTAAGATGATCAATCCTCATTTAGAAAGACAGATGGGATGTGCATTGAACGTATGACAGGAGTCTACTGAGCGCATTTGAAAGACTCTACCTAGCAGTGTTTTCAAAGCAAAGACTCATGACCAAACCTTTGGCAGAGTACAGGGAATCATAAGAAAGAGGTGGAGTTAGTCTGATGGGGAAAGGATAGGAGCTCCACAAGGACTAAATATATCTGGGCACAGGGTCTTTTCTGAGACTGACATTCAACCAAGGACCATGTATGGATATAACCTAGAACCTCAGCTCAGATGTAGCCTGTGGTAGCTCAGTAACCAATTGGTTTCCCATAGTGAGGGGAACAAGGACTATTTCTAACAGGAACTCAATGACTGGCTCTTTGGCCTCCCCACCCCACCTCCTGTTAGGCCACAGAGGAGAGCTTTGCAGCCAGTCCTGAAGATACCTGATAAAACAGGATCAGATGAATGGGGAGGAGGTTCCCCCCTATCAGTGGACTTGGAAAGGGGCACGGTGGAGATGAGGAAGGGAGGGAGGGAGGGAGGGAGGGAGGGAGGGAGGGAATGAGGGATCGGGACACGGCTGGGATACAGAGTTAATAAAAATGTAACTGATAAGAAAAAAATAAAATTAAAAAAAAAAAAAAAACAAGAGAGGCTCCTGTCCTGTTCCCACTCTTCTCCTGCTTCCAACATCTATCCTGTTTGCCCTTCTGAATGAGGATTAAGTCTCTTCCCTAGGGTCCTCCTTGCTGTTTAGCTTCTTTAGGACTATAGATTTTAGTATGTTTATCTTATCTTATATGGCTAATATCTGCTTTTAAGTGACTATATACCATGTGTGTCTTTCTGCTTCTGAGATACTTCACTCGGGTTGATCTTTTCTAGTTCTACCCATTTGCCTGCAAATTTCATGATTTCCTTGTTTTTCATTGCTAAGTAATATTCCATTGTGTATCGCACTTTTCTGTATTCATTCCTCAGTTGAGGGAAATCTAGGTTGTTTCCAGATTCAGATGCTGAGACTCATAGCCAAACTTTGGGGAGAGTGCAGAGAATCTTATGGAAGAATAGGAAGATAGAAAGACCTAGAAGGTTCAGGAGCTCCACAAGGAGACCCACAGAACCAAAAAATCTGGCGCCAGGTGTAGCCTGCAGAGATAAAAGGCTCCAATCAAGGACCATGCATGGAGAGGACCTAGAACCCTGCTCAGATGTAGCCCATAGGTAGCTCAGTCTCCAAGTTGGTTCCTTACAGGGAACAGGAGCTGTCTCTGACATGGACTCAGTGGTCTGTTCTTTGATCATCTTCCCCTGAGGAGGCAGCCTTGCCATGCCACAGAGGAAAAGATGCAGCCAGTCCTAGTGAGACCTCATAGGCTAGGGTCAGATAGTATGGGAAGAGGATCTCCCCTATCAGTGTGCTAGGGGAGGGGGATAGAGAGAGAAGAGGGAGGGAGGTGGAACTGGGAGGAGATGAGGGAGAGGTTATAGCCAAGATACAAAGTGAATAAATTAAAGTAAATAAATAAATAGAAAAAATAAATTAAAAGACACACACCTCAAAAACAATTTAACTGGAGATATAATTTGTGAATCATCTACAGTGATAATGATATTTGAAGCCATAGGCATAGGTGAGAACAATCTGGACAATGGCTCTCAAGGTCAAAATAAACTGTAGATCTTATTAAAATACATGTTTCTGAGGCCCATATCTAACACATACAACTCACAAGCCTCGGGGTGATGATGAGGCTTTTGATGATTCTAGGGCTCTGAGAAACACTGGCCTAGAAAAGAGGCATAAGAACAATAAAAGTGAGACGAGAGCTCTGTACAATTAAATATTTAATAGCTGAGTATAACCTATGTAATATAAATTTCAGAAATACGGGCATAATTGCAATTATTCTAAACACAATTGTTTTATATACTCCTGAGATTCTGTTGTCAGTGACAGTACTGTGCTCTTAAGGAAGAAAAGAATGTTATGCTTTGTAACTGAGGGCTTTTTGCAACTACAATTTATTTGCATTTATGATGTTGGCCCCAAAAATTATATGTAAATATCTGTAGATATAAGCATAAGTGCTCATTTCCCACATCTTAAAATTATCTAAAAATGTGCTTAAATTTGAAAACCAAATAATTTTAATCAGAGATGTGTAATATCTATCTTACTGTGTTTTCTTAGTGTAAAGCTAAAAGCCAAAATGCCTTTGGATATCTTATACAATATTTTCATTCAGCATTCATCAATAATCACAATGTTTTACTGGCATTTACACATACAGAACAAATAAGAGATTCTATGTACTGTTGTGTAGTGCTTTTGAAAATCTTTGGAGAATAGTTGACACTAGCTGCCTTTATTGAAGTGGATATTTGGCTGCATCTTGAAGGCTAACTTTGTTTTGTATAGTAAAGAAATATGTATCACGTGTTTTCTTTTACATTAATTTACTAGAATTTTGAAAGAATTCACAATACAATGACATATAATTTCTTATTTATCTTCATCATTCTGTTATCCATATACTGACTATAGCTCTGTGCCACAAAGTAATTGAAAGCTTATTATTCTTTCAAGTATATCACCTCTAATTTCTTTATATGTTAAACAGCATGTCTATAGAAGTAGGTGGATGCAGTTTTACATTGTAACAAAAAAATATTCCATATAAATAAAATATGATTTACCAAAATTAAGAAAGCTTTTTTGGTATTTTTAACTAAGTACTACAAATTCTAAAGTGAGTTAACTAACAGTAACAGTGAACATTTTTTTATAACAGGTTCTTATATTCATGTTTAATTAAAATTAAATTAAATTACCCTTAATTTCAAAGAGAATATTACTTACATTTGTATTCGACATGCTGGAAGGAAATGTTGTTCTTCCCTTAGTGAGTTTATTATATCCCACTCTCAATTTTAATTATGTTGAATTTTAATACCGGTACATTGCTACTGACTATAATTTATGCCTCAGAGACCCAAGCACAACATTTTTTATTATCTGGAGGAAAAATAACCCCTTTCTTAACAGCACTTAACTAATAACTTGTTATAAGAAGAAAATAAAATTCTGACAATTATCAGAGAGGCTATGTGAATTTTTCCAGAATAAGGCATACTAATTAGAATAGCTAGAAGCCTCTTGGAAAAGCGCCAAAAAATGTATTGAAACAATAAGTGCATTTTACGCTGTCAAGACAGAAAGTAAGAGAAGATTGACATTTGGGAGAAAATAGGGAATAAAAATCAGTGTTTAAGAATAATCATGCCTGTTGCCCTCTTGTCTTCATGAAGAAGACATGGTGCTCCAAAAGAGTTAAATCTATTAGATACTTCTTAAATAACATTAAAAAAAGGAGTTAAAATGTGTGATTAGATACAAAATGACTAGCAGAAATAAGTCTGAGACATTTGGCTGCCTTAAATAACATCAAAACAATTCAACTCTTTTAAAGAAAAAGTGTTTTAACCGTGACAATTAACATGTGACTCATTCTCCTTACCTTTTAATGCTCAAGTGCAGCCCAAGTGAATGTATTCTATAGCATTCTTTCCATAACAAATATTTTTTCTAATCAAAGAAATGTTAAAATATTCTGATAAATCTTGGTTGGTTAAAATTAATATATTCAAATTACTATATCATAACGTGCAACAAAAGCCCAGAAATCTTCACATTTTTTTTCAGAAATTTTATATAATGTAAAAATTTAACAAGTATCATTTATTGAGAAAGAATTAAAGTCAGTCCATCATTATTTTCATTAACATTATTTATCATTATTTCTCTGAAAAAACATAGGTTGTGATATTATTTAAGAAGTAAAAGGAAGCATAAAATTATTTCCATTAAAATAAATGTTTGTCTACATTGAAATATAACTGATTTCAAACATACACATGGAAAGTGAAAATCAAAACACTGAAAGTCATAAATGGCTGTACCACCCTTAATTCATCCTATCTCATCTGCTATCTGAAGTTTAGCAGGGTGACTTCTGGATATTACTTGGATGGGAAACATTGAAAAAACTGATTCATGCTACAAGGTTTTTCCCACTTTTCTTAGTGAAAGAGATGATGTACTTTGAAACCCGAAATAATTACTTAGTGAAGAGATTGTGACTAAAATGTTATCTAAATGAATATGGTTTCTCTGATCTAACTTGTGATATAACACTTAATATCAAAAAAACTTCTAATGTAAATTTGATTTTATATTAATGTGAAATCATATTTGGGGTAATAGTAGACACACTGATTAAAAGAGTAACCTACATTAATCTAATTTTGTCTACCTACTAACTTCTAATTTTATATATATAATTTATATGAGAAAAATATTTGGAATGGTGTGTTAACACAAACCTGTAATCCCAACACTTCTGATGAGGCAGTAAGATCTCAAGGGAAGCCTCAGCTACATAGTGAGATCTTGTGTTAAAATAATTATTTTAAAAATTAATAATAGTATATAAAATATATATACATTTATTTTGTTGTGGTAAAAAAGTGCAGGAGTGAAAACTATCATAAGGTTTTTCAAAGTGATAGAAATAGTTATCAATTTCAAATATAAGGTTATAATATTAATACATGTTATGCAATTGCAATGGTAACCAGAAGGAAAACATCTATAAGACATATGCCAAAGGAAAAAAAGGAATGTCACTGAATATTACTAAAGCAAAGTAAATGAAATTCAAAGGAAAGCAGGAAAACAAGAACAAGATTTGGAGAATAAAACTAATAAATGTCAATAGTAAGTCCTTCAACACCAGTAATTACATTTAAATTGAATAAATTCCATGGTTACAGGCAGATTTAATGAATTCATTTTTTAAACATATTTAAACCATATTATATCAGTGCACATGGAAAGATACAGATGGATAGAAACTGAAAGAATTTAAAACATTTCCATTGAAAATTGAAACTAGAGGCATCTTTAGGAGAACTCCAAGATGGCAGCAAACAGTGCGGATTGTTTCTAAAGGGCAGAAGATCCCAACATCCAAAACGGTGAGTGGATGGGGGCTGTAGCTAGAGCATCAACTTTGAGGCTTCCCAGGCTAGAGGGGACAACCCTTGAGCTCAGACAGATTGGATCCAGGCCCCCATGGACATCTCCAGGGTTTGAGAGTGGCAAACTGTCAAGCCCCTGCACTTGCAGCTGCACCTTCTCTGGTTCCTACAGCAGCGGCAGGGAGTGCATAACCCCAGGTACAGGACCTCCTTACTCTAATGGGCAAACAGGAGACCCAAATCTGAGAGTAGAAAACTGTGGGCTCTCTGAGCTTGCCTCATACACCTGGGAATGAATTCCTGGGTCCTCTGCACTTCCCACATACGCCTGAAAGTGAGTGCTTCTGCGAGAGACTGCATACAGAGCCCCATATCATATGCACTACTTAGAAGGGTGCCTCTACTCTTAACAACTAGGCATTGGATCCCTCCCACCAACACCAACACCCCCCTGCTGTGGGCAACATAGCCATCTCTGGGCCAGCATTCTCAACATTGAAGCCCCTGTTCTACAAAGGCTATTGACCAAGAGATGGCTAGAGGCAGGCATAAGAACACATCAAACAAAAATCAGGACATCATGGCTTTACCAGCAAACCCAAAAATCAATGCATATGCTAATTCATCGGAAACACAGGAAAATTATCTCAAATCTATGCTTATCCAGTTATTAGAGGCACATAACAAGGAAATGAACAAATCTCACAAAGAAATACAGGCAAATATAGCCACACAAAAAGAGGCACATAAAGAGGAAACTAATTTAAAAACTAGATGCCATCATGGAAAGAAAGGACTCCACATTCAAGCAGATGAAGGAAATAGTGCAAGACATAAAAACAGAATTAGAATCAATAAAGAAAACACAAACAGAGAAAACCCTGGAGAAATTAAAAACAAGGAAATCATGAAATTTGCAGGCAAATGGTGGCGTCTAAAAAAGATCATCCTGAGTGAGGTATCCCAGAAGCAAAAACACACACGGTATATACTCACTTATAAGTGGATATTAGACATATAATTTAGGATAAACATACTAAAATCTGTACACCTAAAGAAGCTAAGCAAGAAACAGGACCCTGGGTAAGATGATCAATCCTCACTCAGAAAAGCAAGCTGAATAAACATTACAAGGAGAAAACAGGAAACAGGACAGGAGCCTAACATAGAAGGCCTCTGAAATACTCTGTCCTGCATGGTATCAAAACATATGGCTCATAACCAAACTTAGGGCAGAGTGCAGGGAATCTTATGAAAGAAGGGGGAGATAGTAAGACCTAGAGAGGACAGGAGTTCCACAAGGAGAACAAAAGAACCAAAATATCTGGGCACAGCGGTCTTTTCTGAGACTGAAACTCCAACCAAGGACCATTCATGAATATGACCTACAACCCCTGCTCATATGTAGCCCATGGCAGCTCAGTGTCCAAGTGTGTACCCTAGTAAGGGGAACAGGGACTGTCTCTGACATGAATTCAGTGTCTGGCTCTTTGATCACTTCCCCCTTGGGGGAGCAGCCTTGCCAGGCCACAGAGAAATACAATTTGCCAAGCTAAAGAATAAGCACTGGGCAAAGTCTACACCCAACGGTGCCTTCTGCCGTTTTCCACTGTTCTAATATTCAATACCTACACACATGTTAACCATGACACTGATCCCACATTTCCCTCACTGCTATGGTACATGCAGTGTTCCAGGTATCACGTTGTCATTGCATCCTTAGTGATCTCACAATAGGTCCCTGCCAGTTGCTCAGGCACTGGAGATGGACATCAGAGTCAAGAGCCAGTAGCAAGCTGCCCGGAGCAGGAGCTCTGGCCTCTCTGGGCACAGGTATCTCCCAGCAGTTGTGCGGCCGTCAGGCATCACTGCCTCCATACAACAACAGCTGATTCTCTAGCTTCCGAAAGCACATCAACCAAAGTCCCAAGACACAGGGATCGGATCGTGCAGTCCTTCAGGTACAGTTGTGAAGCCGTTGCCCCTATCTTCTTGGCCCTCTCTACTGCTATCGACTGCCCTGAACGACAACTTGAGAACAGAGCCCAGCCTCACACTAACACAACACTTGCTCCAACCACCTGCCACTACGGTTCTCACAGCTATCTGGGCCTTAGTATCACCAAAACCATCTACTACTTGCTAGGCCCAGTACAAAGAATTGTCCTTCACATCTTGGGACCATGGCACTAAAGCGTATCCAAAAGGAGCTCCTGGACCTGACTTATGACCCTCCAGCCCATTGCTCTGCAGGCCCAGTGGGGGAAGATCTGTTTAACTGGCAAGCGACCATAATGGGGCCTGATGATAGCCCCTACCAGGGAGGGGTCTTTTTACTGGACATACATTTTCCATCAGATTACCCATTCAAACCACCAAAGATTGCATTCACCACACGAATTTACCATCCAAATATCAACCGGAAGGGAAGCATCTGTCTTGATATCCTGAGATCTGAGTGGTCACCAGTACTGACAATTGCTAAAGTTCTGCTATCTATCTGCTCCCTATTGTGCGATCCAAACCCAGACGACCCGCTGGTTCCTGAAATTGCAAAAGTCTACCGCAAGGACAAGAAAAAGTATGATAGAATGGCTCGAGAGTGGACTGAGAAATTTGCTATGTGATTTCAACATGTAATCCCATGGCTGTATCAATAAAAGCAATGCTGGTGGTCCAGTTATTTTTGTTTCGTTTCTTTTTTCCTTCTTAATTTCTTTTTGTTTTAAGACAGGGTTTCTCTGTGTAGCTTTGGCTATCCTGGACTCACTTTGTAGACCAGGCTGCCCTTGAACTTACAAAGATCTACCTGCCTCTGCTTTCCAGAGTGCTGGGATTACAGGTATTTGCCATCATGCCTGGCTGAAACTGTCCTCATTCTTTAAGCAATTATTGCATGTCTTTCAAACAGGCTAAAGTGGAAAGGGAGAAACAATGGCATATAGAGAAAAGTGGTGGGTGGTGGAGGGAGGGGATATGAAAAGGAGTTGTTAGATGATAGAGAGCAGCAGAGGTGAGACAGGGAAAGAGTGGTGTGGGGAAAAACTTGCAATATCTGATTTGGTTTGTATTTAACTAAATGATTTCCTTGTTGATTCAGGGTTGGAAAACATAGAAAGAACAAGATGATTGCTTTAGATAACAAAATAAGTTCAACCAACCAGTGGGGGAAACATTGTGAGCCAGAAGATCACAATGTAGCTCATACTGGCTTTGCTCTTAAGAGATAGCTATCCAAGCTCACTAGAGTAACTCATTTTATGTCTCAGCCTCCCCACTTCTAAGATTACAGGCATGCACCACAGTGCCAAGACCCACTAGGAAGATATCTAAAGATTTTTTTTTTTTTTTTTTTTGTAGACCAGGCTGGGCTCAAACTCATAGATCTGCCTGTCTCTGCCTTCTGAGTGCCACGAATAAATTCTGATTGATGAATGAAGAACACTGAATTGATTCCAGAGAAGTCAGCTAATGCTTTTTTTTTAACTTTTATTAATTACACTTTATTCATTTTGTATCCCCCCATAAGCCCCTCCCCCCTCCTCTCCCGGACCCACCCTTCCCCCCCTTTCTGCATGCATGCCCCTCCCCAAGTCCACTGATAGGGGAGGTCCTCCTCTCCTTCTTTCTGATCTTAGTCTATCAGTTCTCATCAGAAGTGGCTGCATTGTCAGGGTTCTAGGTTATATCTAAAGATTTTTAAGAACCATTTCAATACCACATTTGGTTGTCATTTTTTCTTTTTTGAAATTGCTAGCATAATTTAATTCCCTTCTATTGGCAAAGAATAATCACAGATAGGACACAGAATTAAAACGGAATTAGAGATTACCAAATGATTGCAGATATATTAGCTTTAAAATATCTCAAATACAATTCTATAAATATTTTATACAAGTAATCTATTTATATGAACTTAAAATATTCTAACAGGTTTTTAAAATATTTTTATTCTTTTTTATAATTTTTATTTTTTGTATTAATCACAGGTTATTTATTTTGTATCCTAGCCATAGCCCCTCCTTCATTCCCTCCCAATCTCACCCTCCCTCCCTCATCTCCTTCCTGCCCCTTTCCAAGTCCACTGATAGGGGAGGACCTCCTCCCCTTCCATCTGACCCTAGTTTATCAGGTATCTTCAGGACTGGCTGCAATGTCCTCCTCTGTGGCCTAGCAAGGCTGCTCCTCCCTCGGATTGGGGGGGAGTCAAAGAGCCAGCCATTGAGTTCATGCTAGAAATAGTCCCTGTTCCCCTTACTAGGGTATCCACTTGGATACTGAGCTACCATGGGCCATATCCGAGCAGAGGTTCTAGGTTATATCCATACATGGTCCTTGGTAGGAGAAACAGTCTCATAAAAGACCCCTGTGCCCAGATATATTTGGTCCTTGCGGAGCTCCTGTCCTCTCCAGGTCATACTAACTCCCCTTTCATTCATATGATTCCCTGCACTCTGTCGAAGGTTTGGTTATGAGTCTTAGCATGTGCTTTGATACACTGCTAGGTAGAGTCTTTCAGAGGCCCACTGTGGTAGGCTCTTGTCCCGTTACTTGTGTTCTCCTAATTCCAATGTCCATATCATTTGTCTTTCTAAATGAGGATTGATCATCTTACCCCAGGTCTTCTTTCTTGTTTATCTTCTTTAGGCGTACAGATTTTAGTATGTTTATCCTATCTTATAGGTCTAGTACCCACTTATAAGTAAGTATATTTTAAAATGTATACATCATCTACCAGAGTCACCAAAAATGAAAATTTCATCAATAAAGCTGCTGTAAACATAGTTGAGTGAATGTCTTGTATGGTTGAGCATCTTTTGGATATAAGCCCAGGGGTGGTATAGCTGGACCTTGAGGTAGCACTATTCCTAATTTTCTGAGAAAGTGCTAGATTGATTTCCAAAGTGGTTATACAAGTTTATATTCCCACCAGCAATGGAGGAGGGTTCCTCTTTCTCCACATCCTTTCCAGCATGCATCATCCCTTGAGTTTTTGATCTTACCCATTCTGGTGGGTATGAGGTTGAATCTCGGGTCATTTTGATTTGCATTTCCCAGATGACTAAGGATGTTGACCTTTCATTAAGTGTTTCTCTGCCATTCGATATACCTCTGTTTAGAATTCTGTTTAACTCTGTACACCCAATTATTAATTAGATTACTTGGTTTGTTGTTATGTAACTTCTTGAGTTCTTCACATATTCTGGATATTAGCGCTCTGTCAGATTTAAGGTTGGTGAAGATCTTCTTCCAGTCTGTAGATGCTCAACCATACAACAAGGGCATTTGCTCAACTCTGTTCATAGCAACTTTAATCATACTCCCCAGAATCTAGAAACAATCTAGGTGTCACTCAACTGAAGAAAGGATACAGGAATTGTGGTACATTTACAAAATGGAATACTATTCAGCAATTAAAAAGAGGGAAATCATGAAATTGACAGGTAAATGGAAGGAACTAGAAAAGATCATTCTGAGTGAGGTAACCCAGAAGCAGAGAGATACATATGGTATGTACTCACTTATAAGTGGATATTAGTTATATAACATAGGATAAACATACTAAAATCTTTAGTCCTAAAAATGCTAAACAACAAGGAGGACCTTAGGGAAGAGGCTTAATCTTCATTCACAAGGGAAAACAGGATAGACATTGGAAGTAGGAGAAGACAGGGAACAGGACAGGAGCCTTCTACAGTGGGACTCTGAAAGATCCTATACATCATGGTATCGAAGCAGATGTTGATGTGTATAGCCAAACTTTAGGCAAAGTACAGGAAATCTTGTCAAAGAAGGAGGAGAGAGAAAGACCTGGATGGTACAGGAGCTGTACAAGGAGACGTAGACAAACTATCTGGGCTCAGGGGGTCCTGCAGAGACTGCTGAATCAACCAAGGACCATGCAAGGAGAGAACATAGACCCCTAGATATAGCTCATGGGCGTCTCAACCTCCATATAGATTTCCCAGTAAGAGTAGCAGGGGCTGTCTTTGACATGGACTCAGTGGCCAGCTCTTTTATCACCTCCCCTTTGGTAGAACAGCTTTGCCAGGCCACAGCAGAAGATGATGCAGCCAGTCCTAATGAAACCTGATAGGTTAGAGACAGATAGTATGGAAGGAGGACCTCCCCTATCAGTACACTAGGAAAGGAACATGGGGGAAGAGAGGGAGAGAGAGTGGAACAAGAGGAGGTGAGGAGGGGGTCTATAGCCAGAATACAAGGTAATAAATTGTAATAATAATAATGAATAAAAGAATAAAAAAGAAAATTTCAAACATACATAAAATATATTTTAATTATATCTACCACCAGTACTTCCCTCCATTTCTATGAGGACTACTCCAACATGTCTTTCTCCCAACTTCATGTTGTCTCTTTTTTGTAACATACTGAATCCAATTAATACTGCACATAAGCACATGGGTATGGAACTATTCAGTGGAGCATGGGTAACATTTCAGAGGTCACAGCCTGAAAAAAAAAATATACCCTTAGCATTAAAAGTCTCCTAATGATTCCTCCTCTCCAATCCTTGTTGGAATTTTGACAACAAAATTGGGTGTGTCTGAGGCAGGCAGTCACAGCTGCTGTGAGTTCTCATGTATGCCATGGCCTTCTCATGTTGAAAATTTAGAAAATGTCTTTTCCATTCTCCATTTTCTATATTCTGCCTCTTTTCTAAGAGACTACCTGAGCTTTGGCTGAGAGAATATTGAGATAGATGATCCAGCTTTGGATCAACATTCTCTGTCATATAGTCTCAGCATTTTTATCAGTCATGAATCATTGCATAAACCTCTACCAACTACAAAAATAAAAAAAAAAGAAAATAAAAAAAGGAATTTCTATGAAAAGTTGGGAGCAGCACAAGTTTATGGGCATAAACATATATTACTCTTTTTATTTTTTAATTTTTAATTTTATATCATTACAGTTTCTTCACTTTGTATCCCAACTATAGCCCCTTCCTTCATTAACTCTCAATCCCACCCTCCCTCCTTCATCAACTCCCATACCCCTCTACAAGTCTACTGATAGGAGTGGCTCTCATCCCCTTCAATCTGAACCTAGCCTATCAGGTCTCATCATGACTGGCTGCACTGTCTTCCTCTGTGGCATGGTAAGGCTATTCCCCCACTCAGGGGGAGGTGATCAAAGAGGCAGCTATTGAGTTCATGTCAGAGACAGTCCCTGTTCCCCTTACTAGGGTACCCACATGGATACTGAGCTGCCATAGGCTACATCTGGGCTGGAGTTCTAGGATATATCCATGCATGGTCCTTGGTTGGAGTAACAGTCTCAGAAAATTCCACTGGGCCCATATTTCTTGGTTCTGCAGCTCTGCTTGTGGAGGCCTGTCCATTTCAGGTCTTTCTATCTCCCCCTTCTTTTGTTAGATTCCCTGCACTCTGCACAAAGTTTGGCTATGAGCCACAGCATCTACTTTGATAACCTGCAGGGTGGAGTCTTTCAGAGGCCCTATGTGGTAGGCTCCTGTTTTGTTTCTTGTTTGTTCTCTTTTCAAATATCTATACAGTTTGCCTTTCTGAGTGAGGATTGATCATCTTACCTAGGGTCCTCCTTCTTGCTTAGCTTCTTTAGGTGTACAGATTTTAGTATGTCTATATGATATTATATATCTAATACCCACATATAAGTGAGTATATACCATGTGTGTCTTTATGATTTTGGGATACCACACTCAGAGTGGTTTTTCCTAGATCACACCATTTGCCTGCAAATGTCATGATTTCCTTGTTTTTAATTGCTCAGTAATATTCCATTGCATAAAATGTACCACAATTTCTGTATCCATTCCTGCGCTGAGGGACATTTGGGTTGTTTCCAGGTTCTGGCTATTACAAATAAAGCTGCTATGAACATGGTTGAGCAAATGCCCTTGTTGTGTACTTGAGCATATTTTGGGTATATGCATAGGAGTGATATAGCTAGATCTTGAGGAAGCAATATCACTAATTTTTGAGAAAGTGCGAGATTGATTTCCAAAGTGCTTGTACATGTTTACATTCCCACCAGCAGTCGAGGAGGGTTAACCTTTCTCCACAACCTCTCCAGCATGTGTTGTCACTTGAGTTTTTGATCTTAGCCATTCTTATGGGTATAAGGTGAAATCTCAGGGTCATTTTGATTTGCATTTCCCTGATGACTAAGGACATTGGACATTTCTTTAAGTGTTTCTCTGCTATTCAGTGTTCCTCTATTGAGAATTCTCTGTTTAGCTCTGTACTCCTTTTATTATTTGGATTACTTGATTTGTTGCTTTTATCTTCTTGAGGTCTTTATATGTTCTGAATATTAGTCCTCTATCAGATATAGGATTGATGAAAATTCTTTTCCAGTCTGTAGGCTGTCGTTTTGTTCTGACAACAATGTCCTTGGCTTTATAGAAGCTGTTCAGTTTCATGAGGAATCATTTATTGATAGTTGCTCTTAGAGCCTGAGCTGTTGGTGTTCTATTCAGAAAGCTGTCTCGTGTGCCAGTGAGTTCAAGGCTCTTCCCCACTTTCTTCTAATATTTTAGTGTGTCTGGTTTTATGTTGAGATCTTTGATCCACTTAAAGTTTAGTTTTGTGCAGAGTACTAAATTTGTCTCTATTTGCATTTTTCTGCACACTTAGAGACCAGCACCATTTGGTGAATATGCTGTCTTTTTTCCATTGTATGGTTTTGGCTTCTTTTTCAAAAATCAAGTACCCATATTTGTGTGTGTTTATTTCTGAGTCTTCTATTCGATTCCATTGATCCACCATTCTGTTTCTGTGCCAGTACCATGCAGTTTTTATTACTATTGCTCTGTAGTACAGCTTGAGATCAGGGTTGGAGATACCTCCAGACATTTGTTGTTGTACATGATTGTTTTGGCAATTTTTGGGTTTTTTGTTTTTTCATATGAAGTTGAGAATTGTTCTTTCAAGTTCTGTAAAGAATTGTGTTGGTATTTTAATGGGAATTGCACTGAAAATGTAGATTGATTTTGCAAGGATGCATATTTTCACTGTTTATCCTACCAATCCATGATAATGGGAGATCTTTCCATCTTCTGATATCTTCTTCAGTTTCTTTCTTTAGAAACTTGAAGGGTTTTTTTTTTTTGTTTGTTTGTTTGTTTGTTTTAAACAGTTCTTTCACTTGCTTGGTTAGAGTTACGCCAATGTACTTTATGTTTTTGTGGCTATTGTGAGTGGTGTAGTTTCCCTAATTTCTTTTTCAGCCCTTTTGTCTTTCGTATTCAGGAGGGCTATTGATTTTTTTTTTTTTTTAGTTAATTTTGTATCCAGCCACTTTGCTGAAGGTGGTTATGCGCTGAAGGAATTCTTTAGTAGAATTTTCAGGGTCACTCATTTAAACTAACATATCATCTGCAAACAATGATACTTTGGCATCTTCCTCTCTGATTTGTATCCACTTGATCTCTTTTTGTCTCTTATTTCTCTCTCCTAGAATTCGTGTACTATGCTGAAGAGATACAGAGAAAGTGGGCAGCCTTTCCTTTTACCGATTTCAGTGGGATTGATTTAAGTTTCTCTCCTTTTAATTTGATTTTGGATATTGGCCTGCTGTATATTGTCTTTACTATCTTTATGTATGTGTCTTATATTCCTTATTTCTCCAAGACTTTAAACATGAATGGGTGTTGGGTTTTGTCAAATGCTTTTTCAGCATCTAAGGAGACAATCATGTGGGTTTTCTCCTTCAGTTTGTTTATATGTTGGATTACCTTGATGGATTTCCATATATCAAACCACCCTGGCATGCCTGGGATTAAGCCTACTTGGTCATGTTGAATGGTATCTTTTATGTGACCTTGGATTCGGTTTGCAAGTATTTTCTTGGGTATTTTTGCATCAATATTCATAGGATAGATAGGTCTTTTTATTGTTGGGTCTTTGTGTGGTTTAGGCATCAAGGTGACTGTGTTTTCATAGAATGAGTTTGGTATGTTCCTTCTGTTTCTATTTTGTAGAGTAATTTTAAGAGAAATGGAGTTAGGTCTTCTTTGAAGGTCCAGTAGAATTCTTCTCTGAAAACATCTGGCTTTTGGCTTCGTTTGGAAAGGAGACTTTTGATGTCTGCTTCTATTTTCTTGGGGGATATAGGACTGTTGAATCTCTATCTGATGTTGATTTAATTTTGGTAAATGGAATATATCAAGAAACTTATCTATTTCATTTAAATTTTCAAATTTTGTGGCATATAGGCCTTTGTAGTCAGACCTAATGATTGTTTGGATTTCCTCAGTGTCTGTCATTATGTTGTCCACCTTTCATTTCCAATTTTGCTGATTTTGATAGTTTCTCTTGGTCTTTTAGTTAGTTTGACTAAGGGTTGGTCTATCTTGCTGATTTTCTCAAAGAATGAGCTCTTGGTCTCATTGATTCTTTGAATTGTTTTCTTTGTTTCTAAATCATTGATTTCAACTCTGAGTTTGATTATTTCTAATCCTCTACTCCTCTTAGGTGTGTCTGGTTTTTTTGTTTGTTTGTTTGTTTGTTTGTTTTTTGTTTTTTTTAGGACTTTTAGGTGTGCCTTTAAGTTTCTTGTATGAAATAGCTCTAATTTCTTTCCAGAGGCACTTAGTGTTATGACTTTCCTCTTAGCACTGTTTTCATTGTATCCAATAATTTAGGGTAAGTTGAGCCTTCATTTTCATTAGATTTTAGGAAGTCTCTAATTTCTTTTTTTTTTTTTTTCTCATTTCTTCCCTGACCAAGCTGTCATTGACTAGAGAGTTGTTTAGTTTCTGTGTTTGTATGGGCTTTTTGTTATCTCCGTTTTTGCTGAGGTCTAGTTTTAGGATTTGGTGGTCTGATAGGATACAAAGGATTAGTTCAGTCTTCTTGTATCTGTTGAGGCTTACTTTGTGCCAACTATATGGTCAGTTTTGGAGAAGGTTCCATGAGGTTCTGAAAGAAGGTATAGACTTTTGAATTTGGGTGAAAAGTTATGTCATCTATTAAGTCCATTTGATTTAGGACTCCTATATGTGCCATTATTTCCCTATTTACCTTCTTTCTAGATGATCTGTACCTTTGTGAGAGTGGAGTGTTGAAGTCTCCTACTATTAAGGTGTTGGGATCCATGTGTGATTTAATCTTTAATAATTTTTCGTTTACAAATTGTAGGAACTCTTGTACTTGGGGCATAGATGTTCAAGATTGTGATGTCCTCCTGATGGATTTTTTTTTATTTGATGAGAATGAAGTGCCCTTCCTCATCTTTTTTGATTAAGTTTTATTGAAAGTCTATTTTATTAGATATTAGGACAGATACCCCATATTGTTTTCTGGGTCCATTTGCTTGAAAAACATTTTTTTTCCAGCCTTTTACTCTGACTTAGTGTTTATCGTTGTTGCAAAGATGTGTTTATTGGATGCAGCAGAATGTTAGATCCTATTTCCGTAACCATTCTGTTAGTCTGTGTCTTTTTATTGGAGAGTTGAGTCCATTGATATTGATAAATAATAGTGACCAATGAATGTTAGTTCCTTTTATTGTGGAGTTGGTGGTGTTACTGTGTTTCAATGATTATTTTCTTTTAATTTTTTGTTGTGAAGTTATCTATGTTCTGTGTATTCTTGGGTGTAGTTGTTTTCATTGTATTGGAGTTTTTCTTCTAATATCTTCTGTAGGGGTAGTTTGTTGTGCAGATATTGTTTATTTTGTCTTGGAATATTTTGTTTTCTCCATCTATGTTGATTGAAAGCTCTGTTGGGTATAGTATTCTGTGTTAGCATCTGTTGTCTCTTAGAATCTGCATGACACCTGCCCAGGCCCTTCTGGCTTTCATAATTTCTGTTCAGAAGTCTGCTGTGCCTTTGATAGGTCTGCCTTTATATGTTACTTGGCCTTTTTCCCTTGCTGCTTTTAATATTTTTCTTTGTTCTGTAGATTTAGTGTTTTGACTATGATGTGACGTGAGAAGTTTCTTTTCTGGTCTAATCTATTTGGTGTTCTGGAGTCCTCTTGTATGTTTATGGACATCTCTTTCTTTAAGGTAGGAAAATTTTCTTCTGTGTTCTTGAAAATATTTCCTGGACCTTGGAGCCTAGAATTTTCTTTTTTGTCTTTTCCTGTTATTCGTAGATTTCCTCTTTTGAATGCATCTTTGATTTCTTGGATGTTTTGTGTTTGGAACTTTTCCGATTTTACTTTTACTTTGAGAGAAGTATTAATTTCTGTATCTTCCGTGCCTGAGAGTCTCTCTTCCATCTCTTGTATTTTGTTGGTGATGCTTTCCTTTGTGGTTCCAGATATTTTTTTTTCCTCAGTTTTCCAGCTCCAATGTTTTCTCTGTGTTTTATTAAATTGATTCTAATTCTGTTTTCATGTCTTGCACCATTTCTTTCATCTTTTTGAGTGTGGATTCCTGTCTTTCCATGATGGCCTCTATATTTTTGTTCATTTCCTCTCTATATGCCACTAATTGTACCTACACTTGTGCGTCTATTTTTTTTTGGCTGTAGTTTCCTGTATTTCTTTGAGAGCTTTGTTCGTTTCTTCTCTATATGCCTCTTCTTGTGCCTCTACCTATGCCTCTATTTGTTTGGCTTTATTTGCCTGTATTTCTTTGTGAGCCTTTTTTCATTTCCTCTTTATGTGCCTCTAATATCTGGATAAGCCTGGAATTGAGACGATTTTCCTTTGTTTCTGATGAATTAGCATGTCATTGATTTTGGGGTTTGCTGGTGAAGCCATGATGTCCTAATTTTTGTTGAATGTGTTCTTATGCTGATCTCTAGCCATCAGCATATCTGTAACTTTCGCTGTTTGTTCCTGGAGTCTGTACTTCAGCCTGGGTCCATCTTTCTCTGGTGTCTGGTGTCTCATCTTCAGGAAGATGAGAGAGATCCACCGGTCTGATAATGGATGTTGGTGTTTCAGCTGTAGCTAAAGGAGGAAGGTTGTAAGCAAAGGTGCAAAGTGCAGGCAAGCAAACTTGGGCATGTGTGTGTAAGTGCGCCTTGAAGGACAGAGTGCTAGAGCATGTAGATGCCTGGAATGTGGAGCTTAAGTGCAGGAAGGGATGTGGGTGCTGGCACTGTTCACAGGCACAATGAGCATGTACATGTGCCCTGAATATCTCAGTGGCCTACAAGCCTCTCATACTGTCCTCCTAGTATTCAGATCTGTCTGGGCTCCAGGAATTGTTTGCTTGGAATCCACTGGTAGACCCACAGAACAGGGACTTTAGTGTTGAGAATGCTGTCCCAAGGATCCCTATGTTGCCCACAGTTGGGGTGTGGGTGGGACAGATCAGATGTCTGGTTGCTGGCATAGTGGGACCCTGGAATTTGGGTTCTGCATGCACTCACTTGAAGGCCTAATCAGAAAGCCCAGTTGTTCCCTCTGTTCTCTACTCTCAGATTCGGGCCTTCAGGGGCAAATGAGAGTATAGGCGATCCATCAGCTCAGTCGTGTCCACTGTTTCTCTGCAGGGCAGGAAGACCCTTACTTGGGGTAGCCTCTTCTGTTGTCTCAGACATGGAGCATAGAGGCTCTTGTTAAGGCTAGCTACCACCCCAATACCACAGACTAGGAGACTGATACAGCCACCTGCTAAGAGGCCCTGGGAGGCCTATTTAGCCACCTGCAGACCTGGGAGACCATTACAGCAGCTCACAAGGTGACCGGTACAGCTGTCCTCTACAGCCATGGAACTGGGAGGCCCACCTCTGCTGTCTCAGTTACAGAGCAGGGAGGCCCATGCTTGGAGCAGTGAGTACTGCTGGCTGCCTCTGCCAAGGAGGGAGGTCCATGCTTGGGTTAAGGGGAAGTGCAGGAGGGTTGAATATTTGCCACTCTCAGTCCCCAGAGATGCCCATGGTCTCAGCTTAGGGAGAGCTGTCCCCTCTGACCCCGGGAGCCTCAATGTTGATGTTCTGCCTTCAGCTGCATCTCCTCTTACAAATTTCGGGGTTTCATAAACTGTGTCCCTCAGATATGGTGTATGCTGCTCACCACCATCTTGAATCTCCCTAAACATATATTTAGATGGTAGCTTAATTTGACAACCTGACCATTTAGTACAACAACAATAATGGGTTTATTTCTTCTTATGACTTATGACCTCCCCAGGCATAGGCTTTTGACCAGGTCGGTGAGAATTTCTCATGTGAGGCAGGCCATAAAGTCAATCAGTAATTGTTCGTTACTACCATAATCACCATGTTGCTATTGCACCAGTTCATACATTTTGCCTGACAGGTCAATATTATAAGTCTTCAGTGTCCAGTGAAGGTAAAATCGTTAATGTATTTTTCTCCCCTAGCAGCTTACTGAATAATATCTTTCAGCACTGGAAAATCTAGCTAGCATGTATAGAGTTACCTTTCCAGCTTGAAGTTGATATATCTAGGCCAGTGGGAAGATAACTTAAAATGAGTTTATACAGTTTTGATAGAGGCTGGCAGAATAATAGTTACTCTTGGATTAGAGATAAATATCTTTATTAGTCATAACCCAGAAGGTAGCATGAGCTTCACTAATGTCAGTTCCCCTCACTACCTCCAAGTCCAGTAGGAGAGATGGAGAGTAGACCAGGTAAGTACTACACACACTGTTTTTAGTATTACAGTTGGGCAGCCACTAGTTTTAAAGGAACTGTTGCCAGGCCTGCCCAAACTTTGCTCCAGTAGTGTACTTTCTTATTAACCTAATCAGGCAAAAATCTGTTCTCTATGCTATTTATAAAAGAAATAAAGAATATATTCAGTATGACTCAAAACATTTAAGAATTCCTCTTTGTCAACTCCAACACAAGTTTTACATATATTTTCAGTTTTTGCTTACATTTAACAATTTTTAACAAAAATCAGATTATTAAAAAAACATTAAGTATATCTTTTTTATGAAACAAATTAATTTATTTTTACATTAATTACAGGTTATTTACTTTGTATCCCAACTGTAGCTCCCTTCCTCATGCCCTCCCAACCCCAATCTTCCTCCCTCATCTCCTCCCTGCCCCTCTCTAAGTTCACTGATAGGGGAGGTCCTCCTCCCCTTCCATCTGACCCTAGCTTACCAGGTCTCACCAGGACTGGCTGCAGTGTCCTCCTCTGTGGCCTAGTTAGGCTGCTCCTCCCATGGGAGTTGGGGAGGTCAAAGAGCCAGCCACTGAGTTCATGCCAGAGACAGTCCCTGTTCCCCTTACTAGGGAACCCACTTGGATACTGAGCTGCCAAGAACACTCAAATTGCCAGGCACAATGGTGAACACCTGTAATCCCAGCACTCAAGGAGGCAGAGGCAGGCGATCTCTGTGAGTTCAAGGCCTCCGTGGTCTACAAAGTGAGTCCAGCACAGCAAAGGCTACACAGAGAAACCCTGTCTTGAAAAACAAAAACAAAAAATAAATTCAATTTTTTTTAAAAATCAGTAGTTCAAGAAAATGCTTTCAGAAAATAAAATATATAGAAATCCCATTGAGAAATATCTGTTTGAATCTACTTGGGCATAAAAGAAAATTTTTCATGAAAATGTATGTATGAAAAATCCTAATTCCATTAGAATTTGTTCATCTATGGATGAACATTCAGTG
Organism: Psammomys obesus; assembly: GCF_907164565.1. NCBI lineage: Eukaryota > Metazoa > Chordata > Mammalia > Rodentia > Muridae > Psammomys > Psammomys obesus. Next base: position 229,090 of record NW_026596295.1, on the reverse strand, counting down.
TAATGAACAAATTTCTACCATAATAGCATTTGATAATTTAAAAGTATATATCAATTTTAATAGTTAAGTATAGCAAAATTTAAAGTTTTAATTAAGTTCAAGCAGTGACACATATGCTTAATCTCTTACTGCTTTCATGGAGCCTTAAAACAATTTATTTGAGTGCAGACCGTGGTAGTGAAATAATTCAATAAATATCAGTCTATTTTTCTGAGCCAGACACATAAGGAAAATACATAGAAATATTTATATGAGACATTTTTCTCTTTTTTGCATGCTCATATACCAGTATTTTCTCCAAAATATTTTTATGTTTACATTAAAAGATTATCTTTAAAATGTAAATTTTACCACCTTACTTATAATTATGCTTTTAAAGTGGCAATGAAAAAATGATAGTTTCATCAAAGGTTTGAAAATACCAATAAGAAATTTAAATCAAATGAAATATGAGATTTTTTAATTTTGTCATATACCAAACTGTAAAACACAAAATTTGTTTTTCCTAAACGTCAAATCTAAGCAATGTTGTGTAATAAAAAGCAGTGATGAAAATACACAGTAATATATTACATTTCTGTGACAAAATACCTAGCAAGGAACAACTTATGTTAGAAGATATTCATTTTGACGTATGGTATAAAAACATATATAATCCATCATGGCAGAGTAAGCATGGTAAGAGGAGTGAAAGTAGCTGGTTATATTGTATTTATAGTCAAGAAGCAGAGAGCAAATGGGTCTCACCTATCACACCTTAAGGCAAATCCCTAGTAATTTAGTTTTTCCAGCAAATCTCTACTTCCTAAAAGTTCTAAAACCTTTTAAAACAGCACCCCTATTCAGGTACCAAATGTTCAAAATCATTAGCATATGGAGACACCTCACATTCAAATCACTACTTTCTGCCTCTAATCCTTGTAGGCTAATACCATCATATAATGCAAAACATTTGTTTCAACTTCTGATGTCCCTATAGCCTTCAATAGTCATAACGCTGTTTAAAATCCAAAGATTCTTCCGAGAGATATGGTTATCTCTTAACTCTGATCTCTTTTAAAATTATAAAAAAAAAAAGTTACATATTTCATCTTCTAAAGGCACAGATTAAAGGTGTGTGATATGGTCTTATTCCTTTCATTCCAAAAGGGAAGAATAAGGACATAGCAAAGAAAGACTGCACAAAAAAAAAAAAAATACAGAAACGTAGAAGGGAAATTATCAAATGGTAGAGTGCCATATCAAGCATCTGAATGAATGATGTATCTCTCATATCTCTCTCTCTCTCTCTCTCTCTCTCTCTCTCTCTCTCTCTCTTACTTTCTGTCTGTCTTCTTGTCTGCTCCCTCATCCCTGTGTGAGCCTGTGAAGTGGGGTCTCACTCTGTAGCTCTGGCTGGCCTGAACCTCACTATATAGACCAGGGTAGCCTGGAACAAAGGTCCACCTACCTGTCCTTGGTTCTTGTTTACTGGGATTAAAGGTTTACACCACCACACTCTGGCTAGATTTCTTTTTATTGTGCCAATCACTGTAAAAAAAAAAGTTACTTTCACTTCTGCTTTATCTGAAACTTTAAACATGTTTATATGCCTTTCCTCTAAACTGCACATATACATTTCTTATTATTTTTCTTCCTTACTTGTTGCTTTCTCTCACGCTAGACCTGGATAAATAGTATTTCATGGCCTAAATGTTATCCTATCTTGAAATTTCCTCTTCCAAAAAACTAGTCCATTAACTTACAGGGTACAGGCAGAATGAAGCCAGATACTTGGCTAAATGTAACATGAATGTCCTCTCACAGTTCCTGATAGGGTTCTTATTCTTTGTGAAACCTCATGAACTGGGACTCTGCTATCTTTGTTTCTCCTGGTATTCTGGCTGAACTTCCACTAGAATAGCCCATCAAGTTATGTTCCCATTAGTCTAAGACTTCTTTATCACACATCTCCACGTTCTTCCACATTCCTCTGACAGACTTTCGAAAGGCCTCCATACTCCATGATCGAGTTTACTGTAACAACGTCCCCTTTCCTCATTATTAAAATTTTTTATTAGTTGTTTTACTCATTCCTAAGACCAAATGTATGACAAGAAGCAACTGAAAGAAAGAAAGTGTTATTTTGTGAACAGTTTAAAAGGATATAGCCTATCATGGTTGAAAGTTACTCCAGTGAGAACTTGTGGTATCTAGTCACATTGCATTCATACTCAGGAGTCAGAATAGACAAGGAATGAAACTTGAGTATCACAAATTAAGGCCTCCCCAGAAATTCACATTCTCAAGGCAATGTTTGGCTCCTAAAACTTCCAAAACTGTGCCAATGGATAGGGGCCAAATGTTCAAATACATAAACTTATGGGATCATTTCATTGTCAAACAATAAAAAGTTCCCGGTGGTCACAAATGTCAAACACTAGAAATTAAGAAAGAAAACAAGAATTCCAATTTTATCTAGTTTTCTTTTTTGCATGGGTCCATAAAATAATTTAAAATTCTATTTTATTTTCGTGTTCCTTGAACATTTTAATAAAATCTTGATATTAGGATATGTGACTGCAAAATGTGAATAAAATTTATATTCTCATTATTTCCATCACTGATTCAATAGACAACACTATGCGGAATGTGTTTTACATTTCTAAGTGGTTAAATACTATCAGTTAATGAATTATTGTAGCCAGGGATTTTAAAATTGTAGTCTTTCACCAAGAAACAGAAATCTGTATTGTATATGTAACTCATCAGTAATAACAAGAACTTATAAAAGAAAATAATCTCTTAGTATCATCATTTTCACTTTTATAGTCCAACTCACAGTTATGAGCTATGTTGTCTTTATTATTTTGCATACAATTTAGTATTTTCAATGTCAGTCTACAAGATAGTAAATATTTGGGGTTCAACAAAAGAAACTAAACTACAGAAATTTGAGTTATTCATAATTAGACATCTAAAGAGGGAGAAAACAGGGAGCAGGACAGAAGCGTACCACAGTGGGCCTCTGAAATATTCTACCCGTCATAGTATAGAAAGTGCTAAGACTAATAGGCAAACTTTGGGCAGAGGGTAGGGAATCTTATGGAAGAAGAGGTAGATAGAAAGACATGGAGGGGACTGGAGCACCTCAAGGAGAGCAACAGAACCAAAAAATGTGGGCCCGGAAGTCTTTTCTGAGACTGATACTCCAACCAAGGACCATGCATGGTGATAACCTAGAATCCCCTGCTCAGATGTAGCCCATGGCAGCTCAGTATCCAAGTGGTTACCCAAATAAGGGGAACAGGGACTGTCTCTGACATGAACTCAGTGGCTTGCTCTTTGAGCACCACCCCCTGAGGTGGAGGCAGCCTTACTAGGTCCCAGTGGAAGACAGTGCAGATATTCCTGATGAGACCTGATAGGCTAGGGTCAGAAGGGAGAGAAGGAGGACCTCCCCTATCAGTGGACTGGGAAAAGAGCATGGGAGGAGAAGAGAAAAGGAGGGCAGGATTGGGAAGAGACAGGGGAGGGGGCTGAAACTGGGAAACAAAGTGAGTAAATTGTAATATATAAAAAATTTAAATAAACAAAATAAAAGTAAACAAACAACAAAAAGAAGGAGGACCTTGGGTAAGATGTTCAATCCTCAATCAAAAAGGCAAATAGAATAGACATCAGAAGAGGGAGAAAACATGAACAGGATAGAAACCTATCACAGAGGACCTCTGAAAGACTCTCCTCATCACAGTATTGAAGCAGATGCTGAGACTCATAGCCAAACTTCAGGCAGAGTGCAGAGAATCTTATGAAAGAAGGGGGAGATAGAAAAATCTGGAGCAGACAGAAGCTCCACAAGTAAAGCAACAGAACCAAAAAATCTAGGTCGAAGGGTCTTTTCTTTTTTTTCTTTTTTTTTTTTGTGATGGTATATATGTTCTTTTATTACTACTGCTGTACTGCTGAGTGTCCTTTAATATAATTCATTGTAGTTAAGGGTAAAGAATATTAATAAGCAATAGTAAGAATAAATACATGAAGATGATAGGGGAAATTGCTTTAAAAGTTTCATAATCGGGGGGGCAAGATGGCGGCGCCGGGAGGACTCTCATTCTGAGGAGCAGCACAGCAGGATTGGCACAGTGACCAGCAATCAGAACTTGCGGCCATAAAACACAAGTGATTGTGTTTCACAGGTGAGAGGATACCCCACGGTGGGGGATTCAATCAGCTTTAACTCACCCAGCTAAACCGCAGAAGAGATCCTGGTTCCACCAGGCACTTGGTCGCCAGCCCAGAGCTACACGCCAGTGTGATCTGGTCACTGTCCCAGACTGAACTGTGGGCCCACAACACCATTGACTGGATTTCCCAGTCGAGAGATAACCCCACGGAGCAGAAAAAGATTGGGATCGACCTCAGGTCACCCAGACATCCACTGGAAAAGACTCGGGTTCCGCGGGTGCCCCAAGAGCCAGCCCGGAGCCAGAGCCAGGACCCAGGCGCCTGCACGGAGCCCTGCCTGCGCGACTGATTTGCCACCTCAGATAGAACTGTGGGCACCAGGGCACCAGGCACCAGAGACTGCGTTTCACTGGCAGGTGCAAACCCACAGGGAGGGAAATGGCTGGTCTGATCTCAGAGCACTCAGCCGACACCCCCACCCCGAAACGATCTAGGGAAAATTACCCAGTTTAGGCAGCAGTCAAGGCTCCTAACGGCCAGAAAGGCAGAGCCACAAGCTGGCATCTGTGCCTGTGGGTTCTACTCGCCACCCCAGACAAAACAGAGGTCCCCAAAGCAAAGACTGAGTGTCTCTGGCAAGGGGAAACACCCAGCAGAGGGGATCATCAGCTCTAACACTTAGGACACCCAGCACCAAAAGACTCCCTGGATTCACACAGACTCTAGGCTCTAATGCAGGCAAGAGTGCTGTGCTCAGCCGCCATTATTGAGTTACCCTAAGGCACTGGGAAACACAGCTGCATCCTCAGACCTACAAAAACCAGAGAGCCATTACAGCAGCCCTCAGATACTGTGCCAAGGATCAACCAGTTATCCATAGCTAGACTGTCAAAACTGTGGGAATCCCTGGTCCTTCAAGAGGGCTGCACCCACAGCGTCTGGACCAGAGCAGTGCCTGCAGCCACCATCCCAGACAGGGACACACAGCTTCTGGTCCAGAGTGAGGCACCCAGCCTCCAGACCAGAGAAGCGCCCCCAGGCGCCAACTCAACCTAGGTGCACATCCTCCAGGCCCAGAGCAGAGCACTCAGCCTCCCGCCCAGAGACTTACTGAGTGCACCTCTCATTTTCCCGGACAGAACTGTGTGCCCCAGGATAACAGACTGAGTTTCCCTGTTGGGAGAAAACCCCACAGCTAGGCAACCAGCAGGTTCTTCAAGAGGACTGTACCTAGAAATTTAGTGAGCAGCAGCACACTAAATTTATAACAAGAAACCCAGCAGTGGGGCAGCTGTCTTGAGAACTTCTATGGGTAAGAGGAGATCCCTCCCTGCCTAACAAAGACCACAGCTACTACTCAGGGCTATAAACCTGAGGTGAGCAGTGGCAACTCCTGACAAACACTAGCCATACAGTGACCATAACCAAAAAGCAGAGAAGGACTCCATCAGGAAAAATCATCTTCCAGCCAAGGGGATTCTCCCTACCTAAGGACTCCAGGAATCACAGAAACTAACAACCAACACCAAAATCAGCCCAATGGGTAGAGGTCAGCATAAAAGCTCAACCAACAAAAGACAGAGCAATATGGCATCTCCAGAACCCAGCCATCCAGGGACGAATAGCCCTGGACAACGCAGCATAAGAGAAAATCAAGAAGATGACCTTACATCTATGCTGATGAAGAGGATAATAGAGGAAACAAATAAAATATGTAAAGAATTAGAGGAAGATAAAACCAGACAGATCATGGCTATCCGTAAAGAAATGGAGGAAGTTAAAGACAAGCAGATTATGGCCATCCGTGAAGAAATACAGGAAGATGCAGCCAAACAACTTGTGGCCATCAGAGAAGAAATAATTAAATCACTGAAAGAAATAAAAGGAACAGAGTTGAAGGAACTAAAAGAAAAAGAGGATAATACAATCAGACAGGTGAAGGAAGTAAACAAAACAATTCAAGACCTGAAGATAGAACTGGAAAAATTAAAGAAAACACAAATGGAGGAAATAATGGAGAGGAAGAATTCAGGGAAGAAAACAGGAACTACAGAGGTAAGCATAACCAACAGAATACAAGAAATGGAAGAAAGAATCTCAGGTGTAGAAGATACAATGGAAGAAATCAATGTATCTGTCAAAGAAAATGTTAAATCCAAAAAATTCCTGACACAGACCGTCCAAGAAATCCAAGACAATATGAAAAAACAAAACCTAAGAATAATAGGAATACAGGAAAAAGAAGACTCACTTCTCCAAGGCCCAGAAAATATTTTCAACAAAATCATTGAAGAAAATTTCCCCAAGTTAAAAGAGAAGCCAATAAGGATACATGAGGCCTACAGAACACCCAACAAATTTGACCAGAAAAGAAAATCCTCCCGCCATATAATCATCAAAACAGTAAGTATACAGAACAAAGAAAAAATACTAAAAGCTGTAAGGGAAAAAAGCCAAGTAACATATAATGGCAAACCCTTTAGAATCACACCTGACTTTTCAACAGAAACTATGAAAGCCAGAAGGGCCTGGACAGATATCATGCAGACCCTAAGAGAACACAGATGTCAGCCCAAGCTACTATAACCTGCAAAATTCTCAGTCCTCATAGACGGAGAAAACAAGATATTCAATGACAAAAACAAATTTCAACAATACCTACACACAAATCCAGCATTACAGAAGACACTGGAAGGGAAAATACAACCCAAGAAAATTAGCTTCTGTCAAGAAAACACAGGAAATAATTAACATTACTACAGTAAAACAAAAAGCAACCAAGCACACAACCTTATGAACACAGCCAACATCAAAATCAAAGGATCTAACAACCACTGGTCATTACTCGATCTCAACATCAATGGACTCAACTCTCCAGTAAAAAGACACAGATTAACAGAGTGGATATGTAAACAAAACCCAGCAATCTGTTACATACAAGAAACACACCTAAGGCACAAAGATAGATATTACCTGAGGGTAAAAGGTTGGAAGACGACTTTCCAAGCAAATGGACCCAAGAAACAAGCAGGAGTAGCCATTCTAATATCTGATAAAATAGACTTTCAACCAAAATTAATAAAAAGAGATGAGGAAGGACACTTCATACTCATCAAGGGAAAATTCCACCAGGAAGACATCACAATCCTGAACATCTATGCCCCAAATACAAGAGCACCCACATTTGTAAAAGAAACATTGATAAAATTTAAACCACATATAGATCCCCACACATTAATAGTGGGAAACTTCAACACCCCACTCTCAACAAAGAACAGGTCAACAAAACAGAAATTAAACAAAGAAACAATATCTCTGACAGAGGTCATGAATCAAATGGACCTTACAGACATTTATAGAACTTTACACCCAAACACAAAAGAATTTACCTTCTTCTCAGCACCTCATGGAACCTTCTCCAAAATAGACCATATAGTTGGTCACAAAGCAAGCCTCAACAGATACAAGAAGACTGAAATAATTCCTTGTATCCTGTCTGATCACCATGGAATAAAGCTGGACTTCAACAACAACAGAAATAGCAAAAAGCCTACACACATATGGAAACTGAAAAACTTACTACTAAATGACAGCTGGGTCAGGGAAGAAATAAAGAAAGAAATTAAAGTCTTCCTAGAACTCAACGAAAATGAAGACACAACATACCCAAACTTCTGGGACACAATGAAAGCAGTGCTAAGAGGAAAGTTCATAACACTAAGTGCCTTCAAGAAGAAATTCGAGACAGCTCATTCAAACAACTTAATGGCCCACTTAAAAACCCTAGAAAAAGAAGAAGCAGACACACCAAAAAGGAGTAGAGGGCTGGAAATAATCACTCAAGGCTGAAATCAATCAATTAGAAACAAATAAAACAATTCAAAGAATCAATGAAACCAAGAGCTGGTTCTTTGAGAAAATCAACAGGATCGACAAACCCTTAGCCCAGCTAACTAAAAGACAGAGAGACACCACCCAAATCAACAAAATCAGAAATGAAAAGGGGGACATAACTACAGACACTGAGGAAATCCAAACAATCATTAGGACTTACTTCAAAAGTCTATATGCCACAAAATTTGAAAATCTAAATGAAATGGACAATTTTCTTGATCGATTTGACTCACCAAAGCTGAATCAGGACCAGGTAAATCAATTAAATAGTCCTATATCCCCCAAAGAAATAGAAGCAGTCATCAAAAGTCTCCCATCAAAAAAAGCCCAGGACCAGATGGCTTCAGCGCAGAATTCTACCAGACCTTCAAAGAAGAGCTAACTCCAATTCTCTTCAAACTATTCCACAAAATAGAAACAGAAGGAACATTACCAAACTCATTCTATGAAGCCACAATCACCTTAGTACCTAAACCTCACAAAGACTCAACAAAGAAAGAGAATTTCAGGCCAATCTCCCTTATGAACATTGATGCAAAAATAGTTAACAAAGCACTTGCAAACCGAATCCAAGAACACATCAAAGATATTATCCACTATGACCAAGTAGGCTTTATCCCAGGTATGCAGGGGTGGTTCTATATACGGAAATCCATCAATGTGATCCACCATATTAACAAACTGAAAGAAAAAAAAAACGCATGATAATCTCCCTAGATGCTGAGAAAGCATTTGACAAAATCCAACATCCATTCATATTTAAAGTACTGGAGAGATCAGGGATACAAGGCACATATCTAAACATAGTAAAGGCGATATACAGCAAGCCTATAGCCAACATCAAACTAAATGGAGAGAAACTTGAAGCAATCCCACTGAAATCAGGGACAAGACAAGGCTGCCCACTCTCTCCATATCTCTTCAACATAGTGCTGGAAGTCCTTGCTAGAGCAATAAGACAGTCGAAGGAGATCAAGGGGATACAGATGGGAAAGGAAGAAGTCAAATTATCATTATTTGCAGATGATATGATAGTATACATGAGTGACCCCAAAAACTCTACCAGGGAACTCCTTCAGCTGATAAACACCTTCAGCAAAGTGGCTGGATACAAAATTAACTAAAAAAAATCAGTAGCACTCCTGTATACAAAAGACAAACGGGCTGAGAAAGAAATTAGAGAAACAACACCCTTCACAATAGCCACAAAGGACATAAAGTACCTTGGTGTAACCCTAACCAAGCAAGTCAAAGACTTGTATGAAAAAAATTTCAAGTCTCTGAAGAAAGAATTAGAGGAAGATATGAGAAGATGGAAAGATCTCCCATGCTCATGGCTTGGCAGGATTAACATCAGAAAAATGGCCATCTTACCAAAAGCAATCTACAGATTTAATGCAATTCCCATCAAATTACCAACACAATTCTTTACAGACCTAGAATGAAAAATTCTCAACTCCATATGGAATAACAAGCGACCGAAAATTGCTAAAACAATCCTCTACAATAAAAGATATTCTGGAGGTATCTCCATCCCTGATCTCAAGCTGTACTATAGAGCAACAATTATAAAAACTGCATGGTACTGGCATAGAAACAGAATGGTGGATTAATGGAATCGAACAGAAGACCCAGAAAGAAACCCACACACTTATGGACACCTGATTTTTGACAAAGATGCCAAAACCATACAATGGAAAAAAGATAGCATCTTCAACAAATGGTGCTGGTCCAACTGGATGTCTACATGTAGAAAAATGAAAATAGATCCATACTTATCACCCTGCACAAAACTGAAGTCCAAGTGGATCAAAGACCTCAACATAAAACCAGACACATTAAATCGGCTAGAAAAAAAAGTGGGGAATACCCTAGAACTCATTGGTACAGGAGAGAACTTCCTGAACAGAACACCAACAGCACAGGTTCTAAGAGCAACAATCAATAAATGGGACCTCCTGAAATTGAAAAGCTTCTGTAAAGCAAAGGACACCGTCATTAAAACAAAGTGACTGCCTACAGATTGGGAAAGAATCATCACCAACCCTTTATCTGACAGAGGACTCATATCCAATATATATAAAGAACTAAACAAGCTGAAAAGCAACAAACAAAATAATCCACTTAAAAAATGGGGAACAGAGCTAAAGAGAGAATTCTCTGTAGAGGAATATCGAATGGCAGAGAAGCACTTAAAGAAATGCTCAACCTCATTAGCCATTAGGGAAATGCAAATCAAAACAACCCTGAGATTTCACCTTACACCCATCAGAATGGCCAAGATGAAAAACTCAAGGGACAACACATGCTGGAGAGGTTGTGGAGAAAGGGGAACCCTTCTCCACTGCTGGTGGGAATGTAAACTTGTACAACCACTCTGGAAATCAATCTGGTGCTTTCTCAGACAACTAGGAATAGCGCTTCCTCAAGATCCAGCCATACCACTCCTAGGCATATACCCAAAAGAGGTTCAAGTACACAAAAAGGACATTTGCTCAACCATGTTTGTAGCAGCTTTATTTGTAATAGCCAGAAGCTGGAAACAACCCAGATGCCCCTCAACTGAAGAATGGATGCAGAAACTGTGGTACATCTATACAATGGAGTATTACTCAGCAATGAAAAATAAGGAAATCATGAAATTTGCAGGTAAATGGTGGGACCTGAAAAGGATCATCCTGAGTGAGTTGTCCCAGAAGCAAAAAGACACACATGGTATATACTCACTCATATAAACATACAACATAGAATAATCCCACTAAAATCTGTACATCTAAACAAACTAAGCAAAAGAGAGGACCCTAACTAAAATGTTCAATCCCCATCCTGAAAGGCAAAGAGGATGGACTTCAGAAGAAAAAGAAAATAGGAAACAATCTCGGAACCTGCTACAGAAGGCCTCTGAAAGCCAGAAGAAAACAGGAAACAACCTTGGAACCTGCCACAGAGGGCCTCTGAAAGCCTCTGCAGTATAGACTGTCAAAGCAGATGCTAAGCCTGATGGACAACTGATCGGCAGAGTGAATGGAATTTTATGTAAGAATTGGGAAATAGTAAGAGCTGGAGGGGACGGGAACTCCACAAGCAGAGCAACAGAACAAGAGAATTTGAACACAGGGAACTTCCCAGAGACTCATACTCCAACCAAGGACTATTCATGGAGATAACCTAGAAACCCTGCACAGATGTAGCCCATGGCAGTTCAGTGTCCAAGTGGGTTACATAGTAATGGAAAGAGGAACTGCCTCTGACATAATCTGATTGGCCTGCTCTTTGATCACCTCCCCCTGAGGGGGAGCAGCCTTACCAGGCCATGGTAGAGGACAATGTAGCCACTTTTGATGAGAACTGATAGACTAAGTTCAGAAAAGAGAGGAGAACCTCCCCTATCAGTGGACTTGGGGAGTGGCATGCATGCAGAAAGGGGAGGTAGGGTGGGGTCAGGAGGGGATGAGGGAGGGGCTCATGGGGGGATACAAAATGAATAAAGTGTAATTAATAAAATTAAAGTGGAAAAAATAAAAATAAAAATAAAGCATTTGGGTTTTCTGCCATCAAAAAAAATTTCATAATCAATTTATGACATTTATTCTGTAGTAATACTTTACAAAATAATGTAATTTGATCCAATGAATTATCTATGGCAAGCAGAGAGACACTGTATTATTAGTGTGTTACTATGTAGTAAACCTTGCTACCCTCTTAATTGCATGAAAGGAATACTTCTGAGGATAGAATTTCACAACCTGCCATGGGATTTATATACATTTCCTTGTATACCAAAAGCAATCTACAGATTCAATGCAATTCCCATCAAATTACCAACACAATTCTTTACAGACCTTGAAAGAAAAATTCTTACCTTCATATGGAACAACAAGAAACCAAGAATTGCTAAAACAATTCTCTACAGTTAAAGATCTTCAGGAACTATCTCCATCTGTGATCTCAAGGTGTACTATAGAGCAACAATACTAAAAACTGCATGGTACTGGCATAGTAACAGACTGGTGGATCAATGGAATCGAATAGAAGACCCTGACATAAATCCACACACTTATGGACACCTAATTTTTAACAAAGATGCCAAATCCATTCAATGGAAAAAAGACAGCATCTTAAACAAATGGTGCTGGTCTAACTGGAAGTCTACATGTAGAAAAATGCAAATAGATCCATACTTATCACCCTGCACAAAACTAAAGTCCAAGTGGATCAAAGACCTCAACATAAAACCAGACACACTAAACCACTTAGAAGAAAAAGTGGGGAATACCCTTAAACTTATTGGCACAGGATACAACTTTCTGAACAGAGGGGTCTTTTCTAAGACTGATACTGCAGTCCAGGAACATCCATGGAGAGGACATAGACACCATGCACAAATGTAGCCCATGGCAGTTCAGTGTCAAGTGGGTTCCCTAGTAAGTGAAACAGGGGCTGTCTCTGACATGAACTCAGTGGCTGGCTCTTTGATCACCTCCCTCTGAGGCAGGGGCAGCCTTACTAGGCCACAGAGGAAGACAATGCAGCCAGTCCTGATGAGACTTGATAGGCTAGGGTCAGATGGAAGGGGAGGAGGACCTCCCCTATCAGTGGGAGGGGCATGGGAGGAGAAGAAGTAGTGAGGGCAGTATTGGGAGGGTAGGGAGGGAGGTACAGCTGGGATACATAATGAATAAATTGTAATAAATTAAAATGTATTAATTAAGAAAATTAAGTAAAATGAGTGATCGTCTTATTCTGTTAGTGTAGGCATCCAGACACATACCTTTTGTCGTGCAAAAATCCCTTACAGATACTGTCTAACTAAATCTGCTGAAGTTTCATTGCATACTTTTAGGTTACTATTATCTACCATGACTTTAATACTGTGATTCTTGTATATTCTGAATGAGAAATTATGACTTATTTTTACTTCATGCCTCTTCTAATTTATATTGAAAATTTTGCTACAAATATGATTATTGCCATGTCATCAATTCATTTTTTTATTGATAATATAGCTTGGATGGTTTTACTTTTAGTGGTGCAGCTTTCTTTGATGTCATAATGAGAGATGCTGCTTTATAATTTTTGTGATTGACTCGAATCATGATCTTCATTTGTTTCAATTCTAATTGTAACTGTATCCTCATTATTATTATTGTCATCATTTACATTTGATATGAAGGCTTTGTCATTTTGAATTTTAATGTTTCAATGAAAATAACAACAATTCTTACTTATACATATCATAGTTACTCAATAATTACTAGCTGTTCTATTAATTGATGCCTTTCCCCTCTTTTATTTTTCAGTTGGTTTTGTCAGATGTTACAGTTAACATTTGGTTCCTCCATTGGAGATGCAGCTGCTAATTCAGGTAATTATTCAAAAAATCCAAATATGTATGCTATTAAAAATGCAAAAATAGTGTAAAAGATCATCCTGAAAAAGGTAACCCAGAAGCAGAATGACACACCTACTATTATAATCACTTATAAGTGCATATTAACCATATAATATAGGATAACCATACTAAACTCTACAAACCTAAAGAAGCTAAACAACCAGGAAGACCCTAGGGGAAGATGCTTAATTACATTCAGAAGGCAAAACATTATACACACAGGATGCAGTAGAAGACAGTGAACAGGATGCAAGCCTACTACACATATCCTCTAAAAGACTCCACCCAACAAGGGATGGAAGAACAACCAAACTTTGGATAGAACACAGGGAGTTTTATGGTGGATATAGAAGGACATGGAGAGGACAGGAGCCCCACAAGGAGACCAACAAACCCCAAAATATATGGGCCCAGGGTGGCCTGCAGAGAGTGATAAATCAATCAAGGACGATGCATGGAGAGAACCTAGACCCTCTGATCAGATGTAGCACATGGATAGCTCAGTCTCCTTGGGGTTCCCTAGTAAGGGACCAAGGGCAGTCTCTGACATGAACTCAATTGTCTGCTCTTTGATCACCTCCCTCTGGCAGGATGGCCTTACTAGACCACAGAAGAAGAGGATTCAGATAGTCATGATGAGATCTGATAAACAGATAGTAGAGGAAGAGGACCTCCCTTATCAGGGCACAAGGGGAGGGACATGGGGAGAAAGAGGGAGAAAGGGTGGGATTGGAGAAGATGAGGGAGGGTGCTACAGCCAGGATACAAAGTGAGTAAATTGTAGTAGTAGTAGTAGCAGTAGTAATAATAACAATAATAGAAAAATGCATAATAATAATAATAGAAAAATGCAGAAATAAGCCAGACAATGTTAGGGCACACCTTTAATCCCGGCATTGGGAGACACAGAGGGACGAATCTCTTAGTTCGAAGCCAGCCTGATCTACAGAACGAGTTCCAGGACAGCAAGGGCTACAGAGAGAAACCCTGTCTCGAAAAAGAAAAAAAAAAAAAGGAGGGGAAACATGGTTTAAAAATAAATTTATTGTTATCACAGCTTTTCAGACATTATATAATCTCAAGATTACCAAAAGTTTTTCTATACTGTATTTATCAAATACAAAACTTTTACTTTTCAAATATTTATTAAAGAATTATTTAATAGTATCAAAATATTTTTATTTCTAAAACTTGGCTAAAACTAACACATACAAGCAAATTATAAATTATATCATCCTTTTGAGAGAAAACTGGCTTGTTATATTTGGAAATGAGTATTTTATAGGTATATCATCTTCTTATATGCTTACTACTTTCTGAAATGCTACATAATTGAAAGAACAAATAAACGCCTGACCTGTTCACTAATAATTTCATAGTAATAAGTATAGTAGATAATCATGTCTGCACTCCTATGTAATACTGAATACAGTTGTATTATTGCTAGATAAAAAAATTTGAGAACAGGAAACAGTAACTAGAGATACTCAGTTCTCTTCAAAAATGAGTAAATATAGTTTGATCAATTTAGGTCATAAAAGAATCACTTAAATTTTTCTTGAGACCTAGGAAACAACAATCATTTTATAAAATATTGTCATGTGTGTTTTTCAATATTTTTTTAAATTTGTTCATGTAATCTAATCTGGCTAGTAAAGGAAAAAGAATAAAGGTGGAAAAGGCTTATAGGGAAAATAATTTTAATTCCTTGCATATTCATCAACAAACAACTAGAAATGATTTACTGTTGTAATACTTACTGATAATCAGTTATACTAATTTTTTATTGTAGAATTAGAGCATTTCATGCTTAGAGCAGAGTTCATTAATATGAATGAATTAAAAGATAAACTTGCTTAAAGAGCTATTCAAGATGGCTAATTTTTAAATGGACTATTCTGCCAACACACAGAAGCATACCCATACTCAATAATGAAGATTGGGAAAACACAAGCTCTCCGCTACTGCATTCCCTACTGTTTGCATAGTTGAGCTCAGTTCAGTTGTCTTAATATAGCCCCAGCTAGCAATATCAGCATATACTAAAAACTCTGGATGCAGCCAAAGCAATAGCTAGATAACCAAAATATCAAGACTAGTTGAAGACAGGGGCCTGTATATACACTAAATAGGCTATGTGATAGAAGGGAAAACAATAACAATGTTTATTTTCGAATATATTGTTTTATCTCTGTTCAAACTATAGCATATAGATAATGTTATCACAAAATTTGCCAGCCTCCAACTTTATTGTTGACAGTTTTCAGAATCAGAGCCTTATGTTTTCTTACAGCATACAAAAGTGTGAGTGCTCTGATTTGTGCAAAACGTGTTAAGGGTTTGAAGAGCAACTTCCCTGTGATTTGGTATGGCTACTGCCAAGAAGCAACTACTGTAAGTAATAACACTACTTAAATATTGATCAACAGCAGTCAACATAGAAAGCTAATATTTTCTATTCTTTAAAAGTGTAAACAAGTATATTCATGTCATAATTCAAAAATTATGTATAAAAATCCTTATTTTGAAGTATGAATTCTTCTCTACAAATAGAAGAATAATGCATACAGGAAAAGTATAAAAAATATGGCGGTAATTCCTCACTACAGTTTGGTGTCCTAGTTAATGTAATTAACACTGGTCTGATAGGTGGGCAAATACAGATTTTTATTTCTTTGACTGTTAAGAGAATGGTGTCAAGCTAAGTTTGAGTATAAGAAATATACTTTCAAGTAAAATTCTTATTAGAATATTATTTTAATTAGTTTACAAAATAATCTCAGAAGTCTATAGCTTCAGGTAGGTTTCTTTTTATTTCTTTGACAACATTTTTTTTACACTGCACTGTTTGTGTTAACATCATTGATGTTGAACAGTTTCTACCATGTGAGTTCCAGAACGAAACTGAAATCATCAGGCTTGGTGGCATGCACCATTACACGTGGAAATATCTCTGTAGCTCTTCATTCACATTTTTAGACAATATACAATACAGACTTTAGAAAAAAAACTGTAGTAGATAGAGTAAGATATAGTTGCTCATGACTATAATCCCAACATTTTAGAGGTAAGGCAGGATTGCCACAAGTCCAGTCTGGAGTATGTGGTGAGTTCCAGGTTAGTCAGAATAGATTGTAAGGTCATAAAATGAGAGGGGGTGGAAGAAAGGAAGGGAAGAAAGAAAGGAAGGAAGGAAAAGGAATTGATGGAGTGAGGAAAATAGATGGAGGAGAGGAAAGAAACAAAGAAGAAAGGAGAGGAAGGAAGGGAAAATAAGGAAAGAGTTCTGAGATGGAAGAGTAAAGGAAAGAGAAAGAATGAGAGAGGGAGAGAGTAAAGGAGAAAAAAGAAAGAAATGCATGATTGAATGCACTATGAAAACGTGGCACATCCACAACAGCATTGTTCTAGAATCCCAAATAACTGGTTCACCTCCATGGCAACCATTGTTTCTCCTCCCAAGAGTCCATCCCGTGGGTAAGGACAGGGAGTCCTGGCCAAGGGGGTGAGAGGCGAGGAGTCAGGTGAGTACAGTCTGAGAACAAGTGGCTGCAGACTTGTTTATTCCAGGAGAGCAAGGTATATAGCTTTGGGCAACCAATCAGGTTCCTCCACACCGTCTCCAAGCCTGCCAATTGTTTGTTTGTCTCTGGGCAGACTCTCCAATGTCGGATCACATACTGTCAGCTAGACTGCTTCCATAGTCATGTCAGCGGAAGCTGCCCCAGGCCATGAACCCTAATGGCCCTTTCCTGGGGTTGCCCACATATCATCCTTTTCTTTTTATTTATCGTGGCCTTGCGAGACAGGATCCTTTGGCCTGCCATTGTTGGCCCCAAGCCTCTGGCACTCACCTCAAGCAACGGTGCCTGTCTTAGGTTGCCCCAATTCTTGGAGTCTTACTCATCATTGGCTATCCATCTTCCTCATGAGTCCTCCTCAAGGGTCACTCTGTCACAGAGGAAGTTTTTTAAGGGCAGGCCCTTATTTGTCTGTAGGGATGTAAGTTGGATAATTGGTTCTACTAGAGGGAAGGTGGTGTGGTGGGAAAGAGCAGAGAAGTCATGTGTAACATCCCGAGGTCGGTGCTGAGACTGTTGGTATGCAGCCACATAAAGGAGAGCCTGATTAGTCGTCCACCTTTATGATTCCTCTAGCGGGACATTCCCCTCCTTCCAGAAGCAATCACATTGCGAGCCAGAATCCAGATGGGTGTCTATGATGTCTCTGGAAAGACACAAGCAAACCCTCAATCCTGTATAAGGAGAGGGTATGCTCCCTGCTTGGCACTGGTGAGAGGGTCACTCCAGTGGACCACGGAAAGGGCAGTCATGGCAGGATGGGACCTCCAATGTTTGTATGTGGGGGAAGCCCCAGTTCTATCAAAGATGAAAAAGTCGATTGTACAATGCAGCCATTCCTGATGTGATCTGATAGACTAAGATCAGAAGGAAGGAGAGGAGGACCTCCCCTTTCAGTGGACTTGGGGAGGGGCATGCATGCAGAAAGGGGAGGAAGGGTGGGATCGGGAGGGGAGGAGGGAGGGGCTTATGGGGGGATACAAAATGAATAAAGTGTAATTAATAATAATAATAATAATAATAATAATAATAAAAAGAAATAAAAAAAAGAAAAAGAAAAAAAGTGCCTCTAACAGTTTCAAATGGGGGTCCTGGAGCATCATAACAGATCTTTGTTTGAGGATCAATTATTTGAGGGTTCTGTTAGCTCTCTCCACTATGGCTTGACCCTGTGGATTATAGGGGATGCTGGTGAAGTGTTTAATCCCTCCAGAATCCATGAACAAATTAAATTGAGCAGAGATGTAAGCTAGGCCATTCAGTCCCATGGCACTCCCATAACCAGCATAGCAGTTTTAGTGGCCTAAATGGGATAGGCTGCTTTTTCCCCTGAGAGAGCCTGTGCATAGCCAAATTTGGACTAAGTGTCAATGATGATATGGACATATTTAAGCTTACCAAAGCTCATGATGTGGGAGAATTTCACAATTTATAGTGATAATCTTAGTCCTAAGAACAAACAGGCAATCAAATAAAAACACTATAAATTACAATTTCCCAACCAGTATCATGTTCCCCTATCTCCAAGTCTCAGAGGGAACATAGTTTAAGAAAACAGTATCTTGTACTATAGCTAATATTGGGATTGCTGTCACATCAATGTATTTGTTACTGTGGTTGGTTTTATCCCTGAACACAAACCGAAGTGAAGACTACTTAAATTATATAAAAAGCTAAAAACAGTGGGGAAAGGAGGAAAAACTAGAAATTCGAGTAACTGTACACACTAGCAGATAAGTAAAATATAATAAAAAGGGGAAAGAAGCATACCAACGAATTCCACTAAGTCAATTCCACACAAGTCAATAGCTTCTCAACATGAGGTAACTGATGTGAATCATGTTTTTGAATCAATACAAACAAGATTTGAATCATATTTTCAAAAAGGATGAATAACTATCTTGGTTGCTTTTCTTGCTGTGAAAAAATACTCCCAACAAAAGCAATAAAAGGGAAAAAAGGTTTATTCTGACTCATAGGTTGAAGTTCCATCATAGAAAGGAAATCAAAAAGCAGGGATTTGTGTCCAGACATCTGGACACATTGCATCCACAATTAAGAAGAGAGAAATGAGTATTTGTGACCATCTCACTTTATTCTTTTTATACTGTCCAGGATCCTTGCAATTATGCAAGTGGGTGTATCTTCCCACTTTAATTATCATAAGAAAGGTCATCTCTCCCACAGACAGGTCCAGAGGCCCAACTTCCAGCTGATTACAGATTTCATGAAGTTGACAACTAATATTAGCTGTCAGTTCTATCTCCAGTCAACTTGACATCCAAACACAGCACTTTAGATTATAACCTTCCATCGTTGTATTAGAGAAATGGCTCAGTGGTTAAGAACACTTGTTACTCTTGCAGAGGACCCAATTCAGCTCCTAGCTCACACTTAGTGGTTCACAACTATTTGTAAATACATTTCCAAGGTATTCAAAACTCACTTCTGGCCTCCACAAGCATCACACATGCAATTATACACATGCATACACATAAAATAAAATAAATCTAGAAAGTTTTAAATCATAACCTTCTACACCTTGTACCACTGCTTTTCTCATGTTCACCCCATGTTCATCTCATAATACAAAATACAACACAACTTCAAAAGTTTCCAGTCTTTTAACAATTACAACAGTTTAAAAGTCCAAATTTGACATCTCATCTGAGACACAAATAATCTATTAGCTATAGTTTCTATGAAATAAAAAGTCACATTCCTCCAACATGAAATTATACTGAATAAGGGAACAACAAGAAAATTCAGCATTACAAATATGAAAACCCATAGCTCCATGCCAAGCACCTGGAGCTTATGATGAAATTGGATGGGATACAGAGACCTTAAACAACTCCACCTTCTAGATATGCTACTTGCAGAAAAGAGCTTTTCTTTTAGGGTGGTTATACTCCATTCCCCAGCTTTCCTCAGCAGACATCCACCCCATGGTCCTGCCATAGTATCCAGAAGTGTCCATTGTGACTTAGGGTTCGCCTTCTTAGCAGCATGCAATGGTTCAGAGACTACTTGGAGGAATTTCAATACTGTCCCACGTTACATAGCTTCATTTATGCTCTGAAACTGTGGAGCAAGACTCCATGATCCCTTCAATTATCTTCTAATTTCTGTAAAATCAAAACCCTGTAGATGTTGTTGCCAAGTTCTGCTATCCATTTGAGTTGTAGGCTAGATCCTTTTGGCTACAGCTTCTGTGTGCTGACCTTATGCAGTCGCCTTTGAGAAGAAAGGAACCCCTTCAGTTTAGACTTTCTTCCTTTAAATGAATTTGGATCTTCACAAGATGGAAACCTCTAATGACTGGGATTTTTGTCCTCAACATACCTTTCCTATTGTCTCAGTTTATCATAGAGAGTTTCGTTTTGATGGTGCCTATCTCTTTAACAATTAAGGTTGCTTTCTTGTACCAGCCTTAAGGTCTCAAGCCATAATTTCTTCTGCCAAAAAAAATTATTCGCTATATTCAAATGACACTTCACTGAACTTCTTAGAATGACAGCAGAATGAAATCAGATACTTTCCCAATATAATCACATGAATGAACATTATGCTAATTTTTATGAAGTCCCTATTCTCTTCTGAAACTTTGTGATCACTGGCCATACTTCTATGAACCTTCTTGTCTTCCAAGATCCCATTACAAATGCCTACTGATATTAGCTCTGCTAATATTTCAAGGGCCTTTCAAACCCTTCTGTGTGGTTCCCAAAAACGTGTTAAAAGGGGAAAAGGAGTTATATCAGCAATGGCTGCATTCCTGGTATCAATAGTCACTTTTAGTTGTTATTCCTGTTGATGTGATAAAATACCCTACCAAAAGCATCTTATTGGAGAAACAGTTTATTTGGGCTCACAGTTCCGGTTACTGTTCACAGTTCTGGATTAGTCATAGCAGCAGAAAATTGACATAGCTAGTCACAGTTCATCTACAATCAAGACGTGGAAAGTGATGAATAATTGTGCTTTAGCTTATGTTTTCCTTTTTAAACTGTCCAAGGTTCTATCCCAGGAAATAGTACCATAACTATTAGAGTGAATATGAATGAATGAATGAATGAATGAATGAATGAATGAATGAATGAATGAATAAATAAAAGGGCTTTATTAGAGTAGCTTGCAGAGTGTGGTCCAGCTAGTCCAAAAATGGCTGTCTGCCAAAGAAAAGTTCAAGAATCTAGAAGTTGTTCAGTCCACATCTCTAGATGTCTCAGCTGGTCTTCAGTATATATGGGGAACCATATGTATGCTCTAATGCCAGTGAAGGAATGAACTTCTCAACAAGAGTGAGGGCAGGCAAGCAAAGGGCAAGAGCTTTCTTCTTTTACATAGACTGACAACAGAATCTGTGCCCCAGATTAAAGATGGGTATTCCTACCTCAAAATATCTGGATTATAGGGAGGTTAGTCACTTCAAATTATTTAATTAGGAAAAACTTCCTCATAGGTATGCCCACCCATTTGGATTTTAGTTAATTCCCCCATCAGGGGAAGGTGATCAAAGAGCTAGCCACTGAGTTCATGTCAGAGACAGTCTCTGTTCCCCTTACTAGGGAACCCACTTGGAGACTGAGGTGCCATGGGCTACATCTCAGCAGGGGTTCTAAGTGATATCCTTGCATGATTCTTGGTTGCAGTATCAGTCTCAGAAAAGACTACTGGGCCCAGATTTTTTGGTTATGTGGCTCCCCTTGTGGAGCTCCTGGCCCTTCCAGGTCTTTCTATCTCCCCTTTATTTCATAAGATTCCTTGCACTCTTTCCAAAGTTTGGTTATGAGCCTCAGCATCTGCTTTGATACTCTGCTGGGTAGAGTCTTTCAGGGGCCCTTTGTGGTAGAATTATGTCCTGTATCCTGTTCTCTCCCTCTTCCAATGTCAGTCCCTTGTGCCTTTCTGAGTTGAGGATTGATTATCTTACCCAGGGCCCGCCTTCTTACTTAGCTTCTTTAGGTGTACAGATTTTAGTATGGTTATCCTATATTATATGTCTAATATCCACTGTGAGTATATACAGTGTGTGTCTTTCTGTTGCTGGGATAACGCACTCAGGATGATCTTTTCTAGATCACACCGTTAGCCTGCAAATTTCATGATTTCTTTATTTTTAATTGCTGAGTAGTATTCCATTGTATAAATGGACCACAATTTCTGTATCCATTCCTCAGCTGAGGGACATCTGGGTTGTTTCCAGGTTCTGGCTATTACAAATAAAGCTGCTATGAACATGGTTGACCAAATGCCCTTGTTGTGTACTTGAGCATATTTTGGATATATGTCTAGGAGTGCTATAGCTGGATCTTGAGGAAGCACGATTCCTAATTGCCTGAGAAAGCACCAGATTGATTTCCAATGTGGTTGTACAAGTTTACATTCCCACCAGCAATGGAGGAAGGTTCCCCTTTCTCCACATCCTCTCCAGCATGTATTGTCACTTGAGTTTCTGTTCTTAGCTATCTGATGGTTATAAGGTAAAATCTCAGGGTCGTTTTGATTTGCATTTCCCTGGTGACTAATGACATTGAACATTTCTTTAATTGTTTCTCCTACATTTGATATTCCTCTGTTGAGAATTCTCTGTTTACTCTGTACCCCGTTTTTCAATTGGATTGCTTGGTTTGTTGGTTTAACTTCTTCAATTCTTTATTAGATATTAGACTGGATATTAGACTTCTGTAAGATGTGGGGTTGATGAAGATATTTTCCCACTCTGTAGGCTGACTTTTTGTTCTGATGACAGTGGATTTTGCTTTACTGAAGCTTCTATTTCATGAGGTCTCATTTATTAATTGTTGATCTTAGAGCCTGTGCTGCTGTTGTTCTGTTCAGGAAGTTGACTCCTGTGCCAGTGAGGTCAAGGCTCTTCTCCAATTTTTCTTCTAATAGATTTAGTTTGTCTGGTGTTATGTTGATGTCTTTGATCCACTTGGACTTTAACTTTGTGCAGACTGATAAATATGGGTCTACTTGCATTTTTCTACATGTAGACATCCAGTTAGATCAGCACCATTTGTTGAAGATGCTGTCTTTTTTTTTTCTATTGTATAGTTTGTATTCTTTGTCAAAAATCAAGTATCTCTAGGTGTGTGGGTTTATTTCTGGGACTACTATTCAATTCCATTAATTCACAAGTCTGTTTCTATGTAAGTACCATGCTGTTTTTATTACTATTGTTCTACAGTACAGCTTTAGATCTGGGATGGAGATACCTCCAGAAGTTCTTTTATTGTACAGGATTGTTTTACCTATTCTGGGTTTTTCATTTTTCCATATGAAACTGGAAACTTTTTTCTGTTAACAATTATGTAGGTTTTTTTTTTTGGAGGGTAGGGATTGCCATGAATATGTAGAAATGCAATGAATATGCTTTTTGTAGGATGGCCATTTTCACTATGTTAGTCCTACCAATCCATGAGCATAGGATATCTTTCCATCTTCTGATATCTTCTTCAATTTCTTTCTTCAGAGATTTGAAGTTTTTTCATATAGGTCTTTCACTTGCTTGGTTAGAGTTACAACAAGGTCCTTTATGTTGTTTGTGGCTATTATGAAGGGTGTTGTTTCCATAATTTGTTTCTCAGCCCGTTTGTCTTTTGTAAGGAGGGCTTTAGATTTTTTTTTATTTTAGTTAATTTTATATCTAGATACTTTCCTGATAGTGTTTATCATCTGAAGGAGTTCTCTGATAGATTTTGGGGGGTCACTAATGTATACTATCATATCATCTGTAAATGGTGATACTTTGACATCTTCCTTTCTGATTTGTATCCCCTTGATCTTCTTTAGTTGTTTTATTTCTTTAGCTAGGACTTCAAGAACTATGTTGAAGAGATAGGAGAGAGTGGGCAGCTGTGCCTTGTCCCTGATTTAAGTGGTATTGATTTAAGTTTCTCACCATTCAGTTTGATGTTTCTATATGCTTTTTGCATATTGCTTTTACTGTGTTTAGATATGTGCCTTGTATCCCTGATCTTTACAAAACTTTAAACATGAACAGGTATTGATTTTGTCAAATTCTTTTTCGGGATCTAAGGAGATGAACATGTGTTGTTGTTGTTGTTGTTGTTGTTGTTTTCAGTTTGTTTATGGCATAGATTACATTGATGGATTTTTTGTATATTGAACCACCCCTGAATGCCTGGAATGAAGCCTACTTGGTCGTGGTGGATGATATCTTTAGTGTGTTTTTGGATTCTGTTTTTTAGTATTTTTTTCTTGTTTATTTGCTTTAGTTAGTTTCAGAACACATTTTAGTGGCACAAAGAGTCAGAACTGTTTTGTGTAGCTTATTAACCCAATGTGGCATTCTATGCCCACCTTCTCCTTCTTCCTTCCAGTCAGGTGGAAAAGGTTTAATATATGTGCACATATCAATTTACTGTAATATGCATTTTATATGTAAATTCTGTTTCCAATTTCTTTTTTTACACTTTATTCACTTTGTATCCCCCCACAATCCCCCCTCCTCCCCTCCCAATTCTACCCTCCTTCCCCCTTCTTCATGCATGCCCCTCGGCAAGTCCACTGATAGGGGAGGTCCCCCTCCTTTTCCTTCTACCTTAGTCTATCAGATCACATCCAGAGTGGCTGCATTGTCATCTTCTGTGGCTTGGTAAGACTGCTCTCCCCTCAGGGGGAGGTGATCAAAGGGCAGGCCTATCAGATTGTGTCGGAAGCAGTCCCGCTTCCCATTACTATGTAACCCACTTAGATAGTAAACTGCCAGGAATTACATCTGCGCAGGGGTTCGAAGTTATCTCCATGCATGGTACTTGGTTGGAGTATGGGTCTCTGGGAAGACCCCTGTGTTCAAATCTTCTGGTTCAGTTGCTCTCCTTATGGGGTTCCTCTACTCTCCATATCTATTTCCCACTTCTTACATAAGATTCCATGTACTCTGCCCAACAGTTGGCCATAAAGTCTCAGCATCTGCTTTGATAGTCTGCACAGCAGAGCATTTCAGAGGCCCTCTGTAGCAGGTTCTAGGTTGTTTCCTGTTTTCTTCTTCTTCTCATGTCCATCCTCTTTGCCTTTCAGGATGGGGATTGAGCGATTTAGTCAGGGTCCTCTCTCTTGATTAGTTTTTTTAGAAGTACAATTTTAGTAG
Source organism: Psammomys obesus (assembly GCF_907164565.1). Taxonomy (NCBI): domain Eukaryota; kingdom Metazoa; phylum Chordata; class Mammalia; order Rodentia; family Muridae; genus Psammomys; species Psammomys obesus. Next base: position 203,934 of record NW_026596295.1, on the reverse strand, counting down.
GTTTATCCTATAAGTCTATATGAGTGATTATATACTGTGTGTGTCTTTCTGCTTCTGGGACAGCTCACTCAGGATGATCCTTTCCAGGTCCCACCATTTACCTGCAAATTTCATGATTTCCTTATTTTTCATTGCAGAGTAATACTCCATTGTGTAGAAGTACCACAATTTCTGCATCCATTCTTCAGTTGAGGGGCATCTGAGCTGTTTCCAGGTTCTGGTTATTACAAATAAGGATGATACAAACATGGCTGATGAAATGTCCTTATTGTGTACTTGAGCTTCTTTTGGATATATGCCTAGGAATGGTATCGCTGGATCTTGAGGAAGCACTATTCCTAGTTGTCTGAGAAAGCACCAAATTGATTTCCAGAGTGGTTGTACAAGTTTACATTTCCAGAATCAGTGGAGGAGGGTTCTGCTTTATCCACAACCTCTCCAACATGTATTGTCACTGGAGTTTTTCATCTTGGCCATTCTGATGGGTGTAAGGTGAAATCTCAGGGTTGTTTTGATTTGCATTTCCCTGATGGCTAATGACTTAGAGCATTTCTTTAAGTGTTTCTCTGCCATATGTTCCTCTACAGAGAATTTTCTGTTTAGCTCTGTTACACATTTTTTAATTGGATTACTTGGTTTCTTGCTTTTCAGCTTGTTTAGTTCTTTATATATGCTGGATATTAGCCCTCTGTCAGATAAAGGGTTGGTGAAGATTCTTTCCCAATCCATAGGCAGTCGTTTTGTTTTGATGACGGTGTCCTTTGCTTTACAGAAGCTTTTCAGTTTCATGAGGTCCCATGTATTGATTGTTGATCTTAGAGCCTGTGCTGTTGGTGTTCTGTTCAGGAAGTTGTCCCCTGCACCAATGAGTTCTAGGGTATTCCCCCCTTTTTTTTCTAGCCGATTTAATGTGTCTGTTTTTATGTTGAGGTCTTTGATTCACTTGGACTTCAGTTTTGTGCAGGGTGATTAGTATGGATCTATTTTCATTTTTCTACATGTAGACATCCAGTTGGACCAGCACAATTCGTTGAAGATGCTATCTTTTTTCCATTGTATGGTTTTGGCATCTTTGTCAAAAATAAGGTATCCATAAGGGTGTGGGTTTATTTCTGGGTCTTCTGTTCGGTTGTTTCATTAATTTCTTCCTCAACACTTTGTCTTTTGTATGCAAGAGTGCTCCTGATTTTTTTTTTTTGAGTTAATTTTGTATCCGGCCACTTTGGTGAAGGTGTTCATCAGCTGTAGGAGTTCCCTGGTAGAGTTTTTGGGGTCACTCATATATACTATCATATGATCTGCAAATAGTGATAATTTGACTTCTTCTTTTCCAATCTGTATCACCTTGATCTCCTTCCACTGTCTTATTGCTCTAGCAAGGACCTCCAACACTATGTTGAAGAGATATGGAGAGAGTGGGCCGCCTTGTCTTCTCCCTGATGTCAGTGGGATTGCTTTAAGTTTCTCTCCGTTCAGTTTGATGTTGGCTATAGGCTTGCTGTATATCGCCTTTACTATGTTTAGATATGTGCCTCGTATCCCTGATCTCTCCAATACTTTAAACATGAATGGATGTTGGATTTTGTCAAATGCTTTTTCAGCATCTAGGGAGATTATCAGGTGGGATTTTTTCTTTCAGTTTGTTAATATGATGGATCACATTGATGGATTTCCGTATGTTGAACCACCCCTGCATACCTGGGATGAAGCCTAGTTTGTCATAGTGGATAATATCTTTGATGTGTTCTTGGATTCAGTTTGCAAGTATTTTGTTGACTATTTTTGCATCAATGTTCATAAGGGAGATTGCCCTGAAATTCTCTTTCTTTGTTGAGTCTTTGTGAGGTTTAGGTACCAAGGTGACTGTGGCTTCATAGAATGAGTTTGGTAATGTTCCTTCTGTTTCTATTTTGTGGAATAGTTTGAAGAGAATTGGAGTTAGCTCTCCTTTGAAGGTCTGGTAGAATTCTGCACTGAAGCCATCTGGTCCGGGGCTTTTTTTGGATGGGAGACTTTTGATGGCCGCTTCTATTTCCTTGGGGGATATAGGACTATTTAATTGATTTACCTGGTCTTGATTCAGCTTTGGTACGTCAAATCGATCAAGAAAATTGTCCATTTCATTTCTGATTTTGTTGATTTGGGTGGTGTCTCTCTGCCTTTTAGTTAGCTGGGCTAAGGGTTTGTCGATCTTGTTGATTTTCTCAAAGAACCAGCTCTTGGTTCATAGATTCTTTCAATTCTTTTATTTGTTTCTAATTGATTGATTTCAGCCCTGAGTTTGATTATTTCCAGCTGTCTACTCCTTCTTGGTGTGTGTGCTTCTTCTTTTTCTAGGATTTTTAAGTGAGCCATTAAGTTGCTTGAGTGAGCTCTCTCAAATGTCTTCTTGAAGGCACTTAGTGCTATGAACTTTCCTCTTAGCACTGCTTTCATTGTGTCCCACAAGTTTGGGTATGTTGTGTCTTCATTTTCATTGAGTTCTAGGAAGACTTTAATTTCTTTCTTTATTTCTTCCCTGACCCAGCTGTCATTTAGTAGTAAGTTGTTCAGTTTCCATATGTGTGTAGGCCTTTGGCTATTTCTGTTGTTGTTGAGGTCCAGCTTTATTCCATGGTAATCAGACAGGATACAAGGGATTATTTCAGTTTTCTTGTATGTGTTGAGGCTTGCTTTGTGACCAACTATATGGTCTATTTTGGAGAAGGTTCGATGAAGTGCTGAGAAGAAGGTAAATTCTTTTGTGTTTGGGTATAAGGTTCTGTAAATGTCTGTATAGTCCGTTTGATTCACGACCTCTGTTAGAGACATTGTTTCTTTGTTTAATTTCTGTTTTGTTGACCTGTCCTTTGTTGAGAGTGGGGTGTTGAAGTTTCCCACTATTAATGTGTGGGAATATATATGTGGTTTAAGTTTTATCAATGTTTCTTTTACAAATGTGGGTGCCCTTGTATTTGGGTCATAGTTGTTCAGGATTGTAATGTCTTCCTGCTGGAATTTTCCCTTGATGAGTATGAAGTGTCCTTCCCCATCTCTTTTCATTAATTTTGGTTGAAAGTCTATTTTATCAGATATTAGAATGGATATTCCTGCTTGCTTCTTGGGTCCATTTGCTTGGAAAGACGTCTTCCAACCCTTTACTCTCAGGTAATATCTATCTTGGTGCCTTAGGTGTGTTTCTTGTATGCAACAGATTGCTGGGTTTTGTTTACGTATCCATTCTGTTAGTCTGTGTCTTTTTATTGGAGAGTTGAGTCCATTGATGTTGAGAGAGATTAATGACCAGTGGCTGTTAGATCTTTTGATTTTGATGTTGACTGTGGTCATAACGTTGTGTGCTTGGTTGATTTTTGTTTTATTATAGTAAGGTTAATTATTTCCTGTGTTTTCTTGAAAGTAGCTAATTTTTGGGGGTTGAATTTTCCCTTCCAGTGTCTTCTGTAATGCTGGATTTGTGTGTAGAGATTGTTGAAATTTGTTTTTGTCATTGAATATCTTTTTTTTCTCTGACTATGAGGACTGAGAGTTTTGCGGGGTATAGTAGCTTGGGCTGACATCTGTGTTCTCTTAGGGTCTGCTTGATATCTGTCCAGGCCCTTCTGGGTTTCATAGTTTCTGTTGAAAAGTCAGGTGTGGTTCTAATGGGTTTGCCATTATATGTTACTTGGCTTTTTTCCCTTGCAACTTTTAGTATTTTTTCTTTGTTCTGTATAATTACTGTTTTGATTATATGTGGCAGCAAGATTTTCTTTTCTGGTCTAATTTATTGGGTGTTCTGTAGGTCTCTTGTATTCTTATTGACCTCTCCTTTAACTTGGGGAAATTTTTTCAATGATTTTGTTGAAAATATTTTCTGGGCCTTGGAGAAGGGAGTCTTCTTTTTCCTCTATTCCTATTATTCTTAGGTTTTGTCTTTTCATATTGTCTTGGATTTCTTGGACGGTCTGTGTCAGGAATTGTTTGGATTTAACGCTTTCTTTGACAGATACATTGATTTCTTCCATTGTATCTTCTACACCTGAGATTGTTTCTTCCATCTCTTGTAGTCTGTTGGTTATGCTTACCTCTGTAGTTCCTGTTTTCTTCCCTAATTTCTTCCTCTCTATTATTTCCTCCATTTGTGTTTTCTTTAATTTTTCCAGTTCTATCTTTAGATCTTGAGTTCTTTTGTTTACTTCCTTCACCTGTCTGATTGTATTTTCCTGTTTTTTTTTTGTTTTTTTGTTTTGTTTTGTTTTTTAGTTCCTTCAACTCTGTTTCTTTTATTTCTTTCAGTGATTTAATTATTTCTTCTCTGAAGGCTAGAAACTGTTTGGCTTCATCTTCCCGTATTTCTTCACGGATGGCCATAATCTGCTTGTCTTTAACTTCCTCCATTTCTTTAGGGATAGCCATGATCTGTTTGTTTTTATCTTCCTCTAATTCTTTACGTATTTTATTTGTTTTCTCTATTATCCTTTTCATCAGCATAGATGCAAGGTCATCTTCTTGATTTTCTATTGTGCTGCGTTGTCCAGGGCTGTTCGCTCCTGAATGGCTGGGTTCTGGAGATGTTATATTGCTCTGTCTTTTGTTGGTTGAGATTTTACGCTGACCTCTACCCATTGGGCTGTTTTAGGTGTTGGCTGTTATTTTCTGTGCTTCCTGGAGTCCTGAGGTAGGGAGAATCCCCTTGGCCGGAAGATGATTTTTCGTGAAAGAGTCCTCCTCTGCTTTTTGGGTATGGTCACTGTACGGACAGTGTTTCTCAGGAATTGCCACTGCTCACCTCAGGTGTATAGACCTGAGTAGTAGCTGTGGTCTTTGTTAGTCAGGGGGGCTCTCCTCTCACCCGTAGAAGTTTTCAAGACAGCTGCCTCGCTGCTGGGTTTCTCATTCTGAATTTTGTGAGCTGCTGTTGTTGTTACACTATTTTCCAGGTACAGCCCTCTTGAAGATCCTGCTGATTCCCTAACTGTGGGGTTTTCTCCCAACAGGGAAACTCAGTCGTATCCTGGGGCACACAGTTCTGTTCGGGAAGGTGAGAGGAGCATCCAGCAAGTCTCTGGGCCAGGGGCTGAGTGCTCAGCTCTGGGCCTGGAGAATGTGCGCCTAGGTTGAGTTGTCACCTGGGGGCGCCGCTCTGGTCTGGAGGCTGTGCACTCCTCTCTAGGCTGGCAACTGAGGGTTCCTCTCTGGTCTGGAGGCTGGGTGCCTCACTCTGGGCTGGAAGCTGTGCATCCCTGTCTTTGATTGTGGCTGCAGGTGCCGCTTTGGTCCAGAGGCTGGACACTCCTCTCTATGCTGGCAACTGAGGGCTCCACTCTGGTCTGGAGGCTGGGCACCTCACTCTGGGCCGGAAGCTGTGTATCCCTGTTTGGAATGGCGGCTGCGGGCGCCATTCTGATCCGGACGCTGTGCACCCGGGTCTGGAATGGCAGCTACGGGTACACTCTGGCCCAGAGGCTTTATGCTCTGGTCTGGGCTGGCAGTGTGTGTCCCCTTCTGGGCCAGAGGCTGTGCACCCCTCTCTGGACTGGCAACTAAGGGCTCTGCTCTGGGTCGGAGCCTTGGCGCCTCACTCTGGGCCAGAGGCTGTGTGTCCTGGTCCTGGATGGCAGCTGGGGATGCCGCAGGAGGCTGTGTGCTCAGATTTCGGGTGGTATGTGCACCTGGGGTCCCCAGGACCTTTTCCAGGTATTGACTGGGTGACCTGAGGTCGGTCCCAATTAATATCCTCTCACCTGGCAATCACGAATGCTGGTATTTTAGGTCCCTGGGTTCGGTCTCCTTGTCACTGTGCCAACACTGCTGTTCCGTTCCTTAGACACAGTGTCCTCCTGGCGCTGCCATCTTCGTTCTCATGTTTTTTAGTATTTTATTGAGTATTTTTGCACCAATGTTCAGAAGCAAGATTAGGTTGAAGTTGTCTTTCTTTGTTGGGTCTTTGTGCAGTTTAGGTATCAAGGTCACTGTGGCCTCATAGAATGATGTTGGTAATGTTCCTTATGTTTCTATTTTGTAGAATAGTTTGAAGAATATTGCTGTTAGCTCTCCTTTGAAGGTCGGGTAGAATTATGCACAGGCACCAATTGGCCTCGGGCTTTTTTTTGGATTGGAGATTTTGATGGCAGCTTTTCTTTCCTTAGGGGATATAGGATTATTTAATTCATTTGCCTGATTTTGATTCAGGCTTAGCAAATGGAATCTATCAAGAAAATTGTCCACTTCATTTACATTTTCAAATATTGTTACATATAGTCTTTTGAAGTAAGACCTAATGATTCTTTGGCTTTCCTCAGTGTCTGTTGTTATATCCCCATTTTCATTTCTGATTTTGTTGATTTGGATAGTGTTCCTATGCCTTTTACATATTTTGGTTAAGAATTTGTCTGTCTTGTTGATTTTCTCAAAGCAGCAGCTCATGGTTTCGTTGATTCTTTCAATCGTTTTCTTTGTTTCTATTGTATTAAATTCAACCCTGAGTTTGATTATTTCCAGCTGTCTACTCCTCTTGATGTGTCTGCTTCTTTTCTTTCTGGTGCTTCAGGTGTGTCATTAGGTTGCTTTTATGAGATACCTCAAATTTCTTTATGAACACACTTAGTGCTATGAAATTTCCTCTTACCATTGGTTTCATTGTGTCCCATAACTGAGAGTAAGTTGTGCCTCATTTTCATTAAATTCTAGAAAGTCTTTAATTTCTTTCTTTATTTCCTCCCTGACCCAGGTGTCATTGAGTAGAGAGTTGTTCAGTTTCCAAGTTGTGTAGGCTCTTTGTTATTTCTGTTATTGTTGAGGTCTAGATTTATAGACCATGTTGGTCTGATATGATACAAGGGATTTTTTCAGTCTTCCTGTTACTGTTGAAGCTTCCTTTGTGACCAACTTTATGGTCAATATTGGAGAAGGTTCCACAAGGTGCTGAGAAAAAGATATTCTCTGTGTGTTTAGGTGAAAGGTTCTGTAGACATCGATTAGTTCCATTTGACTTAAGACCTCTCTAAGTGTCATTTTTCTGTTTAGCTTCTGTTTCAATGATCTGTCCCTTGGCAAGACTGGAGTGTTGAAGTCTCCCACTATTAAGGTGTTGGGATTAATGTGTGATTTAAGCTTTAATAATGTTTCTTTGACAAATGCAGGATCCGTTGTGTTTAGTGCATAGATGTTCAGCATTGTGATGTCCTCCTGGTGGATTTTTCCTTTGATGTGAATGAAATGTCCCTCTCCATCTCTTTAGATTAACTTTGGTTGAAAGTTTATTTTATTAGATATTAGGATGGCTACTCCTGCTTGGTTTTGGGGTACTTTTGCTTGGAAAACATTTTTCCAGTCCATTACTCTGAGGTAGTGTCTATCTTTATTGCAGAGCTGTTTCTCGTGAATGCAGCAGAATGTTGGATCCTATTCCTGCAACCAATCTGTTAGTCTGTGTCTTTTTATTGGAGAGTTGAGACTACTGATGTTAATAGATACTAGTGACCAGTGATTGTTAGTTCCTTTTATTGTGGCGTGGGTAATGAATATGTGTTTATGTGTTTGTTTTCTATTGCTTTTTTATGTTATTATGTCTTTATCCTGTGTTTTCTTGGGTGTAGCTGATCTCCTTGGGTTGAAGTTTTCCTTCTGTAGGGCTGCATTGCCGTGTGTATATTGTTTAAATTTAGTTTTGTCATGTTTTGTTTTCTCCATCTATGCTGAGTGAATGTTTTCCTGGATATAGTAGTCTGGGTTGGCATCTGTGATCTCTAAGCTTCTGCATAATATTTGTTCCACTCCTTCTGGCTTTCATTCTCTGTTGAAAAGTCTGGTGTGATTCTTATAGGTTAGCCTTTACGTTACTTGGCCTTTTTCCCTTGTCACTTTTAATATTTTTTCTTTGTTCTGTAGATTTAGTGTTTTGATTATTATGTGGTGGGAGGAGTTTGTTTTCTGATCTAGTCTATTTTGGTATTTTGTAGACATTTTATGTTTATGGGCATCTCTTTCTTAAGGTTGGGGAAATTTTCTTCTATGATTTTCTTGAAAATATTTCCTGGGCCTTGGAGCCTTGAATCTTCTTTTTCGTCTATTCCTATTATCCTTAGCTTGCATCTTTTCATGGTGTCCTTGATTTCATGGATGTTCTGTGTTTGGGAATTTTCCAATTTTTTTTTTCTTTGAGAGATGTATCAATTTCTGCAATTGTATCTTCAGTGCCAGAGATTCTCTCTTCCATCTCTTGTATTCTGTTGGTTTGTGGTTTCTGATTTCTTCTCTAAGTTCTCCAACCTCAAGGTTTCTATGTTTGTGTTTTCTTTATTGATTCTAATTCTGCTTTTATGTCTTGTACCATTTCCTTCATCTGTTTGAATGTGGATTCCTGTCTGTCCTTAATGCCTCTATTTTTTGTTCATTTCCTCTTTATGTACCTCTATATGTGCCTCCATTATTTTGTTCATTTCTTCTTTATACGCCTCAAATAACTGCATAATTATAGACTTAAAATCATTTTCCTATGTTTCAGTTGAGTTTTAGAGAGTCTGGTGAAACCATGAAGTCCTGGTTTTTGTTGCCCTTATTCTTGTGCTGATCTCTAGCCATCTTGTTGTGTATAACCTTGACTGATTATTCTTGGAGCTTGTACTGCAGACTGGATCCACCAGTCTCTGGATTATTGAATAGTGTCCCCTGGATTCACTGACTCTTCTGGCTCACTGTTTGTGATCTAGGTAATTCGGTCACAGGTGGTAAGACCTCTGAGTCTAGAGCTGTTCCATTGTCCCACAGACTTCCTTAAGATGGTGCAGGATTTAGGTCCCAGGCCTGGCTCAGCTCCACTGGGTTCACTAACTGTGCTGGTCACATTGTTTCTGAACCAGGTGTTCTAGGCTGCTGGGGAGCAGGCAGAACGTTCTCTAGGCCTATAGCTGTTCCAGTGCCCTCAGGCTTCCTTGGGGTGGAGGACAATGAAACTTGGGTCAGGTTCTCTGTCTATGCTGGGCTCTCTGATTCTGGCCTATATGAGCCAGGCTGCTGGGACACTGATTGATAGATCTCTTTGAGTAGAGATGCTCCAGTATCCCCCAGGCTTCCGTTAGATGGAGGGGAATGGAACCTGGGTCCCAAGTAGCTCATTTCTGCCGTGTTCACTGTCTGTGCTTTGCTGGCTGATTCTGACCTGGGTGAACCAAGCAAGAGGGGAGTAGGCAGATGGAGCCACACCTCCTCCACAGTACCAGAATGTATCTCCTCCCCTGGGTGCTGAGAGTGAGTGCCACTAGCAGCTGCGACCAAGGTGTCCACAGGATGTTGAGAATGGTCTCCCAGGTTTGGAAACAGGAGCCACTAGTACACAAAAAGTGTTCACAGGACTGTGAGAGTTAGCTCCCAGGTTTGGAGTTTCACCCACAGTACAGGGAGGTATTTCCTCCACAGGCAGTGAGAGTCAGTGCCCAAATTCAGAGCTGCTGGGCTCTACTTCCAAGAAGATATCCACAGAAAGTGGGCTTGGGTGGTGGTTGGCCTAAGGCTGCAGGGTTAGGATGGCATGTGCCCTGTTGCTGCCTGTCCTGGAAGGTATCCACAGATGGTGTGTGTGGGTGGGTGGGTGGCCTAAGGCTGTTGGGTAGGAGCCCTGTGTGCATGCTGCAGGTCCCAGGAAAGTATCCACTGATGGTGGTTTACAATGGATGGCCTAGGGCTACGGGGTCAGAGCCAAGCAAGCTGCCACTGCTGCCGGTCCTGGTGGATTTTGGAGGGTGGTCTAAGGCTGCAGGGTAGGAGCTTAGCCTACCCCCTCCCACCCTGGCCTCCATGTGCCACATCACTGCAAGTCCCAGGAATATATCCACAGATGGTGAGATGGGGCAAGTTGCCTAAAGTTGCAGGGTCAGAGCCCAGGTAACTGCTGCTGATTTCAGGAAGGTATGGGCAGGTAGTGGATTGGGCAGATAGCCTAGAGCTAAGGCAGTGCCAGACAGAAGCCCTGGAATTTTTCCTGGTATTAACCAGGTAGCCTGAATATGGACCTTCAAGTTATCCTTGTGGATTCTCCTCTCACCTGAGAAACACAGACATTGGGGTTTTGGGGTCCACAGTATGACTTACTGGTCACCTTGCTCTCACTGATGAGCTGCTGTTCAGATACCCTGCATGGTCTGTGCCTCCATCTTGGATCTCCAAAATAAGAATATTTTAATGCTGGCATAAATTAAAATAATCATGACCAGCAAACACAGGAATGAATACATTTCATGATTGCAATGAATGAGAGAAATGAACCAGAAAGAAATTAATCATATCCCAAACAGCAAATTAGCAAACAGCCAATGTTATCAGGGGAAGATGAAAACCCTACCAATAAACCAACCAACTAGAACAGCCAACAAAAGCATTTATAATAGCAAACATTTCTCAACAATTATTTTGATACAAAAGGCATTAACTTACCAACTAAAAACACAAGAAAGTGCATGGATTACAAAATACATTTCTACTATCTGTTGTCTTAAAAAAAATACCTCACAAACAGAAAAACTGAGAGTCTATGTAACAAACAGAAGTGGCAAACAATAGTGGTTCTCATATCTGATAATATACCGCAAAGGATGCAACTACAGTAAGTGTTTATGCACCATATCTCAGCCTCTAATTTCATTAAAATATCAATATGCATAAAAACATATAGGTTCTGAAATAATACTAGTGGGAATTTTCAAAGTCCAGCTGTCACATCTAAATTGACCTCCCAACCCAAAACTTGGCAAAGAAACTTCTGAGATAAATTACACCGCATTAGATGGGCTTGGTTTAACAGATATTTACAGAACACAAAGAACATACATTCTTTTTTTATATGGCTGAAAGAAATAATTAAATTTTATTATGTTCAGGGAAACAGATAAACTAGTGTCCATAAGAGTAATGGAGCCAGATATAAAGAAACTACATGATATACTTGTATAACATATTAATACAGTTGTTAATTTGCATGGTAGTCTAAAAATTAAAAAAAGAATTAAGAATTGAAAACTACTCATTATAACTAACTTAAAAGCAAATTTAAAGCATGAAGATTTGCTACAGAGAAGTATTTTCATTTCAATGTGCATTTATTGTAGCAATTAAAATGTGGAAAAGTCCCCTACTACTTCTGTTAGCACTGAATTTTAACACACTTTTCATAGGAAACTATTATTAATGATATGTTTTTTTCAAAACAATAATTTTGTGAACTGATATAATTTTAACCAAAAATACCCCATGAGTTATAAAACAGCACACATGCTTAACTGTCTGTTCTCCTGTCCTTTTGTGTATTCTTCCACATGGCCTATATCCTTCTCTGCTGAACAGTACTGAGAAGAGAAGCCATAAACAAGGTCTATTGTTCTACACTGACATTCTTGACATATTTTCCAGTTGTATCTTTTTATCATGGTAGACATTGCCTATGAATCAAAATCCAGGCACAAATTGGTTCATAGCTGTGTGTATGTAGGATACCCCAGTGTAGCAAAAGCCTCATAAAATGAACCTTTGCCATTGCTCTTTAGGATTTCAGTCCATGGGCCCTCAGAACAGCATCAGCACTTTTAAGATTTGTATAGCCTCCCTGTGGAAGCCAGCAGTAGCCAGAGGGAACCAGCTTTATTTTAGTTTTTAGGAGAAGAACTGAAAAGTGGTTCCTCAAAATTCATAGACCACAACTAGAAAGCTGACTAGGAAGGAGTTTTAAATATTTTTCATTGTCCTATCGAACGACTGTTAGGGAATGTACCCAGGAATATCTTTTCCTTTTCTTTCTGCTATTTATCTACTTGCTTATTTTAATTTTGACATCTGAGAATCATAGACAAAAAATCAGTTTAAGCCACCAATCTGAGCTACAGGATTAATTTATAACTTTTGTTCTAGAATGTCCGTAACAGTGGTGGCCATGAGTAATTGATGTAACTACTCACGTACTCAAAGCCTACTTAAGGTGCACGACAGTAATTCTTTGAGATGTGACATATAAAACAATCTGCCTCGGTGCTGCACAGTGGTGTACTGACACCAACAAAGTGGGAGATGAGTTCCCCTGTAGATCATTGAATGCTACTGCTCCAAAACTCATTCTGGGGCTAGAAACAGCATCCTGAGCTCTGTTAGAGAGAATGTGGAGAAAAGGGAACCCTCCTCCATTGCTGGTGGGAATATAAACTTGTCCAAGCACTTTGGATATCAATCTGGCACTTTCTCAGACAATTAGGAATAGTGCTACCTCAGGATCCAGCTGTACCAAACCTAGGCATATATCCAAAAGATGCTCAAGTACACAACAAGGATATTTGCTCAACCATGTTTGTAACAGCTTTATTTGTAATAGCCAGAATCTGGAAACAATCCAGATGTCCCTCAACTGAGGAATGGATACAGAAATTGTAATACATTTATACAATGGAATACTACTCAACAAATAAAAACAAGGAACTCATGAAATTTGCAGGCAAATGGTGTGAACTAGAAAAGATCTCCTCAGTGAGGTATCCCAGAAGCAGAAAGACAAATGATATACACTCATTTATAAGTGGATATTAGACATATAATATAGGATAAACATACTAAAATCTGTACACCTTAAGGAAGCTAAGCAAGTGGGCGGACCCTGGGTAAGATGATCAGTACTCACTATGAAAGACAAATGGAAAGGACATCAGAAGAGGAAGAAAACTGGGAACAGGACAGGAGCTTACCACAAAAGACCTCTGAAAGACCCTACCCAGCAGTGTATCAAAGCAGATGCTGAGACTCATAGCCAAACTTTGGACAGAGTGCACAGAATCTTATAAAAGAAAAGAGAGATAGAAAGACATGGAGGGGACAGGATCTCCACAAGGAGAGCAACAGAACCAAAAAATCTGGGCCCAGGAGTCTTGTTGTATGTGACGATTAATATTTACTATTGGTTTATCTTCTGGTAATGCTGCTGTTAATCATCAGCAGCTGTATAACCAAATCACCACACAGAGACTGGGTTTTTAGTTAACCTAGAACACAATGCTGGGCAATATTTACTCCCTCCTAAACCTCCAAGCCCTCAGGTTCCTAACATTTAGATTTCCCACATTATACTTGCTTTTTGTGAAATCTTAGGTCTGGTTCATGTTCCACGTCCTCCAAGATCTCTCCTCCAGCACTGCTCTTCTTGCTCTCCTCTCAGCCCTTCTCCTCCCACTCCTCTCCCACCTTCTGGCTCCTCCCCTCTTTCCTGTCCTCTGGCTCCTTCCTGCTCAACATTGTGTCTAGTTGCTTTTATTTTGTTTACACAAAAAGTTGAGACAGGATGCTTCGAATGAGTATCACAATGCAATATCTGGATTAAAACCAGAGAGTTAGGGGTGGGGTATTTGAATGAACAAGGGTAAGGTGTATACATTAAAAAAAAAATTATACCAACAGGGTCTTTTCTGGGACTTATACTCCAACCAAGGACCATGCATGAAAATCACCTAGAACCCCTGCTCAGATGTGCTGCTCATTCTCCAGTGGGTTCCCTAGTAAGGGGAACAGGGACCAGGGACTGTCTCAGACATGAACTCAGTGGCAGGCTCTTTGATCACCACCCCCTGAAGGGAAGCAGGCTCACTATGCCCCAGAGGAAGACAATGGAGCTAGTCCTGTTGAGACCTGATAGGGTCGGGTCAGATGGAAGGGTAGGAGGACCTCTGCTCTCAGTGGACTGGGGAAGGGGCATGGGAGGAGAAGAGGGAGAGAGGAAAGGGACAAAGGATGGGGTTACAGCTGGGATACTAATTGAATACATTGTAATAAATAAAAAAATAAATTAAAAACATGTATTTTACATACATTCTTTTTTATAAAAATGTTTTATTATGTTGCATATAATTTTCTATTTGCCACAAATATTTCTTAAGCTTCTATGTGCTTTTCAAAGTTCTGTGTAGGTGATTCTTCACTCACATACAAGCTTAGGATTGTCCCTTCCCTGTAATACTCCCTACAAATTATTTATTATGAATATGAATATTTCCTTATGAATATTCATACTCATCTTATACTTTAAAAATTAACTCCTTAATTCTTTAAAAGCTTTTGTTAAGAGTACTTAGACTCATATCTAAGTATTGTTTTTTTAAGAATATTTTATTAAATTATTACAGAATTTTATACAATGTATTTTGATCAAATACAGCCCACTAACTTCTCCCATGACCACCCTCTCCATACTCCTGTCTACTCCTACACAACTTTGATATTTCCTTTGTTTTTGAATCTTCAACATAAATCAAAAATTATTTTTTTTTTTAGCAAACACACATACATGCTTATTTTATCACTATGAGTGAGGAAAATTAAGTTATTTGAAGAAGACATTGATTTGGAGAAGTCCTCATTGATGTCTCTGGAACTGTTTCCTTGTTTGTTTGTTTTTTTTTCTTTTATTGAAAATATATTATTTCTTACATATTATATCCTGATTGTGTTTTCCTTTCCCTCTACACCTTCCAGTTTCTCCCTACTTCCTCTCCCATCGTGATCCACCCCCTTTTTTTCTCTCATTAGAAAACAGACTAGATAAAAGATAATAATATTTTATTTATAAAAGATAATATAATATTATCTTTTAGATAAAAGATAATAATAAAAGAAAATAAGATAAATCCCAAACAAATATATCATAACAGGACAAAACAAACCAGAAGGAAAAGAGCCCAAGAAAAATCATGAGAAACAGATATATATGTGGAGATCCACTCATTAGCACACTCACGAATCTCATAAAAACAAAGAATCAAGATTCTAGAGGCTTAAGTTTGCCCTTAATATCAGAGAAACTCTTGGAGCAGTAATATTCATAAGGAGTAGTTTTAGCCTTTGGCTAATTTCTACAATTTTGAAAGATGATTTTGACAATTTCTGCCAGCATTTTTTTTCAGTGCATTTATTAGGAAAACTTTTTTTTATATAGTAGAAAGAGTTTATTGGAGACTTATAATTCAGAGGCCTGTCCGCCAGTCTCCATATAAGAGTGGCTCAAACCCACTGGTAACTCCAGCTCCAGGGTATCTGACATCATTTTCCAGGATCTTTGGGCAATCATACACAAGTGGCATATATACATGCATGCATACACACACACATATACATACATGCATACAAAAAATAAATAAAATAATTAGGGAGAAATTTTCTAAGTATTTGTTCTACCACTTTTGCAGATGCCTTAGGATTTCTTTCACAGGTTTTGAAAACACATGGTTTAAAAATGGTTATTATATGCAAATGTGAATGTTCAGTATAAGTTTATTTTTCATACCATCATATATTGTGAGGCTAGTAAATATATAGATAACAGATACTGAAAATATAGTTTGGGTTAGATGGAAGGGGAGGAGGACCTCCCCTATGAGTGGATTTGGAAGGGACATGGGAGGAGATGAGGGAGGGAGAGTGGGATTAGAAGGGAATGAGGGAGAGGGTTACAGCTGGGATACAAAGGAAATAAAATGTAATTAATGTAAAAAAATTAAAAAATTAATAAAAGAAAAAGAAAATACAGTTTGCAGCCTGGCACAATGGTGCACACTTATCATCCCAGCACTGGGAGACAGAAGCAGGAGGATCTCTATGAGTTCAAGGCCAGCCTGTTCTACAAAGTGAGTCCAGAACAGCCAAGACTACACAGGAAAGACTTGTCTCAAAATCTGAAAAAAAAAAAAAGAAAAAAAGAGAGAGAGAGAGAAAGAAAGAAAGAAAGAGAGAAAGAGAGAGAAAGGAAGGAAGAAAGAGAGAGAGAGAAAGAAAGAAGAGAGAAAGAAAGGAAGGAAGGAAGGAAGGAAGGAAGGAAGGAAGGAAGGAAGGAAGGAAGGAAGGAAGGAAAAGAAATATGGTTTCCTACCCTTATACATCCCAAGAGAGGCAATAAGAGGTAGGGGACACATGGGAAGCACCAAATTCAATGATAATGCATCAAGCGAAACAGACTGGGTTGGATAATTTTTGTTTATTCTGGGATTTAGGAATGGTCCCTAGTTGTTTATGGACAATGCCAGTCCTTAAAATGACTGGTCAGGCAATAGTGACCTTGAGACTGAGGTACTTGGAAGTATGGACTATAGGTTTGTTTGGCTTGCATTTGAAAAGTGTTCTCAAAGATAACTTGTTTATTGTCTTTAAGAAGTAGAAACCAGAACAGGAGCCTACCACAGAGGGCCTCTGAAAGATTCTACCTAGCAGTGTATCAAAGCAGATGCTGAGACTCATAACCAAACCTTCGGCAGAGTACATGGAATCATATGAAAGAAGGGGGAGTTAGTATGTCCTGGAGAGGATAGGAGCTCCACAAGGACCAAGTATATCTAGGCACAGGGGTCTTTTATGAGACTGTATCTACAACCAAGGACCATGCATGCATATAACCTAGAACCTCTGCTCGGATGTAGCCCATGGCAGCTCAGTATCCAAGTGGGTATCCTAGCAAGGGGAACAGGGACTGTCTCTGACATGAACTCAGTAGCTGATTCTTTGATCACCTCCCCCTGAGGGGGGAGCAGCCTTGCCAGCCCATAGAGGAAGGCAATGCAGCCAGTCCTGATGAGACCTGATAAGCTAGGGTCAGATGGAAGGGGAGGAGGACCTCCTCTATCAGTGGACTTGGAGAGGACCATGGGAGGAGATGAGGAAGAGAGGGTGGGATTGGGAGGAAATGAGGGAGGGGGCTACAGCTGGGATACAAAACAAATAATCTGTAATTAATATAAAAAATTAAAATTAAAAAAGTTAAACAAGTTCTATGAACTTGAAAAAATAAGTGGATATCAAACATATGCTATAGGATAAAAATACTAAAATCTGTACACCTTAAGGAAGCTAAGCAAGAAGAAGGACCCTGGGTAAGATGACCAATCCTCACTCCAAAAGGCAAAAAGGATGGACATCTGAAGAGGGAGAAAACAGGGAACAGGACAGGAGCATACCTAGAGGGCCTCAGAAAGACTCTAGCCAACAGTCTATCAAAGCAGATGCTGAGACTCATAGCCAAACTTTGGGCAGAATGCAGGGAATCTTATGAAAGTAAGAGGAGATAGAAAGACTTAGAGGGGACAGGAGCTCCAAAAGGAGAGTAACAGAACCAAAAAAAAAAATCTGGGCACAGGGGTCTTTTCTGAGAGTAATACTCCAACCAAGTACCGTGCATGGAGATAACCTAGAACCCCTGCACAGATGTAGCCTATGACAGCTCAATATCCAAGTGTTTTTCCCTAGTAATAGGAACAGGGACTGTCTCTTTGATCACCTCCCCCTGAGGGGGAGCAGCCTTACCAGTCCACAGAGGAAGACAATGCAACCAGTGCTGATGAGACTAGGATCAGAGGAAAAGGGGAGGAGGACCTCCCCTATCAGTGGACTTGGGGAGGGGCATGGGAGGAGATGAAAGAGGGAGGGTGGAATTGGTAGGGGATGAGGGAGGGGGCTACAGCTGGGACACAAGTGAATCAAATGTAATTAACAAAAAATAATTAAAAAAAACAAAAAAAATCATATATTCCTGAAATACATCACATTGGTGGAAATCTTTCAATTTCTCAGTTTTGAGTAATCAACAAATGTCTATAGTGTCTTCATTAGTGTCTTGCTGTCCTTATAAAAGATATAATGTATCAGAATCAAGAATATATTCAAAGTGTTTACTTAAAAACTTGTATCTTTAAATTTTCTTTCAGATTGTTTCAATGAATCCGAACTTCCAATACAGACATGCTCAAAATATTTCTGATGAGTTCACTCATTTCTGCCCTACTACTGTGGAAAATTGGGAAAGGGCCAGAAAACCAAAACAAAATCCAACTTTTCCCTCACAGCAACCGACCCTAGAAGGTCAGAGGGATATGGGGCTTATGAGTCAGGCAGTGATGGTTACTACTCCCCAGCTAACTAAGAAGTTAGAAAGCACTGTCCTTGTAAAGCCAAAACCTTCAGCACTTCTTCGCATAGAGAAAGTACAGGTTAAGTCACCAGGCGGTCCAGAATTTCAACGGTTAGATGTTACTAGAATTGTCAGTCCAGAAGAAAAGGGAAATGGCACCGAAATACTGGTTGCTGGTGTGCCTGTAAAAGAGGAGCAAGATGATACAGAAATTCCAACTTTGCAATTCACTGGGTTTGTACACCTGGAGACTTTAATAAAGAAATGTTCACTATCCTCACAATACACTCGCCCAGGAACCCCAAGAAATATATGGATGGAATCTTCAAAAAATACAGAGTCCCTAGAAAGTGCTGATATGGAAGTTGCAAGAATCATGTGTCCTTTTAGAGAAAGATCCATCTTTCGGCGTTCCTGTAGAGAGCAATTAGAAGCACCTGCAAACAGTAAGGGGCTCCATATTCTCCCAGCTGTCCCCAAAAATGAAAATAAAGATATGGCTGTCAACAAACTAACATCAGAGGAAGAGAATGAAGTAACCATCCGTCCTAAGAAGCAACATTTCCAGGCTTTGCAAGGCCCTTTCCCCTTGTTACCAAAGCACCGTAAGCTCCAGGTACATTGCCGTCGAAGCTCACCAAAATACAGTGAAGTCCGAGGCCAATACTTAAATACACCTGAATTTGAAGTAAAGGCAAAAAAACCTCACTTCTAGCCAGGTGATAGGAATTTATTATCAGAAGGTAAGCTTTTTATTTACGTGTTGTCACTGCTTTTGCAAGTTACATTTAATTTTCCATTTAAGTAGATTTTATTTTTCTTTTTAAATTTATTTATTATTTATTAAAATTTACCCACTTTGTATCCTAGGTATGGCCCCCTCCCTCAACTCATCCAGATCCCTCCTTCACTCCCTCTTTTTTCACTATGCCCCTCCCCCAGTCCACTGACTTTATAAGACTTGATACATGAAGGGCTGTTGGATTTTGTCATATGCTTTTTAGCCATCTAAGGAAATGATCATGTTGTTTTTCTCCTTCAGTTTGATTATATGGTGGATTACCATGATGGATTTCTATATATTGAAACACCCCTGCGTGCCTGAGATGGAGCATGCCTGCTCATATTGGATGGTATCTTTTATGTGTTCTTGGATTTGGTTTATCAGTATTTTATTGAGTATTTTTGCATCAATATTCTTAAGAGAGATAGGTCTGAAGTTCTTTTCTGGTGAGTCTTTGTGTGGTTTAAGTAACAAGGTGACTTGGCCTCATAGAATGAGTTTGGTAATGTTCCTTCTATTTCTATTTTGTGAAATAGTTTGAAGAGAATTGGAATTAGCTCTTCTTTGAGCTAATTCTTTGAAGGTCTGGTAGAATTCTGTGCTGAAACCATCTGGCCATGAGATTCTTTTGGAAGGAAGACTTTTGATGACTCCTTCTATTTCTTTCGTGCATAGAGGACTATTTAATCTATTTCCCTGATCTTGATTTAATTTTTGTAAACGGAATCTATCAAGAAAATTGTACATTTAGTTTATATTTTCAAATTTTGTGACATATAGAAATTTGTAGTAAGACCCAATGATTGTTTGGATTTCCATAGTGTCTCTCATTATATCCCTGTTTTCATTTCTGATTTTGCTGATTTGGATAGTTTCTCTCTGCCTTTTAGTTAGTATGGATAAGTGTTTGTCTATCTTGTTGATTTTCTCAAAGAACCAGCTCTTGGTCCCATTGATTCTTTGAATTGTTTAATTTGTTTCTAATTCATTGATTTCAGCTCTGAGTTTGAGTATTTCCAATCATTTACTCCTCTTGGGTGTGTCTGCTTCTTCTTTTTTTTTTCTATGCCTTTTGGTGTGCCATTAAATTGCTTCTATGAGATGTCTCAAACTTCTTGCTGGAGGCATTTAGTGGTATGAACCTTTCTCTTAGCTCTGCTTTCATTGTGTCCCAAGTTTGGATATGTTCTGCCTTCATTTTCATTAAATTTTAGGAAGTCTCTAATTTCTTTTTTCATTTCTTCCCTGAACCAGCTGTTATCGAATAGAGAGTTGTTTAGTTTCCATGTGTATGGAGTCTCTTGGTTATTTCTGTTGTTGATGAGGTCTAGTTTTAGCCCATAGTGATCTGAGAGGATACAATGGATTACTTCAATCTTCTTGTATCTGTTGAGGCTTGCTTTTTGTCCAACTATATGATGAATTTTTGAGAAGGTTCTGTGAGGTGCTGAGAAGAAGATATACTCTTGAGTTTGGGTGAAAAGTTCTATAGACATCTAGTATGTCCATTTGATTTAAGACCTTTGTAAGTGTCATTATTTCCCTATTTAGCTTCTTTCTAGATGATCTGTCCCTTGGTGAGAGTGGAATGTTGAAGTCTCCCACTGTTAGGTGATGGGGTAGATGTGTGATTTGTGCTTTAACAATGTTTCCTTTACGAATGCACGGGCTTTTGTATTTGGGGCATAGATGCTCAGGATTGTGATGTTCTCCTGATGGATTTTCCCTTTGATGAGAATGAAGTGCCCTTCCTCATTTTTTTTTATTAATTTTGGTTGAAAGTCTATTTTATTAGATATTAGAATAGCTGCCCCAGCTTGTTTTCTGGGTCCATTTGCTTTACAAACCTTTTTCCAGCCATTTACTCTGAGGTAGCGTTTATCTTTGTTGCAGAGTTGTGTTTCTTGGGTGCAGCAGGACATTGGATCCTGTTTCTACAACCAATCTGTTAGGCTGTGTCTTTTTTTTTTTTTGAGAATTCAGTCATTTGATGTTGATAGATAATGGTCACCAATGAATGTAAATTCCATTGTGGAAATGGTGTTGTTACTGTGTTTCTATGCTTCTTTTCTTTTTAGTTTTTGTATGAAGTTACTTACAGCCTGTGTTTTCTTGGGTGTCATTGATTTCGTTATATTGGCTTTTTCCTTCTAATATCTTCTGTAGGGCTGGGTTGCTGTGCAGATACTGTTTAAGGTTAGTTTTGTCATGGATTTTTTTTTTGTTTATGTTGATTGAAATATTTGCTGAATATAGTAATCTGAGTTGACATGTGTTGTCTCTTTGAGCCTACATGACTTTTGCCCAGGACCTTCTGGGTTTCATAGTTCCTTTTGAGAAGACTTTTATAATTCTAATAGTTCTACCTTAATATGTTGCTTGGCCTTTTTCCCTTGCTGTTTTTATATTTTTTCTTTGTTCTGTAGATTTACTATTTTGACTATTATGTGACATGAGGAGTTTCTTTTTTAGTCTAGTCTATTTGGTGTTCTGGAGTCCTCTTGTATGTTTATGGACATCTCTTTCTTTAAGGTAGGAAAATTTTCTTCTGTGTTCTTGAAAACATTTTCTGGACCTTGGAGCCTGGAATCTTCTTTTTTGTCTTTTCCTGTTATTCATAGATTTCCTCTTTTGAATGCATCTTTGATTTCTTGGATGTTCTGTGTTTGGAACTTTTCCAGTTTGACTTTTTCTTTGACAGATATATCAATTTCTGCAATTGTATCCTCAGTGCCTGAGATTCTCTCTTCCATCCCTGGTATTCTGTTGGTGATGCTTATCTTTGTGGTTCTTTTCTCTAAGTTCTGCAGTTCTAGGGTTTTCTGTTTGTCTTTTCTTTATTGAATTTAATTCTGTTTTCATGTCTTGCAACATTTTATTCATCTGTTTGAATGTGGATTCCTGTCTTTCCATGATGGCCTCTTTGTTTTTGTTATTGTTCATTTCCTCTCTATATTCCTCTACATGTGCCTCTATATGTGCCTCTATTTGTTTGGCTGTATTTGCCTATATTTCTTTGAGAGCTTTGTTCATTTCCTCTTATGTACCTTTAATAACTGAATAAGCATAAATTTGAGTTCATATTTCTGTGTTTCTGTTGAATTAGCATATCCATTGATTTTGGGGATTGCTGGTGAAACCAAGATGTCCTGACTTTTTGTGGATATTTTCTTCCACCTACCTCTAGTCATCTGCTTGTCTGTAAACTTTGCTGTTTGTTCCTGTTGTCTGTACAGACTGGGTCTGTCTGTCTCTAGTGTCTGGAGTATTCTTCAGGCAAATGAGAGAGGTTCACAAGTTTGAGAGTGGATATTGATGTTTCAGTTGTAGCTAAAGGAGGAATGTCACAGGTACATATGCACAAGCGCTGGAGTGTGTGTGGAAGTGTGCCTTGAAGGACAGGGGCTAGTACATGTAGATGCCTGGAATGCTGGCCCAGGAGGGAGTGCTGGAACGTTTCATAGGTGTATGGGCATGTGCAGGTTCCCTTAATTCCTCAGTGGCCCACAGGTCCTCAGGTCTCCAGGTATTCAGATCTTTCTGTGTTGCACCATCTTGACTCCAGGAATTGTTTGCCTAGACTCCTCTGGGAGACCCACAGAACAGAATCCTTATGTTGCCCACAGTGAGTGTGAGAGATCCAATGTCTGGCTGCCAGTGTAGACGGACCCTGGGTCTGGGGCTTTGCACACACTCACTTGAAGGTGTACTCACTTCAAGTGAGTACTCACATCAGACCAATGGGGAAAGCACAGGGTTTCCAAACCCTCAGGGTTTACTCTCAGATTTGGTGCCTCAGGGGCAAATGAAAGTGTAGAAGATCCCCCAGCTCAGTAGTATCCACTGTTCGGCTGCTGGCAAGAAGACTCGTATTTGGGACAGCAGGGTCTGCCATGTCAGTTAACTAGCATGGAGGATCCTGCTTGGGGCAGCAGCTGCTGCCTCAGCTAAAGACCTGGGAGGCCCGTACTGCTACTGTCTCTGCCGACTCAGCCAACAAGCACAGAGGCTCATGCTTGAGGCAACCACTGCTGCCTCTGCCAAGCAGGAAAGTCTGTCCTTGGGGCAACAGGAAGTGCAGGAGGTCAAATATTTGCCACTCTCAGGTCCCAGAATCCAAACTGTCCCAGATCAGAATCCAAACTGTCACCTCTTGCCCAGGAAACCTCAATGTCGATATTCTGGCTTCAGCTGCCCCTCTACTCACCAATTTTGGAGTTTTGGATCCTGTGCCCCTCAGATACAGTGCACACTGGTCACTGCTATCTTGGTCTCCCCTGTTCTCTCTAAAGTTTTAAGAAATTAAGTGAAACTGTCAAGTAAGAATCAAACATGGGCTACATCTTTGTAGGGATTCTAGTTTATCTCCATGAATGGGCCTTGGTTGAAGTATCAGTCTCAAAAAAAGACCCCTAGGCCCAGATATTTTGGTGCTGTTGCTCTCCTTGTGGAGCTCCTGTCCCCTCCTATTTCTACCCCCCTCTTCTTTCATAAGATTCCCTGAACTCTGCCCAAGGTTTGACAATGAGTCTCAGCATCTGCTTTGATACCCTGCTGGACAGAGTCTTTCGGAGGTCTTCTGAGGGAGGCTCCTGTCCTGTTTCCTGTTTTTTTTCCCCTCTTCCAATGTCTATCCCATTTGCCTCTCTGAATGAAGACTGATCATCTTACCCAGGGTCCTCCTTCTTCTTTAGCTTCTTTACATGTACAGATTTTAATATGTTTATCCTATATTATTTGTCTGTTATCCACTTATAAGGGAGTATACATGATGTGTGTCTTCCTGCTTCTGGGATATCTCACTTACGATGATCTTTTCTAGTTCCCACCATTTGACTGCAAATTTAGTGATTTCCTTGTTTTTAATTGCTGCGTAGTTTTTAATTGTGTAAATGTACCACAATTTCTGTATCCATCAACTGAGAAACATCTGGGTTGTTTCCAGATTCTTGCTATTATAAGTAAAACTGCTACAAACATGGTTGATCAAATGGCAGCTCAGTCTCCATGTGGGTTGCCTAGTAAGGGGAACAGGGGCTGCCTCTGACATGAACTTAGTGGCTGACTCTTTGGTAACCAATCCCTGAGTCAGGGCACAGCCTTTCCAGGCCACAGAGGAAGACAATGCAGCCAGTCCTGATGAGACTTGATAGGATAGTGTCAGATGGGAGGGGAGAAAGACCTCACTTATCAGTGGACTGGGGAAGGGGCATGGGAGGAGAAAAAAGAGGGACAGGGGGATTGGGAGGGAAGGAGGGGGGGCTACAGCTGGAATACAAAGTGAATAAACTTTGTATCAATAAAAAATTGTAATCAATAAAAAAGAACTTTTAAAAAAATAATATTTTATTTACAGATGCCTGCTGACATCACTGACCACTGTTTTGAAGAAAGAAGTATATACCTACTGTGTGCTAATACCAAATATCAGAAAATTAAAAGGAGAAGTATCAAGTGGAAATAATGTTTTAATGACAGATGGCTGTGTTTGTTACCAAAAGTGAATAAAAGACAAGTTTGCATAAAAAACAATAAAACGTGAAGATGGTGTAATATTATTCTCAACCCTGTAGCCAATGTTCTTTATAGAGAAGCCTTGTTTTTATTTTTCTAAACACTATTAGTAATTGTTGAATTGAGCAATGCAAATGTTCAATAGCATGTCATTATTTATTTTCAAAGATTATTCCCTATCTTAGGGTTCTCCTTATCTAATTAATTCTCTAAGTCACTCAGTAATATTTTAATTACACAGAAAGAGTAAAGACGATAGGTTTTTTTCAATAAAAAATTTCATAACAAAATTCATATAATCATTATGTTTTAAGTATGTTTTTGAAGTAAAAAAAATCCAAAATATAGCAAAGTGTGTTTAATATATCACAGGTTACACAGTATATGTGCCTTTTTCAGTAAACATTTTAAGAACAGAGATCTGTGGATGGTAATTTTGTGGAAAATGAGAGGAAATCTAAAAAGAAAACAAAAATTAGAATAAAACTATAGCTTTAAAGTAAATGAAGTTCTGATTTATTATTTTGAAGAGAATATTTTTTCATTTCTTGCTGTTTTGAAACTCTATTTCATTAGTTAATGAAAAATAACCCTAAAGTTTACACTGTCCTCAGATACACTAATCCACTATAAGTGTTCCTCAAGCCAATTCAACTCCATTGCATCCTTTATCTTACTTATCCCCAACCCACATCTTCTCCATTCCCTCATACCTCATCCTCACTTTAGCTCTTTATAAACCCACCCCTCTGTTGTTTGTATTATCATCTCTTCTTTCTTCTTCTCACCATCTAATTCTACAGTGATAGTCCTCATATACATTTCACCCTATTTATTATCATTTCACTCAGCCTATTCCAAAGATTCATTACAACTCCCACTCTACCCTTATTTCAAGTCTCCACAAACTAGACCCTTAAACTTCAGTGTAGCACTAATCATAAATTCCCACAACTTGAATTTTAAGAGTCAGGATGGAACAAATATTAAGGTAAAGACCATGAATGGTATAAAAATGTCTATTTGATACCTTTGTTGATTTATAAAAACACAAATCCAAAAGTGTATTTTCCCTACTATGTGAAGATATCCCAAATTGTAACATCCATCGTATTAAAACAGCCCAGTACAGACAATGATATGAAAATGTAAGGACCAGAACATGTACTCGCCCAACAGAAAAGCCTTGATGTTTCAAATATGTTGGCTTATGCTAGCCTTTAGTAGATTATAAAAGCATATACAGCATAGAATTTTAGTTAAAAATTTATTTTTGTGACCTTTAAAGACTCCAAGTTTTACTGAATTTTTTAGGCTCTTTGAGAAAAATAAATAGACATACAATACCAATTTCTTCATCTAAATTGTAAAATTTGTTGATGAAAAACAATGAAATATGCACTGTGTTAATTTATCTAGAGCATATTTTTGCTATTAAAATAATATTTTAGAAGTTTATTTTTTAAAATGACTCATCTTTAGTAGATTTTCCTTATCTTAAACAACTAATATTTACCTACAAACCAACTTCTTTATTCTTATACATATATTAGAGTAAGATAAAAGATCGTTTTCAAAATAAGATTCACTATAAAATGCAGTGACATTTATCTTAAGCTAATTCTAAATTATTATAAAAGTATCAACCGTTAATATTACCTAGCTGCTCAATGTTTTTGAAGATTATGATGATATTAACTAATTTTCATATTTCCTCCATAAACATACCTAGTCATTAAAAAAATAAATATGCATATTTGATGGACTTAAAGTTAGAAAATAATAGTTTTCTAAAGTTTCCTTCTTAAACCCTAACATTTCAGTACATAATGCCAATATATGTACAGTGCAGAGTGGGATTCAAAAACAAGAAAAAGTTCATAAAGTAGTATCAAATGGAAACACCCACTATTATCAGCATTCACTGAAAAATTCAAAACTACCTGTACACATTATATCTCCCCAGCCTTTACACTCATCAGACCTCCAACCAAGTGAGTCAGAACATTGTTCTTACTATATTCATTATATTTCAAGTTAGTAACTGTACTCCTCATTTTCTACACCTATCACCAGTGACTAGAGAACAATTCTGTCTAAAATCAGCAAAAGCTGGTATGATAGTTATGGCTTTAATATTTATTTTGAATGTAAATTTTCACCTTATGAAAGTGAAGGAAACAACTGGATTTTATTTTCAGAAAAGCAGGACAGTGAAGTGCACTAGTATGGTGAAACATTGTCCAGTTTACACTGATGCTGTATTTGATTTTATGAAGTGTATAATGTCATTATTTTCTGGATATTATTGGCTTCTCTCTTGTTTACTAAGTATTTATTGTGATATGTTTCAACAAAGTACCATTGAAGGTGATACCGTAATTTATATGTGATATGTGTGAATTGGCCTGTATTGTACCATTTAAGAAACTGTGGTGTAAGATTGATGTGATGTTTTTATTTATGCAAGGGTTGAATTATTGCAGCACTAGAGCATAGAACTCCTGGTGCTCATTCTATAAGATTATCCTAATCTTATAAAATTCACAACAGGTATTTTAATATCTTACTAATTTAAAATTCAAATAAACAATATTACAGAGGGGTTGTAGCCATTTAAAAACTAAATTGCTAAATCAGTTTTATTTCTGTAGCAAAACTCACCAAACATTTATTAGGAATATGTTCAAAACTAAAAACAAAATTAATTATGTACCTTTTGAAGTAGCTGCTCCTTCTATTACATGGTCTTTTGTACAAATATAGTGACATGATGTGAGCACATTTGTTTTTCAATATTCCTCTGTATGTAGCTGAGACACAGAGAATATCTGGAAACAAATTTATACAACAGCAGCAGCACATTTATTTAATCATTGACAACTTTTGGTACCACAATGTATTTTTTCCTTAACTACACTGAAAGAATGGTTTTATATTTTATTTCAACTCCAACATTATCTATTATATAAACCTAATCTTGCCCTGATATGTTGCTAAACACAAATATGGAGGTTTCAAACATTGACTTTAATGTCCGAATCAGTTGTGAATAAAAATTAGATAGCTAATCTTCAACTTTACACATTGAACACCTTGGTTTGTTTAAATATTTTGTCTCTTTCATTTATGTACAAAATCTCATCCAAATTCAATTTGTCTTCATTCAGATACAGACTCTTTGAACAAATCTTATTAAGTAGAACACCAGAAGTGTTTGATGCTAGAGAAATAAAAATATCAATTCACCCCCTCTTACATCTTGAAAAGTACATCTCAACTCTTGGATAATGGTGTTTTGCCTAAGTATTTTCAGTTTTGTATTTGCACCTTGAGACTTGTACTTTTGAGACTTGTACTCTACATTATGTAATCTATAAGTATTAGCTGTTTCTCTTTCTTCTCAAGTAAATTGTGATACCAGTTGTGTTGCTGTCATTTTTTATGCTATATTTCTGCCAATTACCTTGTTAATATTTTGTGTTTGGTAAAAGTTATTAATAGTTAATACCATTCTGTTGTCCTCACTATTTTTCAGCACATAACAACGATGAGTAAGGTGCATTGCAAAAATGCTTAAATTTGATCTATTTCTAGTACATGAATCTGCTGGAAAAAAAATAAATATTTGACACAATAGTGAAAGTAATATATTTCTTCCTGAATTGAAATTGCCTTTTGCTTTAAATACTTCATACGTAACTTTATATTTCAATAAATGCTGTCATCTGCATTCAAATACTATGTTGTTTGTTTTATTAAAAATATTTCCTCCCTATTAGTGGACTTAGAGAGGGGCAGGGAGGAGATGAAGGAGAGAGTGTGGGATTGGGAAGGAATAAGGGAGAGGACTACAGCTGGGATACAAAATAAATAACCTATAATTAATATAAAAAATAAAAATTATAAAAATATTTCCTATAGAAACATGCCTAAAACAGAATTTTTAAAATAAAATTTTACAAAAGAAGAAGCTGGCATGTTCTACACAAAATAGGTGATATAACGGTAACAAAAACAAATCTATCCATACATTTCTGTAGTTTGCAGACTAGTTGGAAAGGGAAATAAGTAAGTGATCATAAAAAGTTACCTCCAGTAATTAATGATGGTGATACCTTCATTTTTAGAAAATGCAACTCTCTATCCAGGCACGGGGGTCCTCTATGAGACTGTTTCTCCAACCAAGGACCATGTATGGATATAACCTAGAACCCCTGCTCAGATGTAGCCCATGGTAGCTCAGTAACCAAGTGGGTTCCCTAGTAAGGGGAATAGGAACTATTTCTAACATGAACTCAACAACTGGCTCCTTTACCTCCCTCCTCCCCCCCGAGGGAGGAACAGTCTAGGCCACAGAGGAGGACATGGCAGCCAGTCCTGGAGATACCTGATAAGCTAGGGTCAGGTGGAAGGGGAAGAGGACCTCCCCTCACTGTGGACTTGGGAAGGGGCAGGGAGTAAATAAGGGAGGGAGGGTGAGATTGGGAGAGAATGAGGGAGGGGGCTATAGCTGGGATACAAAGTAATCAACCTGTGATTAATATAAAAATAAAAGAAAAAAGAAAATGCGACTCTCAAAATTATCTATGAGTAAGGTATTGACACAGAAAAAAATCTGTTAGTACAAGAGAGCCATAAGAATATTTTCTTTCAGAAAAACAATATTTCTCAGCATGAAATCCTAATGTAAAGTCAGAGAAGAAATCAAGTCACATTTTTGTTTCTGTTTAACTTTTTGATATGGCAGACCTTTTCCTAATACAAGGAATCTCACACTTACTATGCATCTAAGTTAATTTTTATATCAAGACCCATGTGACTTTTTATGGATTTTAGTGGAGTTATTTATTTTCTAGCTTGACATTTTTATTAGTTTGAAAGAAATAACCATTGGGCAAAAAAGGCTGTGTATCTCAGCAGCTTTCCTGAGTGTAAAGACAAAGAAGTAAAAGGGAAAAGCCATGCAGTTTGACATACCAGCATAGAGGTCCACCACAAGGCACCAGAGAGCCACATGATAAGAAAAGTTAGCTTTAGAGAAAGAGCAAGCAATCCCAAAGTATAAAAAATAAATAAAATGTAAAACAAAAACAAACAAACAAAAAAACTCGTGGTGGCTGTCCTAGTTAGAGTCTCTATTATGGTGATGAAACACTGTTGATATAATGTTTTTGTGGACTGTGTACAATTTATCCTTGTTTGTTCAAATGCTGATTACCTCATTATCTGTTTTCAATCCAGACATTGCATTGTGATGTTTATTCTAAGTATCACCTGTCTCAGGTTTGTATAGACATTCCCACCATTTGTTCTCTGCATTGCCAATAAAAAGCCAACCAGCCAATGATCAGCAGTGCAGAGAATAGGGTGGGACATCTAGGTCTAGGGAAGGGAGAAGAAAGAGAGAGAAAATGGGAGATAGAGCTATGAGGAGAGGACTGGGAAAAGTCAGGAAAAATGAACCAGACCTAGGATATGATTAGAAACAAGTATATGTGGGAAATGCGAATTGGAAGAAGTTATAGTATAGCTTGGAGGCTTAGGATTGAGTAATTATTGTGCAGAATTGTGCTTTAAGCTAATTAAATAAATATTAGTCTCTCTGTGTGGTTATTTGAGTACATAGCTGGTTAGAGGGTAACTTTATTAATATAAATCAATATTAAATATTACTAGCCATTTCTACAAAACACCATAACCAAAGCAACTTGTGGAGGAAAGGGTTTATTTGGCTTATGCTTCCATATCACTGCTCATCAATGGAGGAAGTCAGAACAAGAATTCAAACAGGACAGGAACATGGAGGCAGAGGCTGATGCAGAGGACATTGAGGAGTGTAGCTCACTACCTTGCTCTCCACAGCTTGCTCAGCTTGCTTTCTTATAGAACCCAGGACCAGGGATGGCCCCACCACAACAGACTTGTCTTTACCCCATCAATCAGTAATTGAGAAAATACTCTACAGGCTTGCCTAGAGTTGGATCATATGGAGGCTCCTACCTTTCTACTGATTGTGTTAAGTTGCCATGAAACAAGCCAGTAATGGCTAGTAATTAGTAATGGCAGTAATTAGGCCATGAAATGGCCTAATGTCAAATATTTAGTTTCTACTGAGTTTCAATAGCAGGCCAGAGCTACCTCTCAAAAGGAGGATAGTTGTCCACAGATAATGGTAAAGCCTTGGTCCAAAGTTTCAAAGGTCTCCTCTCTGACTCACCTATAGGGCATGCCAAAGGCTCCAAAATGCATCCCCATCTACCACTAACACTTCAAGTACCCTCAGGTCTTTTGGATCCTTCACAGTGGTCTGGACTTGTTGAAAAGTCCTCTAACCCAGGCCACACTCAATGCTAGCAACTTTCCTAGTTGCTTGGTATATGGACCAGATTATTGAGTGAAATGTGCAGTCTCCAGAATCCAAATAGGTCCAGGAAATGTTGTTCTTCTTTCTTGGTCATAGGAGGCACCAAATTCAATAACACATGCTTTACCTTTATATTTTGGCATGCCCCATACCACACCTAAAAATTTCACTGAAGTAGAAGACCCTTAAATTTTTATTGGATTTATTTCCCATCCTCTAATGCTCGTATGTGCCACCAACATGTCCACTTTGGTTGTTGCTACAATCTGTTCACTTGGTCTAATCAGCATAATGTCAGTATAGTGGCAGGCACCAATGTGATGTTTTGTGGAAGAGACTTCTAAGTTATCACACAGGGCTGGAGAATTAATATATCCTTGAGGGAAAACTGTGAAAGTATAATTCTGGCCTTTCCAACTGAAAGCAAATTGCTCCTTGTGGTCCTCATGAGTAGATAAAAAGAAAAGGGCATTTAAAAGATCAATAGTTAGATGTAGGCCATGGCAGTTCAATGTCCAAGTGGGTTACAGGGTAATGGAAAGAGGGACTGCCTCTGATATAAACTGATTGGCCTGCTCTTTGATCACCTCCCCCTGAGGGAGGAGCAGCCTTACCAGGCCACAGAAGATGACAATGCAGCCACTCCTGATGAGATCAGAAGGAAGGAGAGGGGGACCTCCCTTTCATTGGACTTGGGGAGGGGCATGCGTGAAGAAGTGGGAGGGAAGGTGAGATTAGGAGGGGAGGGGTTTATGGGGGGATACAAAGTGAATAACGTGTAATTAATAAAAAAAGATCAATAGTTTCATAGCAGGTACCAGGAGATGTGTTAATCTGCTCAAGTAAGGACACTACACCAGGTAAAGCCACTGGAGACACTACCTGATCGAGGTTTTAATAGTCATTCTCCACAATCTATATGTCTTCTGCACGGGCCAGAAAACAGAGTTAAAGAGAGATTTGGGAACCCCCCCCCACATATCTCAGGTCCTTGATAGTGGTACTAATTCCTGAAGTTTCTCCAGGGATCAATATTGGATTTTTCAATAATTTACTTATTTATTATTCACTTTACATACTGGTTGTAGCTCCATCCCTTCTCCACTCCTGTTCTGACCCTCCCTTCCTCTCTTGCCTCTTCCTTAGAAAAGGGGAACTCCCTTTCCCATCCACCTCAGCTCATCAAGTTGCATCAGAACCGAGTATGTCCTCTTCCCCTGTGGCCTGGTAAGGCACTTCCACCAGGGGGAAGTGATCAAAAGCTGGCAAGCAATATTGGTTTTTGGTTCACTATTTTCTCTGGTGGAAGTAAGTCCAGTGGATTTCATTTGGCCTTTCCACCAATCACTTCACAGGTCAGAGATATTTATATCCCAATTATACATTCTGAAACTGGGGAAATAACCACAACTTGAGCTTGGGGACCCACTGAACCTACTAGGAGTTGGACTTCAGGCAAACATCCATTAATCATCTGACCTCTCTAAGCCCCTACTTTAACTGGAGGACCACGATGTTTCTTGGGGTTTCTGGGAACCAGTATCATGTAGATCCCAGAAAGTCTGATTGTTTCCTTTCCTACAGTATACAGATACCTTTGTAAAAGGCTATATGTCTGTCTGGGAAAGGACTTGAAAAAGTGAACAGTAAAACGCTTAGGTATTTTATCAAGGTCCTTCCTTGGGTGCCTTGCTTTTCCACAGTGGAAATTTCCAGGGTGAGGATTGGTGGGATTTCAACTCCTGTTCTTCACTTCATTAGTTATTTGTATCTTCATTGATCTTTTTAAAATTTTAAATAATTATTTTGAATTATTTGTCTGGGATTCAATCTCAGTTTCATTTACAGACATTACTGTGAGATTAGTCATTTTTAGAGGAGTCATGTTGACTTGATTTTTTAAATTATTTAATTTATTTATTACAATGTATTCACTTTGTATCCCTACTGCAGCTCCCTCCCTTGTCTCCTCCCTGTCCCACCCAATCTCCCTCTTCTCCCCCCATGCCCTTTCCCTAGTCTCTGATAGGGAGGACCTCCTCCCCTTCCATCTGACCCTACCTTACCAGGTCACATCATCTTCCTCTGTGGCCTGGCAAGGCTGTACCACTCAGGGGGAGGTGATCACAGGGCAGACTACTGAGTTTATGTCAGAGACAGCTCCTGCCCAACCCCTTACTAAGGAACCCACTTGGAATCTGAGCTCCCTATGGGCTTCCTCTGAGCAGCTGTTCTAGGTCCTCTCCATGCATCGTCCTTGGTTAGAGTAGCAGTCTCTGCAGGCCTCCCTGAGCCCGGGTATTTTAGCTCTGTTGGTCCTCTGGTGGAGTTCCTGTCCACTTCAGGTCTTTCTATCTCTCCCTTCTTCCATAACGTTTGAACACTCTGCCCAAAGTTTGGCTATGAGTCTCAGTAACTCCTTCCATAGCCTGGTAGGTAGAGTTAAAGGTTCCCTATGGAAGGCTCCTGTCCTGTTTCTTGTCTTCTCCTACTTCAAATGCCTATCCTGTTTGCCTTTCTGAGTGAGGTTTCAGACTGTTCATTAGAGTCTTACCTGTTGTTTAGCTTCTTTAGGACTACAGAATTTAGTATGTTTATCCTATATTACATGGCTAATATCCGCTTATAAGTGAGTATATACTATATGTGTCTTCTGTTTCTGGATTACCTCACTCAGAATGATCTTTTCTAGTTCCCACCATTTGCCTGCAAATTTCATGATTTCCATGTTTCTAATTGCTGAGTAGTATCCCATTATTGTAAATGTACCACACTTTCTCTATCCATTCCTCCATTAACAGACATCTAGGTTGTTTCTACATTCTGTCTATTACAAATAAAGCTGCTATGAACATAGTTCAGCAAATATCCTTATTGAATGGTAGGGCATCTTTAGGGGATGTAGCCAGGAGTGGTATAGCTGGATCTTGAGGTAGTACTATTCCTAATTTTCTGAGAAAGTGCCAGATTGAGTTTCAAATTGGTTGTACAAGGTTAAATTCCCACCAGTAATGGAAGAGGGTTCCTCTTTCTCCACAACCTCTCCAGCATGTATTGTCACTTGAGTTTTGATCTTAGCCATTCTGATGGGTGCAAGGTGAAATCACGGGTTGTTTTTATTTGCATCTCCCTGATGACTAAGGACACTGAACATTTCTTTTAGTGTTTCTCTGTCCTTCAATATTCTTCTGTTGAGAATTCTCTGTTTAGCTATGTGCCCCATTTTTTTTAATTTTTATTTTTTAATATTAGTTACAGTTTGTTAACTTTGTATCCCTGCTGTATCCCACTCCCTCTTTCCCTCCCAATCCCACCCTCCCATTCTTATCTCCTCCCTGCCCCTTTCCAAGTCCACTGATAAGGGAGAACCTCCTCCCCTTACATCTGATACCAGTTTATCAGGTGTCTTCAGGACTGGCTGCAAAGTCCTCCTCTGTGGCCTAGCAAGGATGTTCCTCCCTGGAGAGAGGTCAAAGAGCCCACCATCGAGTTCATCTCAAAAAGAGTCCCTATTCCCCTTATTAGGGTACCTACTTGGATACTGAGCTACCAAGGGCTACATCTGAGCAGGGGCTCTAGGTTGCATCTATACATGGTCCTTGTTTGGAGAAACAGTCTCATAAAAGACCCCTGTGCTCCAGATACATTTCTTTAAGTGTTTCTCTGTCCTTCAATATTCTTCTGTTGAGAATTATCTGTTTAGGTATGTGCCTCATTTTTTATTGGATTACTTAGTTTGTTAATATTTAACTTCTTCAGTTTTTTATATATTCCAGATATTAGCCCTCTGTTGACTTAATTTTTTAAGCATGTTTCTTCTATTATTGCATTATGAGATGCAAAAATAAGGTAAGGACATTGACTGAATTTATTTTTTACTTTTATTTTTCAGTTATCCTTTTTTTTTTCCCCGGAAGGATATTTTCCAATGTTCAAGAAGGTCTTGATTCAGATGTTGTTTTACTCTACTAGGCTGTTTGTTAGGGCATCAGGATAAAAAGTTTTCCACTGAAATTAGGTTACTGTCTTAAAAATAATCATTATCAAAACATTGTCCTTCTATGAAGAAACAATAATAGTTAAACTAAAACCAGTCACCTCATAATCACCAATTATTTTAAAAACCGAGGAAGTAGTAATATTGCATTATATATTTGTTACTGCATGAGTAAATGAGAACAAAGATAGAAATGGTAAAAAAAATAATTACAGTTAACTGAGGTACATAGATAAGGCAGTTTTGAATAAAGATGGAATGAAAAGACAGAAGTAAATGAATTCAATTGGAGAATCATAACTGTCCCAAGTCACAGGGCTAAAGACACTACGATGGATTAGCCAAAGTTCTTTGAGAAATACTACATAATCAGAAAACAGAAAAAAAAAGAATCAATAGGGGAAAAAAAGAATTAAAGAAAAGACGAGAACATAGAAGAGCAGAGGTAGTCTGTAAACTGACGCTGGGAAGTAAATTAAAGGGGAATAAATATAAGAAAAGAGAGGAGTGGGAATAAAAGTATGTATGTTGTCTTGCCTGCTTACAAGCTTCAGTGTTAAGTCATTTGGAATTCCAATGCTAGACACAGTCTGGGCAGTGCTTTAGGATACCAGCAGGGAGTACTGAGCTCACCACAAGGCAGTACTGTGTAAACTATGTCCTGTCTTCATGAGTTGGGTTAAAAATGTTGTCCCTACTCCTGTGGAATTCTTCCTGTAAGTCTGGCACAAAGTGAGACATATTTAATTTTTCCTGAATATTCTGATTTCAATTAGTATTCAACCTTGCTGATTATTGCATGGTTCTCAGTCAAAGATTCTTTCTTGTGGCCTAGCAGTATTCTGCTGACCATATTTGAATGTCTACTTCTGGGACATTTTGTCTGAGTTTCATGAAAGTGTTCTTTAAAAGTGTTCTTTTTTTTTAATGTCTAGCAACTGATCCAACAAAGGTATTTTTAAAATAGTATTCTGCAGCTGCTCTTACAAATACCAAGAACAACAGATATTCCTGGCACCATTCCTTCCTTGTTTGGTGCTGCTCTTTTATGCTTTGAGTTGGTTTCCTTTCTTTTTCTCTTATGTAAAATCTCCACAAATGAAAACACAATGAGATTGTTCAGAGACTGTCTACCTCAACCCATGGCTTCCATTGGTCTGTGTCAGCATAGACTTTCTCTCTAAGTAAGAACAGAGAGCTCTCCGAATCAAGTGAGTCCCTCTGAGCTTGATTAAAGACTTTCTCTCTTGCCTAAAATACCAAACATTAGCCAGAACCTGGAAACAACCTAGATGTCCCTCAACAGAGGAATAGATACAGAAATTGTGGTATTTTTACACAATGGAATACTACTCAGCAATTAAAAACAAGGAAATCATTAAATTTGCAGGCAAATGGTGGGAACTAGAAAAGATCATCCTGAGTGAGGTATCCCAAAAGCAGAAAGACACACATGGTATGTACTCACTTATATAGACCTATAAGATAGGATAAACATACTGAAATCTATCTATACACCTAAAGAAGATAAACAAGAAGACCTGGGATAAGATGATCAATCCTCACTTGGAAAGACAAATGGGATGGACATTGGATATAGGAGAAAACAAGTAACAGGACAGGAGCCTACTACAGAGGGCCTCTGAAAGACTCTCCTTAGTAGTGTATCAAAGCAGATACTGAGACTCATAACCAAAAGTTGAGCAGAGTGCAGGGAATCATATGAAAGAAGAAAGAGTTAGTATAACCTGGAGAGGAGAGGAGCTCCAACAAGGACCAAATATATCTGGGCACAGGGGTCTTTTATGAAAGTGTTTCTCTTACCAAGGACCATGTATGGATATAACCTAGAACCTCTGCTCAGATGTAGCCCATGGTAGCTCAGTCTCCAAGTAGGTACCCTAATAAGGAGAACAGGGACTATTTCTCACATACACTCAGTGGCCGGCTCTTTGATCTCCCTCCTCCCCTTGAGGGAGGAGCATCCCTGCTAGGCCACAGAGGAGGACATGGCAGCCAGTCCTGAAGATACCTGAAAAGCCAGGGTCAGATGGAAAGGGAAGGAGGACCTCCCCTACCAATGGACTTGGAAAAGGGCAGGGAGGAGATGAGGGAGGGAAGGTAGGATTGGGATGGAATGAGGGAGCTGGATACCGCTGGGATATACAGTTAATAAACTGTAACTAATATAAAAAAATTTTAAAAATATCATACATCATTCTTCTATTAAAGCTAGAGGTATTTAGGCATCACTGACCTCTTCTGATATCTGTTGTCCAACTTTCTTCCAGTTATTCCCTGAATGCTGTAGCAGATGATGCATATATTTTATTTCCTTTGTGTAATATACATATATATGTATACATACATACATACATGTATATATATATACATATATATATATATTCTATTTCTTCAAACTAAATGCCTATAAATTAATTAAGAGAAGATGTATTAGTTGGAGAATTTTGAGTAGTATAGGCCAAAGCGTAGTTAAATTTACAAGGATTTTTATTATGAGCAACAACTATGAGAGAAAATATTGGGAATGACTGAGACATCAGACCTGGAGTTAATGTCAAAGAAACTCAAATAAAGTTTATGCTGTAATATTTTACTAATAGATTTAATTAGAAGACATTAAGTCACAAATATAGAATTTAGCTAAGGAAATACCATCTCCAAAAATAACCCAAACATAAACAGTTGCTAACCAGACCTGTTAGAGATAAGCAAAATTTAGGATGCAAGGAAGTAAATGTTTATTCACCAGGATTGACCAGCCATTGGGCCAATTCTCATTAAAAAAAAAAAAAAGAAAAAAAAGACAACCCTGGCTTATAATCAGCCATTAGGCCTCAGCTCTCTTTTTAAGCAAAGTATAACTCTTTCAGGTGGACAAGATGACCCTAGATAACAACTATTTGAAATAGAAGAACACTGGTGTGCTCAAAATAATTATGACAATATGCATTATCTTTGCTGTATAATCTCCCATCTGCCAAAGTGGTCAGACTTGCAGTCTTTTGTCTCTATTTAAAGTGTCCAAAGTGTAACCTGGGTCAAATCCCTGAAATATATTTAGGGATAATAGTGTTTGTGGAATGTACAAAGCTATGGTGTACATAATGGTGGAACTCTAGCTAGTCCTGTCTGGCAAGCATGGCTCTGGCAGTTCTTGCTCTTCTCCCCAATTCCGTCTGCTTTTCTAAAAACAATTAGATTACATTCCTAAAGCTAGCCACTGAGTTCTGTTCCCTTTTTTGGCCATTTTCATCTCCTAAGGCTGACTACCAAGGTCCAGCTATCAAAGTGTTGAATTACACCAATCAAAATCTCCCTTTGGTCCACATGCCCAATCAAAGTATATCACTGCCCTGACTTTATTTCCTGCTGTATAGTCTTGGATGTGTTTGCTTCTTTTTGTTCTTAGAGCTTTTAAGTGGGTTTTTAAATTGCTAGTATGAGAATTCTCCAATTTCTATTTTTAAATTTTATTATTATTAATTATAATTTATTCACTTTGTATCCCAGCTGTAGGTACCTCCCTCATTTCCTCCTGTTACCACTGTCCTTCCCTCTTTTTTCCTTATCCCCCTCCCCTAGTGCACTGATAGGGGAGGTCCTCCTTCCCCTACTATCTGACCTTAGTCTATCAGATCTCATTAGGGCTGTCTGGATCCTCTTTCTCTGTTGCATAGTAAAGCCACCCACCAGGGGGAGGTGATCAAAGAGCAGGAAACCAAGATCATGCCAGAAGCTGTCCCTGCTCTATGAAGGCACTTAGTGCTATGAACTTTCCCCCTTAGCACTGCTTTAATTGTGTCCCATAAGTTTGAGTATTTTGTGCCTTTATTTTCACTAAATTCTAGGAAGTTTTTTAACTTCTTTATTTCTTCCCTGGCCCAGTAGTCATTGTTGTGTTTGAAAGCTTTGTGCTGTTTCTGTTGTTGCTGAGTTCCAGCTTTAATCAGTGGTGGTCTGATAAGGTACAATGGGTTCTTTCAATCTTCTTGTATCTGCTGATACAATTTTGGAGAAGGTTCCATGAAAAGAAGGTACATTCTTTTGAATTTGGGTGAAATGTTCTGTAGATATCTGTTAGGTCCATTTGATTCATAACCTCTTTTAGTTTTGCTATTTCCCTGTTACATTTCTGTCTCCACAATCTGTCCATTGGTGAGAGTGGAGTGTTGAAGTATCCCACAATTAATGTGTTGGGTTCGTGTGTGATTTATACTTTAGTAAAGTTTCTTTAACAAATG
Organism: Psammomys obesus; assembly: GCF_907164565.1. Taxonomy (NCBI): domain Eukaryota; kingdom Metazoa; phylum Chordata; class Mammalia; order Rodentia; family Muridae; genus Psammomys; species Psammomys obesus. The sequence goes on along the minus strand of NW_026596295.1, from coordinate 165,114 downwards.
TTAGTGGCCTTGCATTGGGGTACAGATATTCAGAACTGAGATGTCATCTTGGTGGATTTTTTTCCTTTGATGAGTATGAAGTATCCTTCCCCGTCTCTTGGAACCCTCCTCCATTGCTGGTGGGAGTGAAAACTTGTACAACCACTTTGAAAATCAATCCTGCACTTTCTCAGAAAATTAGGAACAGCTCTACCTCAAAACAAAGCTATATCACTCCTGGGCATATACCCAAAAGATGCTATACCATACTTCAAGGACACTTGCTCAACTACTTTCATAATGGCTTGATTTATAATATCTAGAGACTGGAAACAACCTAGATATCCCTCAAATGGAGGAATGGGTACAGAAATTGTAGTACATTTACACAATAGAATACTGTTCAGCTATTAAAAACAAGGATATCATGAAATTTGCAGGCAAATTATTGATCTGGAAAATATCATTCTGAGTGAGACAACCAGATCCAGAAAGACAAGCATGGTACATAATCACATATAAGTGGATAATAACCATATTATATAAGATAACTGTATAAAATCCACAGACCTAAAGAATCTAAGTAACAAGGAACATCATAGAGAGGATGGTTTGTTCTCATTCAGAAGGGCAAATAGAATAGACACTAGAAGCTGTTGAAGAGAGGGAACAAGATGGGAGTCTAGCATAGATGTCCTTTGAAAAACTTCACCCATAAGTGGATCAAAGCAGATGCTGAGACTCACTGCCAAACTTGGGGCAGAGTACAGGGAGTCTTATGGAAGAGTGGTAGACTAGAAAGACCCTAAGGAGACAGGAGCTCCACAAGAAGATCAACAGAGCCAACAAATCTGTGCCCATGGGGTTCTGCAGAGACTGATACACTAACCAAGGCCCATGTATGGAGCAGACCTAGGCCTCCTGCTCAGATATAGTTGCTACACAGCTCAGTCTCCATGTGGCTTCCCTAGTAAGAGGAGCAGGAGCTGACTCTGACATGGACTCTGCAGCCTGCTCTTTGATCATTTCCCCCTGGAGGAGTGGCCTTTCCAGGCCACAAGGGAAGAGAATATAGCCAATCCTGATGAGACTTGATAGGCTGGGGTCAGCCAGTAGGGGAGGGGGGAGGGGGAAGGAGGGAAAGAGGGTAGGACAGGGATGAGATGAGGGAGGAGGCTATGATAAGGATGTAAGTTAAATACATATTAAGAAATTAATTAAGAGGGAGGCGGAGCCAAGATGGCGACTAGCACACACAGTTTCCGAGCTGTGGAAGAGATAAAGTTCTGAGTTGATGAGTGGAAGAACTTCTGAAGCCAGGGAAACAACGGAAAGACTTTCTAAACAACAGGGAACATCGCAAGAGGTGAAAACCTTGGTCTCGGTCACCCAGGGACTTGTTTGGGGAAGCTGCAGCAAGACCTCATAACCTGGCAGTGACAGCAGCACGGAACTGGCGGAGCACATCAAAGAAGCAGGGCCAAACCAGAGAGCAGAGAGCCCAGATACCCCGATCTCGGCCAAGTGACCTGCCTGTACAGCTAGTCCTCAGCACACGCTAAGGACACGGGACCTCTCTCAGCTTCCTGAAGAATTCTCCAGACTCGAGAGAGAGAGAGAGTACCAGTCTGATCGGCAGAATCCAAAAACAAACAGGGAAGGTCTCACATAAGCCAATGGCCAGGGGTAGGCGAAAGAACACTTCCAACATAAATCAGGACATCATGACTTCACCAGCAAACCCCAAAATCGATGGATACTCCAATTCATCAGAAGCACAGGAAAATGACCTTAAAGCCATGCTTGCTCAATTATTTGAGGCTCATAAGGAGGAAATGAACAAATCTTTCAAAGAGTTGGCCAGTCAATTGGAGGTAAAGAAAGAAGAAATAGAAAAAACCTTTAAAGAAACACAGGCAAACATAGCCAAACAAATAGAGGCACAAGTAGAGAAAAAATTAGTGGCATACAAAAAGGAAATGAACAAAGAAATAGAGTCCATCGTAGAGAGACAGGAATCCAAATTCAAACACATGAAAGAAACGGTGCAAGGCATGAAAACAGAATTAGAATCAATAAAGAAAACACAAAATGAGAAAACTCTTGAGCTGGAGAACTTGGAGAAAAGATCAGGAACCACAAAAGTAAGCATCACCAAGAGAATACAAGAGATGGAAGAGAGAATCTCTGGAGCTGAAGACACACTTGCAGAAATTGATACTTCTCTCAAAGAAAAAGTAAAATCAGAAAAGTTCCAATCACAAAATATCCAAGAAATCAAGGTTGCTATGAAAAGACAAAATCTAAGAATAATAGGAATTGATGAAAAAGAAGACTCCAGGCTCCAAGGTCCAGAAAATATTTTCAAGAAAATCATAGAAGAAAATTTTCTCAACTTAAAGAAAGAGATGTCCATAAATATAAAAGAGGCCTACAGAACACCAAATAGACTAGACCAGAAAAGAAACACATCACGTCACATCATAGTCAAAACACTAAATCTACAGAACAAAGAAAAGATATTAAAAGCAGCAAGGGAAAAAGGCCAAGTAACATATGAAGGTAGACCTATCATAATCACACCAGACTTCTCATCAGAAACTATGAAAGCCAGAAGGGCCTGGGCAAGCATCATGGAGACTCTAAGAGATCACAAATGTCAACCCAGACTACTATACCCTGCAAAGCTTTCAATCAACATAGATGGAGAAAACAAAATATTCCATGACAAAACTAAATTTACACAATATCTATACAGCAAACCAACCCTACAGAAGATACTACAAGGAAAACTCCAATCCAACGAAAACGAATTCACCCAAGAAAACAGGGCATACAGATAATATCCCAACAAAAATGAAAAGAAAGCAAGCAATGAAACAGGGTAAGATCATCGACTCCATTACAAAAGAAACTAACATGCATTGGTCAATATTATCTATCAATATTAATGGACTTAACTCACCAATAAAAAGACACAGGCTAACAGAATGGTTACGGAAACAGGACCCAACATTCTGTTGCATTCAAGAAACACACCTATGCAACAAAGATAAACACTACCCCAGAGTAAAGGGCTGGAAAAAATGTTTTTCAAGCAAATGGTTCCAGAAAACAAGCTGGAGTAGCCATCCTAATATCTAATAAAATAGACTTTCACCCGAAGTTAATCAAAAAAGATAAGGAGGGCCACTATAATCTCATCAAAGGAAAAATCCAACAAGAGGACATCACAATTTTGAATATCTATGCCCCAAATACAAGAGCACCTACATTCGTAAATGAAACAATATTAAAGCTTAAATCATACATTGATCCTAATACCTTAATAGTGGGAGACGTCAACACCCCACTCTCATCAAGGGACAGATCAACCAGACAGACACCAAATAGGGAAATAAAAGCACTCACAGAATCCCTAAATCAAATGGACCTAATAGACGTCTACAGATCTTTTCACCCAAACTCAAAAGAGTACACCTTCTTTTCAGCACCACATGGAACCTTCTCCAAAATAGACCATATAGTTGGTCACAAAGCAAGCCTCAACAAATACAAAAGGATTGAAATAATCCCTTGTATACTATCTGACCACCATGGACTAAAGCTGGACATCAACAACAACAGAAACAACAAAAAGCCGACACGCACATGGAAACTGAACAACTTACTACTCAATGACAGCTGGGTCAAGGAAGAAATAAAGAAAGAAATTAAAGACTTTCTAGAATTCAATGAAAAATGAAGGCACAACATACCCAAATTTATGGGACACATTGAAAGCAGTGCTCAGAGGAAAATTTATAGCACTAAGTGCCTACAAGAAGAAATCCATAACATCACATACAAACAAATTAATGGCCCAACTGAAAAACCTAGAAAAAAAAAAGAAGCAGATACACCCAAAAGGAGCAGACGGCTGGAAATAATCAAACTAAGGGCAGAAATCAATCAATTAGAAACAAATAAAATTATCCAAAGAATCAATGAAACAAAAAGCTGGTTCTTTGAGAAAATCAACAAGATAGACAAACCCTTAGCCAAACTAACTAAAAAGCAGAGAGAAACTATCCAAATCAGCAAAATCAGAAAGGAAAATGGGGACATAACTACAGACACTGAGGAAATCCAAACGATCATTAGGTCATACTACAAAAGCCTATATGCCACAAAATTTGAAAATCTAAATGAAATGGATAACTTTCTTGACAGATTCCATCTACCAAAATTAAGTCAAGATCAGGTAGAAAGACTGAATAGCCCTATATCTCCCAAGGAAATTGAAGCAGTCATTAACAGTCTCCCCTCCAAAAAAAAGCCCTGGACCAGATGGCTTCAGCGCAGAATTCTACAAGACCTTCAAAGAAGTACTAACACCAATTCTCTTCAAACTATTCCACAAAATAGAAATAGAAGAAACACTACCAAACTCATTCTATGAAGCCATAGTCACCTTGATACCTAAACCACACAAAGATCCAACAAAAAAAGAGAACTTCAGACCTATCTCTCTTATGAACATTGATGCAAAAATACTCAATAAAATACTTGCAAACCGAATCCAAGAACACATCAAAGATATCATCCACCATGACCAAGTAGGCTTCATCCCAGGAATGCAAGGGTGGTTCAACATACGGAAATCCATCAATGTAATCCACCACATAAACAAAATGAAGGAGAAAAACTACATCATCATCTCCTTAGATGCTGAAAAAGCATTTGACAAAGTCCAACACCCATTTATGTTTAAAGTCTTGGAGAGATCAGGGATACAAGGCACATACCTAAAGATAGTAAAGGCAATATACAGCAAGCCTATAGCCAACATCAAACTCAATGGAGAGAAACTTAAATCAATCCCACTGAAATCAGGGACAAGACAAGGCTGCCCACTCTCTCCATACCTCTTCAACATAGAACTTGAAGTCCTAGCCAAAGCAATAAGACAACTAAAGGAGATCAAGGGGATACAAATCGGAAAGGAAGAGGTCAAAGTGTCACTATTTGCAGATGATATGATAGTATACATGAGCGACCCCAAAGATTCAACCAGAGAACTTCTTCAGCTGATAAACACCTTCAGCAAAGTGGCAGGATACAAAATCAACTCAAAAAAATCAGAAGCCCTCTTGTATACCAAAGACAAAAACGCTGAGAAAGAAATTAGGGAAACAACACCCTTCACAATAGCCACTAAAAACATAAAGTACCTTGGTGTGGCTCTAACCAAGCAAGTGAAAGACCTGTTTGAGAAAAACTTCAAGTCTTTGAAGAAAGAAATTGAAGAAGATCTCAGAATGGAAAGATCTCCCGTGCTCATGGATTGGTAGGATTAACATTGTGAAAATGGCCATCCTGCCAAAAGCAATCTACTGATACAATGCAATTCCCATCAAAATACCAACTCAATTCTTTACAGACCTTGAAAAAAAAGATTCTCAGCTTCATATGGAGAAACAAAACACCCAGAATCTCCAAAACGATCCTGTACAACAACAGATCATCTGGAGGTATCTCCATTCCCGATCTCAAGCTGTACTACAGGGCAACAGTAATAAAAACTGCATGGTATTGGCATAGAAACAGAAAGGAGGATCAATGGAATCGCATAGAAGACCCAGAAATAAATCCACACACCTATGAATACTCAATATTTGACAAAGAAGCCAAATCCATTCAATGGAAAAAAGACAGCATCTTCAACAAATGGTGCTGGACCAACTGGATGTCTACATGCAGAAAAATGAAAATAGATCCATATTTATCACCCTGCACAAAACTAAAGTCCAAGTGGATCAAGGACCTCAACATAAAACCAGATACTCTAAATCAGTTGGAAAAAAAAGTGGGAAACAGCCTAGAACTCATTGGCACAGGAGACAACTTCCTGAACAGAACACCAACAGCACAGGCTCTAAGAGCAACAATCAATAAATGGGACCTCATGAAACTGAAAAGCTTCTGTAAAGCAAAAGACACTGTCATCAAAACAAATAGACAGCCTACAGATTGGGAAAGAATCTTCACCAACCCTTTATCTGACAGAGGGCTAATATCCAGTATATATAAAGAACTAAAGAAGCAGAAAAGCAACAAACCAAGTAATCCACTTAAAAAATGGGGAACAGAGCTAAACAGAGAATTCTCCAAAGAGGAACATCGAATGGCAGAGAAACACTTAAAGAAATGCTCAACCTCATTAGCCATTAGGGAAATGCAAATCAAAACGACCCTGAGATTTCACCTTACACCCATCAGAATGGCCAAGATGAAAAACTCAAGTGATAGCACATGCTGGAGAGGTTGTGGAGAAAAGGGAACCCTCCTCCATTGCTGGTGGGAATGTAAACTGGTTCAACCACTTTGGAAGTCAATCTGGCGCTTTCTCAGACAACTAGGAGTAGTGCTACCTCAAGACCCAGCTATACCACTCCTAGGTATATACCCAAAATTTGCTCAAATACACAACAAGGACATTTGTTCAACCATGTTCGTAGTAGCTTTATTTGTAATAGCCAGAACTTGGAAACAACCCAGATGTCCATCAACTGAGGAATGGATACAGAAATTGTGGTATTTTTATACAATGGAATACTACTCAGCAATCAAAAAGGAGGAAATCATGAAATTTGCAGGCAAGTGGTGGGATCTAGAAAAGATCATTCTGAGTGAAGTATCCCAGAAGGAGAAAGACAAATTTGGTATATACTCGCTTATATAGACCTACAAGATATGATAAACATAATGAAATCTACACACCTAAAGAAGATAATCAAGAAAGTGGACACAGGCGAAGGTGATTAATCCTCATTTAGAAAGACAAATGGGATGTGCATTGAACTTATGACAGGAGTCTACCACAAAAGGCATCTGAAAGACTCTACCTAGCAGTCTTTCAAAGCAGACACTAAGACTCATAACCAAACCCTCGGCAGAGTGCAGGGAATCATATGAAAGAAGGGAAGTTAGTATGATATGGAAAGGATAGGAGCTCTACAAGGACCAAATATATCTGGGCACAGGGTCTTTTCTGAGACTGACACTCAACCAAGGACCATCTATGGATATAACCTAGAACTTCTGCTCGGATGTGGCCCGTGGTAGCTCAGTAACCAAGTAGTTTTCCAAAGTAAGGGGAACACGGACTATTTCTAACAGGATCTCAAGGGCAGGCTGTTTGACCCCCCCTCCCCCCGGGGAGGAGCAGTCTGTTAGGCCACAGAGGAGGACTTTGCAGCCAGCCCTGAAGATATCTGATAAAACAGGGTCAGATGAAAGGGGAGGAGGTCCTCCCCTATCAGTGGACTTGGAAAGGGGCAGGGAGGAGACCAGGGAGGGAGTGTGGGGTTGGGGAGGGAATGAGGGAGCGGGATACAGCTGGGACACAGAGTTAACAAAATGTAACTAAAAAAATAAATAAAATTAAAAAAAAAGAAAAAAAAACAAATACGAATGAATAAAAAAATAAATACAACCCATTGAAAAAAAAAAGAAATTAATTAAATAAAAAAATACCACCTCAACCTAGTTCATTCTAACACCATCCTTCCCTTTTTCTCTTAAATATTATACCTACGAGGTCATTTGCTGCTGTTTTTCTGCCTGAGTCAGAAAACAGCCATGTTAACTTTTCTTTCCCTCTTAATAAAGGATCTCTCTGTGAAAACAGGTATTCGGGTGTGGTTTGTGCCTTATCTGTGGTCTGGGAGGGAACTGCTGCCCGTGTGTGTGTGTGTGTGTGTGTGTGTGTGTGTGTGTGTGTGTGTGTGT
>NW_026596295.1:78929-157352 GCF_907164565.1 Psammomys obesus | reverse complement strand
TGTGTGTGTGTGTGTGTGTGTGTGTGTGTGTGTGTGTGTGTGTGTGTCTCCTTTAGTATGGCTGGCTCCTCTTAGAGCATTAGCCAAAGCTGGACAGACACTTTCATTAAAGAGCTTTCTTTTTATTTTGTTGAGTGTATGGAGTTATTTCTCATTGATGGTAGCATATTTCTACTACAAAGTAAAGGGAGGAGCAAAGAAAGGATGGTATCTTAGTTTCTTTGTAGTTGCTGTGATAAAATAGCCTGATAAAAGCAACTTAACAGAGAAAGGCTTTATTTTGAAAGGAAAACTCCCCCAAAACAAGAGGAAATTCTCTTAAAACTGGCCAAAGATACAGGGAGTCCACAACTCATGGAATTTCTGGAAACAGCTAACCCCCTCCACAGGTCCTGAAAACTGGAAGTTGCAAAAACAGCCAGTTTAACTTATCTCCCAGCCCACAGTTAAAAAAAAAAAAAAAAAAAAAAAAAACAGTTAATCCAAATAAACAGTTTTTATGTTTGCCACAACCAAAACCCTCTCCCCCACTCTCAACTTTAAAAAAAAAAAATTCTTCTGGAGGGAGATTTCTTGGATATGGCAAAAGACAAAGAATTTATGGTAACTATTACAGTGGTTTGAATGAGAATGTCTCCCATAGGCTAAGGTTTGAATCCTTGGTCTGCATTAGGTAGAACTATTTGAGACAACTAGGGGCTTATGCTGCTACCTTAGAATGGAGCCCGCCTTCTTTGTCTTTCATTGAAAGAGCTTTTGTGTGCTGACTGGTGTGAAACAATTCTGCAGGAAATTATTTTCCTGAAGTTGGAAAACTTTGGCATTTCTGATTCTATGTTCTCATCTTTTATCATAATTTGCAGTTTCACAGTTGCAGCATTTGATAGGTAGACAGAGTCTTGTCCTAGGGAACCTTTATTATTGTTCCATTGCAGAACACTGTTTCTCTTTAATTAGAGCCTGTTTTTCAGCCCAAGCCTAGGCAGCAACTTGAATTTATTGGGGCTCTTTACCTCAACAAACTGCCTCCTTTTTTATAGCTTTCTTCTAACCTTACAGTAACCTTGTACTCCACTGAGGTTTGGACTTCATTTTCTGGTTCCCTGGCAATCCTTAAAAGGTAAACATCACTCTTTAGAATTATGAACTCCACTAAGACAATATTACTTCCTCCTGTTTAAAAATAATACGATTTAAGTTGTACCTTCTGGTCCTGGGTAGAGGCCCAAAACATTACATACTAATATATCCTCATTTTGAGAGTTAATTATCACCAGACCAAGAGTCCATCCTCTGATCCTACCCTTCACCAGGAAACCTGAGTTACCCAAATCCATGCTATTGTTTGGCATTTCTCTACAAATCGAAATGTTTGCTTCAGAAAGAGGTTGAGGCTCACAGGCCCCTGTAGGTAAACAAAATGTCATAGGTCTGGGAAAAAAGAAACTTGGAAGATTTTTGAGGGCTTTTTACCTAACAGTATAAAATGAAGTAAACACTTAGTGTGTGTGGACTGTAACCAGCCACATTCCTGAATGGAAAAAATGTTCTGATTGTGGAGCTGCCAGCAAGCTGTAGAGCTTCAGGGTCACAGGCTTAGATGAATCATCACCTGGGTTGAGGTGGGATTCCTGGTGATGCAGCTGCTTTTGAGTTACACTCCTTGTAACACTTCATCCATGCTTCTGTTATAGTAACTCCAATAAAAACTCATTGGTTCACCAAATTGGACTTTGTTGCTGTCATTATGGCCTATTGGGGGCTCCCATTTTGGTGAATTTGTCCGGGTGTGTGTGTGAGTGTATTGCATTTTCCTCATGTGTTGCAATTCTCTAGAAAAAGTCATTCACATAACACATGCTAGAGAGAGGAAGTAATTATCCCCTGAATGAGATAATATGCTTTTTGTAGGTTAAAAAGTCCAAGCTCACTTGAGATTTAAAAATGCACCAATCCCTGAGTTCAAAAACCCACCAATCCTTGGCTTTACCCCAAGCTCAGGATTTGAAATATCACCAAATCCTACCCTGGAAATCTCCACCCTGGAAAACTCTGCTTCCAAGAAACTCTATACAATCCTGCCTCCCACTCAGTTATCTGTTGTCTCTTCCTAGAGCAGAGACTCTCTTGTACATTTCCCAATAAATCACTTGTATGATGTTTATTGTATGGTGTGACTTTGTTGTATTTCTTAGTTCCTAACTGCCAGGATACCTTTCCCTTTAGAGCTAAAGCATTTGCATCAGGGGAACCTTTACCCTCAGAGCTGCAACACTGAAATTGGTGTTGTGATTTGGGTATGACTCTCCTAGTACCTGTGTTTTCCCAAGGGGTCTGAGCAGCAATGGGACACTACACTTCCTCTCCAGTCTACTCGTCACAGTTCACCATCAAACTCAGCTGACTGATGCCTCAGCTCCATATCCTCCAGTAGCAGTTAGGCAAGTTCTGTTAGCTTATTATTAAAAGAAAGAATGAGGCTGGTCAACCGATCTCCTATGCAAGAGGTTTATTGGGTTGGTATGGAGGGAGTAGGGGAACATGGCATGATGGAGAGAGAGAGAGGAAAGGGAATGGGGTGTCCCAAGAGAGAGAGAGAGAGAGAGAGAGAGAGAGAAGAGAAGAGAGGAGCAAAAGTAAGAGGAGGGAGAGAGTGAGAGAGAGAGAGAGAGAGAGACCATGTGTCATGGTCATCCCTTTAAGGGGTAAGGTAACCATGCCTTCCAAGTGTGGCCACCTGGCCGGTGACACATGATGACAACGTAAGTTGCTAGGTAACCCAGGAGCAGGTTGTGTTCCAAAATACTAACATTCTTCCCTTTTTCTATAATTAAAAAATGGGGAACTTGGGCTGCTTTTTATAAGGTAAGTTAAAATATATAAATTTAGGCTCATTGGAATCAGCTCTTGGTTGTCATGCAAGGGGCTGAGAGAGAGAAGAATTATAGCAACAAAATGGTCAGATTGCAAGGTCAAGAGTAAGAGAAGCCTCTGCCCTGGAAAATTTAGGGTAGAGGGTTGTCAATAGAGAGAGTTGCAAGCCATGTAAAGCAGCAGGTAGGGACGGGGGAACGCTGGGAGAACCTGGAGCCACCTGTCCTGGTCCTGAAGCACACCATTTCAGCCTTTTGTTAATGAGAAGTGAATAACAGGCATAGATTCTCTTCTGGTACTTCCTGCTGACACTGGGGGCGCTGTAGGGAGGTCAAAAGGCTGAAATGTTGGCCAAGTCCAGGAAGAATAGGCTGCTTTGATGTTTTCCAGGGTCTGCGAGAACATCCATGGCTGGGAGGGAAAGTGCAGGTCCAGCTTGTTGGAAGTCTGTAAGGTCAGAGTTGAACACCAGTAGCTGCTTTGGCACTGTTGTGGCTATAGGAAACATCTGTGTCTGGCAGGATACTGAAACACATATATAGGCAAAAGATAAAGTTGAGTAGGTTATGGAGAAAATCCTTTAGGTATACATTGAAAACTTTTGGGAGAGCAAACAGAACTAGAAGGTTTGGATCAATGAGACTTAAACATGGGAACCTCTGTCTACCTGGGGGACCTTTATTTACCCAATCACTAGCAATATTTAAAGAAGGCTTTGTTTGGATCTGTCATTGAGGTGAGGTTTGGTTACAGAAGTGTGTAAACTTAGAGTCCCTGCACTAGGTGTAGAAACTGAAATTCTTCAGAAGACATCCTATCTGGAGGGACGGATGTCTGGGCGTCTCCCATTGGAGGCAGAAGTCAGCGACCTTCCAGAGGCATCCCAATGGCAAGGTATGACTTGAGCGAGAGGTCCTATGTGGTCCAATAGCTCATCAGCTTTTGGCCAGAGACCAGGGCGAAGATGCCCAGTGGGGCACAGCTGAGCCACAGATGCCCAGCAGGGCACGGCCGAGGGCACGACTGTTTGTCTAGCGCTAGGTCTTCTCACAAGTGAGCGAGTGAGAGAGGGGGAGAATGAACCATGTGCAAGTGGGGATGTACCGCCCAAGGGAGAGTGGGGCCCTAAAATGGAGGTCAGCATAGAGGGTCAACCCTAGACAGTTAAGGCTACGGATGGAGGGGTCCCTCCATCTCAAAAGATAGTACGAAGTTGCCAGAGCTCTGGGATCAAGCTTCCCCTACAAAGAGAGGCGTTTATGCTGAGAAAACGGAGTGAACTCACCAATCTAGTGGCTGGTCAATAAGGAGAACTCACCAATCCAGCCAGTGTTGTATGCAGTAAATAGCAATCTGGTAGCCAGGAAAGGAAGTCCCAAAACCAGGGAAAGGGGAGGAATCCCAACTTCTGAGATAGGCAATAAGTGCAGTGCTCATCTGGAGCACATTAGACCTGAGAGGTGGATTTAGGTGGACTTTCTGCAGCTTACAAGAATTATTTTTAAGTTTTAAGAAAGAGATAAAACTTTAGACATTTTAGTATCATAATTGTACTCTGCATTGTAGAAAAAGGCAGTAGACATACATATTTGTGTTGATAGCATAAATATTTTTTAAAGATGAGCTCTGAAAAGGCAGAAGCCTTTTATGAAGTAAAAGAGAAACTCACTTGATCTTAACTTTTAGTATAAGCATATATATTATGGAGGCTTACAATCTTGAGCTTAGAACCATAATGGTACATGGTATAGTGGAATGTTTTTTTATTAGAGTTAGATTAATAAATTAGAGCTCTATTGATAAAGGTTAAAACTCTGGACAGTCTATACAACAATAGCATAGCAACAGGAGGAAATATTAAGCCTTTTTACCTATTTAAGATACCTTAAATCACCTTAGACCTTGTAACCTTTATAACTTGCATTTACCAACCTTAAAATATTTTCTTAGACCCTAAAACATTTATAAGTTACATTACCAACCTTAAGATACATTTTTAGACTCTTAAACATGAATAACTTATGTTTATCAACCTTAAGACATCTCTCACAGATGTTTTTTGAGAGGGACCTTTGTATTTAGCTATCTATCATGAGACATAGGTGAGACTGCTATGAACATTAACTGTCCCTTAGCTAAAGGGATGGTAAAAGGTTACTTTTAGGCCTGTTTCTTGAGTCTGGACTGTGTCTAGGCCTTAAAATAGCAGCTCCAGGACTTAGGCTTAAAGCCTGGTCTCCTGCATCTGAAGAGAACTGGGAAGGCACCTGAAGTCTCCCACAGAAGTCTCTCAACACAGAAGTTGGCAATATGTCCGTGGGACCTCATTCTGAAATAAAAAACAGACCTGTGATATTGCTCAGTGCTGGGCGAGAGCTGTGGAGGCTGCTGAGTCAAGGAGCCATTTGTCCTCCACCAGGCCAACGAGCTAGAAGGCTGGAAGTGTCTGTGGCTCTTGTGCTGGTTGAACCTCCATGGCTGGGCACAGAGGACAAGCCTGCTTGGGAGCATTTTGACTTCCAGAGGCCAGTTTGCCAGCAGCCAGCTATGGCGTGTTGCATCAGCAGCAGGACCATGTTGCATTTGAAAAAGTCACCTGGCGGAACGGATTTTTGGCTATGCAAACCTCTTGCCTTTTTTGTGGGAACACCAGCAGCCTCAGAGCACAGCCAAGGTCTGGAGCCAGTCGGGATGGCACTTACTATTTTTACCAACTCCTATATGGTGACTCAAGGACCATCCTCAGCTGTTTAATGCAGTGAAACCATGTTTGCATCTGTAGGACTATAAATATATGTTTGGATATCTATGAGATGACTATTAACTTGCATTTGTTAACCATTAAATATTAAGACTTTAGGTTTTGTCCTTGCTAAGTTAGAACCTTAAAAGTCATGAATAAGAGAACAAGACCAAGCATATTTTAACCTTTGGATAGTAGATATAGCGAATTGACCCAGTTTTAACATAAATATATTTTTTAATTAATAGATCTTAATTTAGAATATTGGCAAACAATTTATATGTAATAATGAACCCCTGAGTTATAAGTTTAAAAGCAACAATTTTAGCAAAACAGTATAAAGCAATTTTAAAATTATATTTGAGCAACACATAGCAGGAGACAGTAACAGTCTTTATTAATTTAGGAACTGAAAACACATAGGCGTTTAGATTTATATTTTAAACCAACTTAATTTGAATAGATATTTGTAACTTTGAAATTTTATTATTATATAAAATTTATTTTGAAGCAGTGTTGAATCATAAGATAGTAAAATGTAACTTTGAATTTTTATAAAAATCCATACCAATTTGAAATGAGGCTAGTTGTTGTGGCCTAGTCTGAAAAATAAAATAAACAGTTAATTATTATTAAGACTTATAATTGCAAGCCCAATGAGAAAATTATATAAAGCATTAGATAAGGAATTTAAAATATAAGAGTAAAGTGTACAGAAATCAGGGAGAAAAGATTTTTTTAAAGCTTGGAAATAGCCTCTTAGAAGAAAGCATGGGGCTAGAAGCAAAACGAAAGCAACTTGGTTGGGGGGGAGAGCACATGGCAAGATTGAACAGGCAGCAGCAGGCTCTGTAGCGGGAGTGGAGCCGCTAGAAGGCCTCCTCAGTGGCGGGGCAGGGCGGGTGGGAGGCGGGGCCTCTTTGCCCGAACCCAAGATGACGCTGCGCAACATTAAGTCTATGGTTAAGCTATATATAGTTCTGCCCATTTCTTCCCAAGATCAACATGGTGCCGGAGATCCCGCTGTTAGCTTATTATTAAAAGAAAGAATGGGATTGGTTAACCGATCTTCTATGCAAGAGGTTTATTGGGTTGGTATGGAGGGAGTGGGGAAACAGGTCATGATGGGGAGAGAAAGAGAAAAGGGAATGGGGCGCCGAGAGAGAGAGAGAGAGAGAGAGAGAGAGAGAGAGAGAGAGAGAAGAGAGGAGCAAGAGTAAAGGGAGTAAGAGAGAGAGAGAGACCACATGTCAGGGTCGTCCTTTTAAGGGGCAAGGTAACCATGCCTTCCAGGTGTGGCCACCTGGCCGGTGACACATGATGACATCATAAGTTGCTGGATAACCCAGGTGCAGGTTGTGTTCCAAAATACTAACAAGTTCTCCCTTTGGTTAGTGTAAATGCTTCCCTGATTCCCAGAAAGTGACCACTGGGTCCCTTGTACCACTCTGGTACTCTTGAAGGCAGAAGGCATCCCCAGCCACAGTCTTTAGGGCTACCGCTGGCCCTCCTCACCTGATTCCATCCCTCTACACACACCCTTGAAGCTGCAATCCTGAAGTTTCCATAGTCCTTAGGAGCTACTGTGCCACTTCTTGCCCTTTTTTCCTGTCTTCCCTTTTGAGCTTCCAGTAATTTCACAGCTCTCTATTGGTGTTTTGCAACTCCATTCCCAAACCTATTTCAATAAATGACACACCATCCCCGAGCTTGGTTTGTGATGCCTCTGGGCAGTCCTTTCAGGCCTCCTGGAAAGTGTTGGTACCATGCACTGAGTCTCATCAGGCTTTTAGCCTTGACCCTATTGAGTGCAGTGATGACCCACTGAAAGACTTGGTACTTTTTTGGTCCACCTGAGTCCTAGGAATGTCCTTGACTACAGACTACTGAGACCTTTTTTTCCTTCTTTACCCCTCTCATCCATGGGAATGGTGTCTTCCATACCCTCTCATTTCACAATAGTCTTACATCAAGCCAGGCAAGGTGATGCACTCCTGTAATCCCAGTTCTCGGGAAAGCAAAGACAGGTTGATCTCTGTGAGTTCCAGTCCAGGAATAGCCAAGGCTTTTGGGATGCCTTTTAGAAAAACTCCAGCCTCTCCATTTGTACTCAACTCAATAGGACCCTAAACTTATCTGCCTTTGCAATCATATTTGGCCTCAATACCCCTTAGATAATCAATCCAAGTGGCCAGCTGTGGGGCTCTGCTGGATAAGGTTGAAGTCTGATGTCTCCAGATAGTCATTTATATGTGTTCGTCTATCAAGACAGACTCCCTTTTCTCAGCGGAGTTTCTAAAAGTCTCCCCTGATCTGGGTGATCTCAGGTAAGGAGCATCACATAGCCCTCAGGGAAGATTACAAGCAAGACCCTTTCCTGATAAGAAAAACCTCTCCAGCAAGCATCTAGGAACTCCTAGAAATGCCCCACCCTGTAAGAATTTTAGTTCAACATTGACCTTCAATTGTACTTGAAGATTTTCCCCTCATAGGAAAATTAAGTACTGTATTTTCTATCTTGTGATAGGCCCATGATACTGCATGTGAAATGCACTCTACCACTACATGCAAATCAAACATACCTGACCCCAGCAAATCAAACACGTGCACCCTCAAAATCCCTCCCTCTGCCTAGGGTTTATATTGCCCTTGATTTCCCAAAAATAAAGGTTCCTGCTTTTTCACTTCAGACCATCTGAGATTCCTCATTTATCCCCTCCACCATGCCACTGTGTTTCACCTGGCCTGCCCTCTGGCCTCACCAGGCCTGGGCCTCATTAGGCCTGTGTCTTGGCTAAAAGCCCACCAGGCATGGGCTTCTGCCCACACCTCTACTGTGCTTAGTATAGCAGCTTAACCAATAGCTGTAACACTTTAGTATAAGGCCTTAAGCTTTCATTGCCACTGGTGATCTCATGCTAAGAAACTTAAACTCTAACAGTCTGTGGAAAACCTTTTTCACGCCCTGGCCTACCATATGAGCTTCACCCTAAAATGTTGTAGCTACCCCAGAAAGAAACGGAACGCCTGTTCTCCAGGAGTCAGTTCCAGGACCCCAGCAAGAGATCCAGGCCCCCACTGAACTGAGAAAGACAGCCAGCAGCCCAACAGCACTCTAAATCCCCTTTTTTTCTTCATTTTTTTTATTAGTAACAGTTTATTCACTTTGTATCCCCTTCCCCCATCTCCTCCTGATCCCACCCTCCCTCTCTCTTCTTTTCCTGTGCCCCTTCACTAGTCTAATGATAGGGGAGGTCCTTCTCCCCTTCCATCTAACCATAGTCTATCAAGTTTCATCAGGACTGGCTTCTTTGTCACAGACAGTCCCTATTCCCACTGCTAGGGAACCCACTTGGATACAGAGCTGCCATGGGGTACATCTATGTAGGGTTTCTAGGTTATCTCCATGCATGGTCTTTGGTTGGAGTATCAGGCTCAGAAAATATCCCTGTGTCCAGATATTTTGGATCTGTTGTTCTCCTTGTGGAGCTACTGTTCCCTCCAGGTCTTTCTATCTCCCCCTTCTTTCATAAGATTCCCTGCACTCTGCCCAAACTTTGGCTATGCATCTCTGAGCATATGTTTTGATACCCTGCTGGGTGGAGTCTTCCAGAGTCCCTCTTTGATAGGCTCCTGTCCTGTTCCCTGTTTTATCCTTCTTCTAAATCCCCATATTATTCAGGGTCTTTGCAAATGCAAGTAAAAAGGAAATGGAAAAAGACTCCCCATTCCCTATGTTCCTGTTTTCTCTTTTCTCTGCTCCAAGCCCTGCCCTGCAAAACACACAAACACACACACACACACACACACACACACACACACACAGTGTGTAAAAGTGTTATCTTTTAAATTGCTGCTGATGGATCTCTAAGTCTGTTGCAAAGTGGGAGCCAGATCTCCACCTAACAAGAGAGAAAGCAGAGGAGTAAGCCCCTGAATCATGCACATTCCAATACCCCTCCCCCAAAACACAGGCCTCACTGGGTGGTACATTTCTTAGCCCCATCCTGCAGCATTCTCTGTCTACAGCCAGGACTCAAAATTTCCTATTTTTAAGTTGTCTTTGTTCTCAGCTTACTGGATTCAGTTTTATAGAGATGCAGGTATCTTTTGGGAATGAGTGGCTTTAGACTGTTGTTTTATGTGTCCCTCTTTAGGTAAAAGCTGGCTCTGGACTTGGAGTATGACTCCTGAAGCATGTGTGTTTAAAGGTTTCCTCCAAAACCTCTGTCCCAAATCAGGCAATCCACCTGATATGGCAGAGAAAGGTGAAAAAAAATAGACAAACTATTCCCAATGGGAACTATTGCTACTCATCTCATACTCTTTTGGTTTTGGTTTAACTCTCTAAAACTTTTGCTAAAGTATAAATCTTTTGTTGTTGTTGTTGTTGTTGTTTTTTACTTAATTTTTTTATTTTTTTAAATATTAGTTATAGTTTACTAACTTTGTATCCCAGCTGTACCAGTTCCCTCTTTCCCTCCTAATCCTCCCTCCCCCCCCATCTCCTTCCTGCCCTTCTCCAAGTCCACTGATAGGGGAGGTCCTCCTCCCCTTCCATCTGACCTTAGCTTATCAGGTTTCTTCAGGACTGGCTGCAATGTCCTCCTCTGTGGTCTAGCAAGGCTGCTCCTCCCTGGGAAGAGTGAGGTCAATTTTGAGACAAGGTTTCTCTGTGTAGCCTTGGCTGTCCTGGACTGGAAGAGATCAGCTGCCTTTGCCTCCCTGAGTGCTGGGATTACAGGAGTGCACCACCTTTCCTGGATTGATGTATAAATCTTATCTCAAGATTTGTAAGACTATTGTATAAACTTTGTGTACCTCAAGATTTGTAAGCATACTGGGTTTGATTTAAAAATCTATAAAATCTGTAATATAAAACTCCTAACACCTGGGTTAATAGTTACAAATCTATACATAGGAATCTTAGAGGAAAAATGTGGCTTGCCACCATCTTAGCTGCTGTCCCTCCTGTTGGGATCAGTAAGCAGGCACTTCTATGGCCAGCCCCAAGGGACCTGACAGACCAGTTATCAGGCATTTGTGAAGACACCCAGACCACCTGCTGACCTGGAACTACCTGCGCATGCCCTGGGTCACCCTATAAGAGAACTGGAGCCCTCCCCCCTCTCTCTCTCTTCCTTACTCTCTTACTCTTTCTCTCTCTCTCCCCTCTTCCCCTAATAAACCTCCCACGTGGAACCGATCTCGTGGTGTGATTTGTGAACCCGCGTGTAACCTGCACAGGCGCACAGGCGCACGTTTCTCTACATTCGCACGTTTCCTAACACCTCCATTGGGATGAAGGCAGCCACATGACTGACAGCCATCTTTGCTAGGTTGGAAAAGATGGAGTTTGCCATGTGACTTCACTCCCATGTTGATTAAAAGAGACCATATGGCATAAATCAACCAAATAAAAAATAAATAAATAAATAAATAAATAAAACAATAAAACAATTCCTTCTCACTGTGAAGCCCAAACCAGATGATTCCTCCGGTATTTTTAATCATGCTAACAAGCCTCCCCCTTATTGTCTTCTACCTACAATGTTTTCTTACCCTCTCCAGCCTCTTTGGTCTCCCTTTCTCCCTCCTCAGCAATAGGCTACACAAATCAACCCTCTCGTGCAGCCACTTTCAGCTCACTGGCAATCCTTTATCCTCCCACCACTCCCACTTTACCATGGAGATCTCATTTACCTTCCCCTACTCTTCCTAAATCAGCCATAGTTCTCCATTTTTAAGGGGCTTCTGGGGTGGACAAGTTGGTCAGGGTATACATCCCTTCTCATTAAGTGAAATCTCAAATAGAAAAGAGATTGTGGTCCTACACTGCTAATTCTTCCATCTTTATTACAAAATTCCAGTAGATTACCCAATCTTACAACCTCACCTTCCATATTTATATGGTTCTCACCAACAATCTTCTCCCTGAAGGGTACAGTCAAGTCTGGGTCCAAGCTAGAGCGCTGCAGACAAAATCCACCAAACTAATGCTACCGACCTTGCTGGGGATGATGCAGTCCCTGACAGGGACCCAGAATGGAACTACAATACCTGAGGGCCATCCTAGCTTAGAAACAATTTAGGGTTTGACTCCTGCTCAGGCTCTGTAAGTCCTCCCTTAAAGTGGTAAATTATGAAAAAAATATAAGAGGTCATCCAGAGCAAACAGGAAAACTGCCCCAATTCCTCAGATGCCTTACAGAGGCCCTCTTATAATATACCAATCTGGATCCAGGACCTCTTCTTCCAGTTTCCCTGATATTAGGGCTAAATTCAAATGTATAGAGAAAGGACTCCTGACTCCACAGGCAAAAGCCTTAGTCACGGACTTTTTTCCCTCTACCATGGGGGAGATGAAAAAGCCTGAAAACAAAAATACCTGATGCTGTCTAAAACCTTTTAGTTAGCCACAATAGCTGTCCTGTTTCCAAAGCACAAGAATGTCCTGGTCCCTGCTTCAAATGAGATCAGGAAGGTCATTGGGCCCAGATCTATCCAAATCTTAGCAAGTCATTCTGACAATGCCTATTGTTCCATCAAGAGGGCATTAAGCTGATGACTGTCCTCATCTCTCTCATGGCATGGAGATATTAAACACAGATCACTTTCCAGCCGACCTCCTAGGTCTGGTCATGGATGACAAAGAGGGCCCAGGCTCCCTTAGCCCAACCACTGCCGTGTCTTATAGGGAGCCTAGGGTATTCCATCACAGTATCAGAGCTATCCATCTCCTTCCTTCTGGACACTAGGGTCACAATCTCAGTCCTGACAGAGTTTTGGAGACCCACCTTTCCTTCTTGTTCTTCTGTCGTTGGAGTAAATGGACAGCCTTGCCAGCCTTACCAGCCTCACCAAACTCATCACTTAAGTGTATCTTTAGGTGTATTCTCTAAATACCCTCTCCTTCTAGTAGTATAAACCTGTCCCATTCTCTTGCTGGGAAGGGACCTCCTAGACAATGTGGGATCCTCTATTTCTTTTGTTCCCTTTGTCCAATTGACCCCAGGCTCACAAAACATTCCCCTCCTTCACCTCCAAACCATACAACCTGACATTCCATTACCCTTACCAGCTTCCTAGGTGGATCCCTGGGGTATGAGGCACCCAAAACTTCTTTGTAGCCAAACAGCACTCCACTCTTCTATGACCTACATCTTCCCATTTTAACACTACCATACTCAAGGTTAAAAAAAAAAATGAAACCTACTACTTGGTTCAGGATTTTTTTTTTTTAATTTTGGTTCAGGATTTTTAACATCAACTCAGAAGTGATTCCCCTTCACCCCATAGTACCAAATCCCTATATCCTCCTCTCTCTCATCTCAGAGAACTCTCATTTTTCTGTCCTAGATCTCAAGGATATCTTCTTTTCTATTCCTCTGGAAACCCAGTCACAAAATATCTTTGCCTTTACTTGGACCAACACAGACACTTATCTTTCTGCCCAAACTCACTAGGACTGTCCTACCCCAGAGGTTCTGTGACAACCCATATCTATTTAACCATGCTCTAATCTCTTACTCTGATTCTTTCTTAATGCAATAATATATAGTATGTAGATGATCTCTTTTGTGGCTTATCCCTAAATATTAGGCAGGCCAACACCTCCTCTTATCAAACTTTCTGTTCAGCTAGGGATATAGGGTTTCACCTTCTAAGATCAAACTGTACATTCCCAGGTTACTTAGCTATCACAAGATACTTAGTTTAGTCACTTTCCTACCACCAAGCACAAAATTCTATCCTTTCTAAAGGCTGACTTCTTAAGTTCTTGGATTCCTTCTCTTTCTCTTTATGTCTATCCCTTATATTAGGCAGCCCTTGGCACTTCACACAAGCACCTAATCATACCTTTTACCAAGCCATTTAGTAAGTTTCAACAAGACCTCTTCTAGGCCCCAGCCCTACATCTTCCAGACTTAACTCACACCTTCTCTCGATATATTACAGAAAAGGAGGGATATGTCCTCAGGATCCTGGGACCTTCTTTTGCATCTGCTGCATACTTATAAAAATAATTAGATCATTGTATCCAAGGACAGGCACTTTGCCTGTATGTGCTGGCCTCAGGATGAATTAAAAAGATTAATCTTTGTTCTGCTCAACCACTACTGTCTTTTCTTTTCATCACCTAACACAATGGTCCCCAAACACTACCCACTTCCTGAGTTCTCTCTCTTTGTGTAGCATTTGTAGAGGATGCCACACTTACCTTTAAGCCATGTCTCAACATTTCAAACTGATTCAAGTTGCAGATTTGACCCTCTTAAAGTGTGGACAGATCATTTGCTTCTTCTAGCTTCTGCCACCCACAATATTTAATTCCAAATTCTAGAATCAGCCTCTTCAGCAGCTTATTCCCTCCACCTGCTCTAACCATCTGTCTCTCTTCACCTACTTGGTAAGTAAGTATCTTCTCAGGGGCTCCTGGATCTAGCTCCACCTTCTGAGGTAGTTTTTGCCTTTTCCTCAGGGAAGAATGTTGCTTTTATGTCTATCAATTGGGTATAGTAAAAGAGAAGATCCACCAGCTCCAGATGAATCTCCAAAAACAAACAAACAAACAAACAAAATCAGCTCAATGCCCTTGGCCAAATGGGTCACAGACAGTCTAGTATGGAATTGGATCTTCCTTTCTTAACTTTGTTCTCCTTCTTTTCCTTATCTTCCTAATTGCACCCTGTACTGTAAATTTCATGTCTGAATTTCTTCAACAGATTCAATACGTATTTAAGCACACTTTTAAGCAGTTGGTATTACAGGATTATCAACCCCTAGCGAAGGAGTTACAGGCCTGCAACTCCTGATTATAACCTGATGGTGAAGATCAAGCTTGTCCCATGAACCTTGATGCCTCCATAGAACAGGAAGTAGTTTAAAAATAATGTTCACTTCTTTCCAACTCCAATTGCTTATTAATGATAAACACAAAAGGAGGGAATGTAAGGTAAAAAGTCCAAGCTCATTTACAGGTTTTGAAAACCCACCAATTCCTGGCCTCATCCCAAGCTCAGGACTTGAAATACCACCAACCCGCACCCTGAGAAACTCTGTCCCCAGGAAGCCCTGCCTCCCACTCTTTTGTTTATTTTCCAATAAATCTCTCATATGAGATTTTTTGTGTGGTGTGATTTCATGGTATTCCTTGGCTCCTGACTGTCAGAATACCTTTCCCTTCAGAACTGCAACACTGCTGCCATTAGGGAAACTTTTCCTCTAAGAGCTGCAACACTTCCACTGAGGAAACCTTCCCCCTCAGAGCTGTAACACTTTTCTTTTGGAAGGTCCTCCCTAGTCAAAGTCCTTACAAAGCTTCCCTCAGAAAGTTCTGTTAAGCGCTGAGACCTTTTTAAGTTCTACAGAGCACTGTAGAACTCAGAGCAATAGTCTACTAAAACATAAGCTGCTTGGCACTCCTTTGAGGGATTTTCTCTATCAGATTATTGACCCATATTAAATCTGGGCCACACCTTATGGTGCAGGCCAGATAAAAGTACTCAGAAGTATGAAACTGCTTTTTACTTGCATGCCCTCACTCTCACTACCAAATTCATCTATCCTGTTGCTGCAGCATTCCTTTGTTGATTAGAACCAACTTCTGTGTTCTAACTAAAACTGAAGACTATCAGCTCTCCAGAAAATTTCCAGGCCTTCAGTGACAGGTTGAGAGTGCAGAGACATCCAACCTGATGGAATAAGCAACTACCAAATCCTTAGCCTCTCAAGTTTTAGGCAACTATATTTTTTACTTTAGTATTGCTATGACAGTACACAATTACCAAAGGCAACTGGGGACAAAAGGGTTTATTTCACCTTACAGGTCATACTCTGTCACTGAGAGAAGTCAGGGTAGAATTTTAAGGCAGGAACCTGGCGTCAGTAGCTGGTGCAGAAGCCATGGAGTAATGCTGAGTCCCCACGGTTTGCCGATCCTGCTTTCTTGTACCATTCAGGACTACTTGACTAGTATTAGTACTGCCTTCAATGAGTTGGGCCCTCCCTCTTCAACTATTAATCAATAAAATGATTCAGACTAGCCTACATTTTTTTTTTTTACAGAGGAAAATCTCTCAGTTAAGATTCCCTCTTTCTATATATGTCTTGGTTTGTGTCCAGCTGACAAAAAAGAAATACAAAATAAAATGAAGCTTGTACAGCAGTCATTGTTGAAGTAACTCAGACTGCATCCTCTATATAAAGCTAATAAATTGTGTGTGTGTGTGTACAGTGTTCATTCTATCAGTTCTATTCCTTTAGAGAACCCTTACAAATACAGACTGAATGCTATCTTAAATGGATATTTCCTACATCAAATACATCAGTTCTTTACCTTTAATTCAGACGTGTGCACATTTTAAGAACATGGGCAGAGTGCAGATTACTTGAATGGTCTTTAATCTAGTTCCTATTAGTTTTCTACTAAAACTTCATGAGCTGGAACTTTTCTTTGCCTTCTAGTCTTCCAAATTCTCACCAGAGCAGCCTACTACATTCTGCTCACAGCATGCTAGGACTTTTCTAGTCCCAAGTTACAAACATTCATTACACATCCACTTTTAAAGGCTTAAAGTCACACAGTTAAATTTATAGTGTCATAGACTCACTTCTCAGTATGAATTTTTGTCTTAATTTTCTTTTCTTGTGACACTGACAGACTGCCCTGTGACAAAGGGTTTATTTTGACTTACAACTCCACAAAGATACAAATCATCATGGGAGAAACCCATAGCAGCAGGCAAGGCAAGTATGGTCACAGGTGCAAGATGCTGGCTGGTCACAAGAGACAGAACAAGAAGTGGAGCTGGGCTATGAAACCCCAAGGCCCTCCTCCAGAAATCCACTTTACCCAGTGAGTTGCAACCCTCTCAATATCCCACAGCCTTCTTAAGCAGAGTCTTCTTCTGGGAAACAAGTCTTCAAAGAGATGAGCTGATAAGGGACAACTTAGATGCAAATCAGAATAGTCTTACCTCAGACTTTTGAAGGCATTCAAGCACAACTGGCCTTGTAAATTTATGAGGACCACTAGCTAGAGATTTATGTACTTCCTCCTGGATTAGCTTAAGAGTTTCCTATTACTTCTATACTCTTGTGAAGAAAATTGTTTTTCCTTTGTCCAGTAACTAAACAGAAAAAGGTGTGTGTAAATTTCATAGTGTTCCCCAAGTGGAGAGACTTTTGTCATATTTTATCTTGTTCTTAGTGATAGGGAATTGAAGGTACAGAAGTTTATTTTTCACATTTTATGGAAATGTCATACATTTTTAACCATAGCATCTTCTAGTAAAATAACCTACTGAAAAAAGAGTGATAGTATCATTTTAATATGCATATCCACTCCCACTAATTGACATGTCAGGTATATAAGGACAAGTGACATAGTATCACCTTTACATATGCCATAAAAACTGTAGTGCATTGGGTGATGATTTGGAGTATAATAAGATTGTGAGTGTTTTAACATAGCAAACCGCTGTCTTCGAGAAATAATTTGTGTCTCATAGCAAGAAAAGATAAGATTTTGCCTACTCCATGGGCAAAATAGGGAAGATACACTATAAGCACTGTTAAGTGAAGATGAATTGCTTCCAACGATAATGTAGTGGGTAAAGACAGGGAAAAAATGAATTATCTAGATTAATAGGTGCATTTTAAATTCAACACATTATATTAATCTTGTTCAGAAATGAAATCACATCCAAAATAGGAAATATAATCAGAGTCACCCATGGGGTATGTTCTTAGCATTCGTTTATTATGCTTGAACTAGAAAACTGAATGGGAAGCATTACACAATGTGATAATCGAGCTCCCCTAGTAGGATGCCATTAATATCTTTGTTTTAGTAGTTTTAATGTCATTTAAATTCAATTTATTTTAACACATATAAAACAAGGCTCAATTCTCCTTGTGTTTTCTATAAGTACATTTTTTAACCATCTCCTCTCTCTTAATTCCCTCTATTTCACATGGAAATGTGATGTAAGCTTTCTCATGTTAGGGAAAAATTAAAACTTACTTGACTTTATGTTTTCTTTTTAATGTCATTTTCTTTCTTCTTTAGAGCCCAACAACTTGAAGAGGCAATCCAGAGTCGTCAATTTTCACCTTCTAGCCTCTTACATGCTTTTAAAGTAATTTTTTGGTACCTTCAGTGTTATCAGATAAGTAATGTCACCAATCATCACATTAATTGAACCAATGTTTATTATCTGCTGTTGACATACTCTTTATTTCTCTTGTCTATCAAATTATTGTTTGTCACTTTTTAATTGCCATGTGTGCTTGAGAAATTTTAATGTTATTGTGAAAACAGTACAGCATTCTCTTTTACTATTTCACATTTCTCAGCCTATTAATATCTTTTAAAAGAAAATCCTCCAACAAATAGTAAATTTTCAGTGATGTTTGAAACATGAAACCACAGGTCAGGCATAGATGGAATTGTAAGCCAGTTTCTTTTTTTAATTAAATTTTTATTTTTTTACATTAATTACATTTTATTTGCTTTGCATTTCAGCTGTAGCTCCCTTCATCATTCCTTCCCAATCCTACCCTCCTTCCCTCATCTCCTCCCTGCCCCTCTCCAAGTTCACTGATAGGGGAGGTCCTCCTCCCCTTCTGTCTGTCCCTAGCTTATCAGGTATCTTCAGGACTGGCTGCAATGTTTCTTTATCACAGTTATTTTTTTTTTTTCAGCTCACGATTTCACAAATTCATGTATGTAAATTTCAGCTACAGAAGGAAAGATATTGGTGGAGATATTTTATGTGTTTCTTTGCCTCTTTTCCTATGTATGAAATAATATTGGATGTATATTCTAAAGTATACAATTTTCACTCAATTATGTCTTAGAAATCTTTTAAATTTATATATGTAGATATATAGCATTTCTATGAACTATTTTATAATGTGTGACAATAAGGCCAAAAAAATAGGGTAGCATTTCATCTACACATAAGTTGATATTTCTTTTTTTTATCTTATCACAAAAATTTGCCATAAGTAACATCTTCATGTTTATCATCTCCTACATTGTGAAGAGCATCTGTGAAAAAATAAACAAACCTAGGATTGGCTATCCTCAAAGTTCTTTTCTGCAAAAATATATACCCTCAAATTGGTAATGTGGTATGTTAGCAAAATGTAGCATAGGTAATAGGCCCATTATCAACACTAGCATCTTGACAAAAATTAAAAAAAAAAAAAACCTTCAGACAAATCAAATTAAGATTCAGAATAAATTGATGTTGTTATATATAAAGCAATTAGATATAATTAAGAGATGAATGAAAGACTCTTAAGAAAGATGATTAAAAATACTGTGACTAGAAGGGACATTTGGAAAGGAATTGTTCTACATTATCAAAAAGCAAAAGAGGCACGCATAGTGGTGCACTCCTTTAACCCATGCTCTTGAGAGAAAGAGTTATCTCTGTGAATTTAAAGCCAGCTTGGTTTATATAGTAGCTTCCAGACTAGTCAGGGCTACATCATGAGACTGTCTAAAAAAAATCAGAAATTACACCCTCCCAACCACACTCAAAAAAAAAGACAATATAACAAAAAAAAAAAAAAAAAACAAAAAAAAAAACAAGCATCAGGAAAAAATAAAGTCAAGTGATCAGGGAATTTACTTTAATAAATAGTTAAAATAACCAATCTTCCACTTTTTTTTAGAATTTTTTAATTTTTATTATTAGTTACATTTTATTAACTCTTTATCCCTGCTGTATCTGCTCCTTCATTCCCTCCCAAACCCTCCCTCCCTCCCTCATCTCCTCCCTGCCCCTTTCCAAGTCCATTGATAGGGGAGGACCTCCTCCCCTTTCACCTGACCCTGTTTTATCAGGTATCTTCAGGACTGGCTGCAAAGTCCTCCTCTGTGGCCTAGCAGGACTGCTCCTCCCTTGGGGGGTGGGAGGTCAAAGAGCCTACCATTGAGTTCCTTTCAGAAATAGTCCCTGTTCCCCTTACTATGGGAGACCAACTCGTTACTGAGCTACCACAGGCTACATCTGAGCAGAGGTTCTAGGTTATATACATACATGGTCCTTGGTGGAGTATCAGTCTCAGAAAAGACCCCTGTGCCCAGATATATTTGGTCCTTATGGAGCTCCTGTTCTCTCCAGGTCATATTAACAACCCCTTCTTTCATATGATTCCCTGAACTCTGCCGAAGGTTTGGTTATGAGTCTTAGTGTCTGCTTTGGTACACTGCTACCAACCTTCCTCTTTATCCATTTCTGAGATATAATTTTCCATGGCATATCCGTACATCTTTGAAAACCTTTTTCTATGTTATATTTATAAGGATAAATGTATATAGTAAATATCCTTAGAAAATATAGATCAAAATAACATCTTTTTTTTTTCTTTTTGTCCAGTCTTGGAGCGTTGTTTTGTTTTTTTTTTCTTTGTGTGTGTGTGTGTGTGTGTGTGTGTGTGTGTGTGTTGTTTCATTTCGTTTCGTTTCGTTTTATTTTGTTTTGTTTAAGACACAGTCTCACTGTGTAACCCAGGTTGGTCAGGAACTCCCTTTGTAGACCAGGCTGGTCTTGAACTTACAGAGATCCCAATACCTGCTGGAATTTGGAGTGTGCCACCATGCCCAGCTGGGACATCTTTATAAGATTACAGGTCTCTTTAACACAGATCCATGAAGTGCACAATGTCTACTTAGGCTTACCTCTGCATCTTAATGGGATCAGGGGTAATAAGAACTTGATATGAACATAAAGTTTGCACTGCCTGCTGTAGCACGAGCAATACATTCTTATTCCTCTGAAACAGAAATCTCATATTTTTTCTCAATATCTATGAAATTATAGCAAGCTCACTTATTAAGTGATAAGTATGGTGTAATTTCAGACTCTTCACAGCTCTTGAAAGTTTTAGCAGCAAGGATGCATTGCTGACAAGGAAATGTCATGCTGCAGTAGACAAGTGTAAGAGTTCTCCAGTCATTTGTGAAATGAGATTGAAGATTAGACCTAACAATATTCAGAACAGAATGATTTAGCTCAAATTGTGACAGTCATTATGAATTAAAACTCTGCTGGCCTTGCTCCTGGGCTCATGAGGCTGTGAATAATGTGGTAGGGCAGAAACAAGAAACCTGGAAAATGATTTTCTTTGTTCTTCAGTCTCTTCCTGTGGGGGCACCGAAAGCCAACAAATACCTAGAATTCATCTAGAGTGTGAAGTTGATCAAAACACTTGAAATCAATTAGCAGAAAGTATGAACAGCTGTTGAAACATGTTAAAAAATGCTATGTGAGGCCATCTGGAACCTAACAGATCAAATCCAAAACAATGTGTAGTCACTCATGCTAAAGAACCACAGAGATTCCCAAACAAACCATTTTTTTTCCCCTGACAGGAGATTCTGCTATACCTATATAGCAAAGGATTGTCTTCATTAACTCTTACAGAAGTAGCTTAACATACACTGACATTAATCAATCAGTTTTGTTTGGTTTGGTTTCTTTGTTCCGACCTTACAAAACCCACTGTTCTGCTCTTGCTCAGTGGGAATTCTCATACCATTTTGTACAGTTGAGGTGGCCTATATCCATAAATTATAACTCAGAACACATTATATCTCTAACTACATTTATTCCAGTTTTATATTTTGACAACCACTTGAAACAGAAAGTATGTGTGTCTTGATTACTTCTGCCAAAACACATTCTTGTTTCTCTCTGGTCCATTGGCTCACATTTAATATTAATCACATGGGGGGGGGGGAGTACTGAGTATATTGGAGCATGGTAAGGAGGATTAGGACTCATTTTTAATAGCTTTGTTCAACACAAACACAAAGCAACCTTCCTAACAGATGTCTTGTTGGAAATGTACAGCTGAAATTCAGTTGTTAGGGTTTGGTGAGGGTTCATAGTAGGGGACAAAAACAAAGTCAACATAGTCCTCTGGACTAATTCAATGTTATATTTTTGTGTTTTACACAAACGTGTGATATGGGTAGTGTTTTGACCTACCAAGCCATCTTCCCTGCCATTAATCTATAATATAAAGTAATGAGCTATGTTTTACACTGTCCTATTCCTAATAATAAAAGCAATAGTTGTGAGGTGTGTGTGTGTGTGTGTGTGTGTGTGTGTGTGATTTGCTAATAATTAATCTAGATTTTTGCTCACAGTAAACATCAATCTCCCTACACCCTTGTCCAGAAAAGAGATGGTCTGAATCAAGGAAACCGTGTGCTTACCCAACAAAGCTCCTATTTGTCATCAGTGGATGAGTATTCAGTATTATTTGTTCTACCCCAAGAAATTTAGGGATTTTAGACCAGCCTAAAGCAGCATTCATAAAGCACCTTGACATATTTTTTTTTTGGTTCTCTATGAAATAAATAAATAAATAAATAAATAAATAAATAAATAAATAAGAAAACGAAAAGAAAATCTTTTTTTGTTTTGTTTTGCATTTCAAGACAGGGTTTCTAGGTGCAGCCTTGGCTGTCCTGGGCTTGCTTTGTAGACCAGTTTGGCCTTGAAATCAGAGATCAACCTGCTACTGCTTCCCAGAGTACTGAGATTACAGACATGCACCACCATACCTTGCTTGCTTGGGTTCATAATCTGAATAGAGTTTTGGTTATTGCAATCAGTACTAATCTCTGTGACCATTGATAATTATCAGAAACTCTTGCAAAAGAATGCAGTCCCTGCAAGAGGGCTACTTATAGTTTCAGGAGCCTTTTCTAACTTTATGGTCTAATAGTCTCAATTTTTTGGTAGATAAACAACAAATAACCAGATAGAAGGGTTTAAAAAGGCTCTTTTATTAGATGAAAGTGCTATATTTTTTATTGATTGATTGATTGGAATGTATTCACTTTGTATCCCCAAAGCAGCCCCAACCCTTATCTCTTCCAAGTCACATCCACCCTCCCTATTCTCTCCCTATGCCTTTTCCCTAATCCCCTGATGGGGAAGAACACCTCTCCTTCTATCTGACCCTAGACTATCAGGTCTCATCAAGGCTGGCTGCATCATCTTCCTCTATGGCCTGGCAAGGCTGCACCCGCTGGGGGAGGTGATCAAAGAGCTGGCCAATGAGTTCATGTCAGTGACAGCCCCTATTCCCCATACTACAGAAGCTACTTGGAAACTGAGCAGTCTACGGGCTTTCTCTAAAGGGGGTCTAGGTCCTCTCCATGCAGGGTC
Source organism: Psammomys obesus (assembly GCF_907164565.1). NCBI lineage: Eukaryota > Metazoa > Chordata > Mammalia > Rodentia > Muridae > Psammomys > Psammomys obesus. The sequence continues at coordinate 134,534 of NW_026596295.1, read as the reverse complement.
CATGGTTGGAGTATGAGTCTCTGCAGGCCATCCCCTCCGCCCAGGTTCTTTGGCTATGTTGTTCTTCTTGTGGAGTTCCTGTCCCCTCCATGTATTTCCATCTTCCCCTTCTTCCAAAAGGTTTTCTGAATTCCGCCTAAAGTTTGGCTATAAGTCTCAGTATCTCCTTCAAGACCTTGGTGGAGTCTTTGAGAGGTCCTCTGTGGAAGGCTCCTGTCTTCTCCTACTTTCAATGTCTATCCTGTTTGCCTTTCTTAATGAGGATTAAGCATCTTCTCTACGATCCTCCTTGTTGTTTAGCTTCTTTAGAACTATAGATTTTAGTATGTTTATCTTATATGACTAATATATGCTTATAAGTGACTATATATCATGTGTGTCTTTCTGCTCCTGGGTTACCTCACTCAGGATGACCTTTTGCTAGTTCCCACCATTAGCCTGCAAATTTCATGATTTCCTTGTTTTGTTTTCTTTTTTGTGTGTGTGTGTGTGTGTGTGTGTGTTAACTTTTATTTATTTATTTTTTTTATTAATTACACTTTATTCATTTTGTATCCCCCCATAAACCCCTCCCTCCTCCCCTCCCGATCCCACCTTACCTCCCCTTTCTGCATGCATGCCACTCCCCAAGTCCACTGATAGGGGAAGTTCTCCTCTCCTTTCTGATCTTAGTCTATCAGTTCTCATCAAAAGTGGCTGCATTGTCCTCTACCGTGGCCTGATAAGGCTGCTCCCCCCTCAGGAGGAGGGGATCAAAGAGCAGGCCAATCAGATTATGTCAGAGGCAGTCTCTCTTTCCATTACTATGTAACCCACTTGGACACTGAACTGCCATGGGCTACGTCTGTGAAGGGGTTCTAGGTTATCTCCACAAATACTCCTTGGTTGGAGTATGAGTCTCTGGGAAGTTCCCTGTATTCAAATTATCTTGTTCTGTTGCTCTGCTTGTGGAGTTCCCGTCCCCTCCAGCTCTTACTATTTCCCACTTCTTACATAAAATTCCATTTACTCTGCCCATCAGTTGGCCATCAGGCTCAGCATCTGCTTTGACAGTCTATACTGCAGAGGCTTTCAGAGGCCCTCTGTGGCAGGTTCCAAGGTTGTTTCCTGTTTTCTTCTGGCTTTCAGAGGCCCTCTGTAGCAGGTTCCGAAGTTGTTTCCTATTTTCTTTTTCTTCTGATGTCCATCCTCTTTGCCTTTCAGGATGGGGAGTGAACATTTTAGTTAGGGTCCTCTCTTTTGCTTAGTTTGTTTAGATGTACAGATTTTAGTGGGTTTATTCTATGTTGTATGTTTATGTGAGTGAGTATATACCATGCGTGTCTTTTTGCTTCTGGGACAACTCACTCAGGATGATCCTTTCCAGGTCCCACCATTTACCTGCAAATTTCATGATTTCCTTATTTTTCATTGCTAAGTAATACTCCATTGTATAGAGTATAGTTTCTGCATCCATTCTTCAGTTGAGGGGCATCTGGGTTGTTTCTAGCTTCTGGCTATTACAAATAAAGCTGCTACAAACATGCTTGAGCAAATGTCCTTTTTGTGTACTTGAGCCTCTTTTGGGTATATGCCTAAGAGTGGTATGGCTGGATTTTGAGGAAGCGCTATTCCTAGTTGTTTGAGAAAGCGCCAGATTGATTTCCAGAGTGGTTGTACAACTTTACATTCCCAGCAGCAGTGGAGAAGGGTTCCCCTTTCTCCACAACCTCTCCAGCATGTGTTGTCCCTTGAGTTTTTCATCTTGGCCATTCTGATGGGTGTAAGGTGAAATCTCAGGGTTGTTTTGATTTGCATTTCCCTGATGGCTAATGAGGTTGAGCATTTCTTTAAGTACTTCTCTGCCATTCGATATTCCTCTACAGAGAATTCTCTCTTTAGCTCTGCTCCCCATTTTTGAAGTGGATTACTTGGTTTGTTGCTTTTCAGCTTGTTTAGTTCTTTATATATATTGGATATGAGTCCTCTGTCAGATAAAGGGGTGGTGATGATTCTTTCCCAATCTGTAGGCAGTCGCTTTGTTTTGATGACGGTGTCCTTTGCTTTACAGAAGCTTTTCAATTTCAGGAGGTCCCATTTATTGATTGTTGCTCTTAGAACCTGTGCTGTTGGTGTTCTGTTCAGGAAGTTCTCTCCTGTACCAATGAGTTCTAGGGTATTCCCCACTTTTTTTTTCTAGCCGATTTAATGTGTCTGGTTTTATGTTGAGGTCTTTGATCCACTTGGACTTCAGTTTTGTGCAGGGTGATTATTATGGATCTATTTTCATTTTTCTACATATAGACATCCAGTTGGACCAGCACCATTTGTTGAAGATGCTATCTTTTTTCCATTGTATTGTTTTGGCATCTTTGTCAAAAATTAGGTGTCAGTAAGTGTGTGGGTTTATTTCTGGGTCTTCTGTTCGATTCCATTGATCCACCATTCTGTTTCTATGCCAGTACCATGCAGTTTTTATAACTGTTGCTCTATAGTACAGCTTGAGATCAGGGATGGAGATACCTCCAGAAGATCTATTATTGTAGAAGATTGTTTTAGCAATTCTTGGTCGCTCGTTATTCCATATGAAGTTGAGAATTTTTCTTCCCAGGTCTGTAAAGAATTGTGTTGGCAATTTGAAGGTGTTTATCAGCTGTAGGAGTTCCCTGGTAGAGTTTTTGGGGTCACTCATGTATACTATCATATCATCTGCAAATAGTGATAATTTGACTTCTTCCTTTCCCATCTGTATCCCCTTGATGTCCTTCAACTGTCTTATTGCTCTAGCAAGGACTTCCAGCACTATGTTGAAGAGATATGGAGACAGTGGGCAGCCTTGTCTTGTCCCTGATTTCAGTGGGATTGCTTTAAGTTTCTCTCCGTTCACTTTGATGTTGGCTATAGGCTTGCTGTATATCGCCTTTACTATGTTTAGATATGTGCCTTTTATCCCTGATCTCTCCAGTACTTTAAACATGAATGGATGTTGGATTTTGTCAAATGCTTTCTCAGCATCTAGGAAGATTATCGTGTGTTCTTTTCTTTCAGTTTGTTAATATGGTGGATCACATTGATGGATTTCCGTATATTGAACCACCCCTGCATACCTGGGATAAAGCCTACTTGGGCATAGTGGATAATATCTGTGATGTGTTCTTGGATTCGGTTTGCAAGTATTTTGTTAAGTATTTTTGCATCAATGTTCATAAGGGAGATTGGCCTGAAATTCTCTTTCTTTGTTGAGTCTTTGTGAGGTTTAGGTACCAAGGTGACTGTGGCTTCATAGAATGAGTTTGGTAATGTTCCTTCTGTTTCTATTTTGTGGAATAGTTTGAAGAGAATTGGAGTTAGCTCTTCTTTGAAGGTCTGGTAGAATTCTGCGCTGAAGCCATCTGGTCCTGGGCTTTTTTTGGATGGGAGACTTTTGATGACTGCTTCTATTTCTTTGGGGGATATAGGACTATTTAATTGATTTACCTGGTCCTGATTCAGCTTTCGTATGTCAAATCGATCAAGGAAATTGTCCATTTCATTTAGATTTTCAAATTTTGTGGCATATAGACTTTTGAAGTAAGTCCTAATGATTGTTTGGATTTCCTCAGTGTCTGTAGTTATATCCCCCCTTTTCATTTCTGATTTTGTTGATTTGGGTGGTGTCTCTCTGCCTTTTAGTTAGCTGGGCTAAGGGCTTGTGGATCTTGTTGATTTTCTCAAAGAACCAGCTCTTGGTTTCATTGATTCTTTGAATTGTTTTATTTGTTTCTAATTGATTGATTTCATCCCTGAGTTTGATTATTTCCAGCCCTCTACTCCTTTTTGGTGTGTCTGCTTCTTCTTTTTCTAGGGTTTTTAAGTGGGCCATTAAGTTGTTTGAATGAGCTCTCTCGAATTTCTTCTTGAAGGCATTTAGTGCTATGAATTTTCCTCTTAGCACTGCTTTCATTGTGTCCCACAAGTTTGGGTATGTTGTGTCTTCATTTTCATTGAGTTCTAGGAAGACTTTAATTTCTTTCTTTATTCCTTCCCTGACCCAGCTGTCATTTAGTAGTAAGTTTTTCGGTTTCCATGTGTGTGTAGGATTTTTGCCATTTCTGTTGTTGTTGAAGTCCAGCTTTATTCCGTGGTGATCAGACAGGATACAAGGAATTATTTCAGTCTTCTTGTATCTGTTGAGGCTTGCTTTGTGACCAACTATATGGTCTATTTTGGAGAAGGTTCCATGAGGTGCTGAGAAGAAGGTAAATTCTTTTGTGTTTGGGTGTAAAGTTCTGTAAATGTCTGTGAGGTCCATTTGATTCATGACCTCTGTTTCTTTGTTCATTTATTTAAGTGTTTAATTTCTGTTTTGTTGACCTGTCCTTTGTTGAGAGTGGGGTGTTGAAGTCTCCCACTATTAATGTGGTTTAAATTTTATCAATGTTTCTTTTACAAATGTGGGTGCTCTTGTATTTGGGGCATAGATGTTCAGGATTGTGATGTCTTCCTGGTGGAATTTTCCCTTGAAGAGTATGAAGTGTCCTTCCTCATCTCTTTTTATTAATTTTGGTTGAAAGTTTATTTTATCAGATATTAGAATGGCTACTCCTGCTTGTTTCTTGGGTCCATTTGCTTGGAAAGTCGTCTTCCAACCTTTTACCCTCAGGTAATGTCTATCTTTGTGCCTGAGGTGTGTTTCTTGTATGCAACAGATTGCTGGGTTTTGTTTACGTATCCACTCTGTTAATCTGTGTCTTTTTATTGGAGAGTTGAGTCCATTGATATTGAGAGAGATTAATGACCAGTGGCTGTTCGATCCTTTGATTTTGATGTTGGCTGTGGTCATAAGGTTGTGTGCTTGGTTGCTTTTTGTTTTGCTGTAGTAAGGTTAATTATTTCCTGTGTTTTCTTGAAAGTAGCTAATTTTGGGGGGTTGTATTTTCCCTTCCAGTGTCTTCTGTAATGCTGGATTTGTGTGTAGGTATTGTTGAAATTTGTTTTTGTCATTGAATATCTTGTTTTCTCTGTCTACGAGGACTGAGAGTTTTGCGGGCTATAGTAGCCTGGGCTGACATCTGTGTTCTCTTAGGGTCTGCATGATATCCGTCCAGGCCCTTCTGGCTTTCATAGTTTCTGTTGAAAATCAGGTGTGATTCTAATGGGTTTGCAATTATATGTTACTTGGCCTTTTTCCCTTGCAGCTTTTAGTATTTTTTCTTTGTTCTGTATACTTACTGTTTTGATCATTATGTGGCTGGAGGATTTTCTTTTCTGGTCAAATTTGTTGGGTCTTCTGTAGTCCTCATGTATCCTTATTGGCTTCTCCTTTAACTTCGGGAAATTTTCTTCAATGATTTTGTTGAAAATATTTTCTGGGCCTTGAAGAAGGGAGTCTTCTTTTTCCTGTATTCCTATTATTCTTAGGTTTTGTCTTTTTATATTGTCTTGGATTTCTTGGAAGGTCTATGTCAGGAATTTTTTGGATTTAACATTTTCTTTGACAGATACATCGATTTCTTCCTTTGTATCTTCTACACCTGAGATTCTTTCTTCCAGTTCTTGTAGTCTGTTGGTTATGCTTACCTCTGTAGTTCCTGTTCTCTTCCCTAAATTCTTCCTCTCCATTATTTCCTCCATTTGTGTTTTCTTTAATTTTTCCAGTTCTATCTTCAGGTCTTGAGTTGTTTTGTTTACTTCCTTCACCTGTCTGCTTGTATTTTCCTCTTTTTCTTTTAGTTCCTTCAACTCTGTCTCTTTGATTTCTTTCAGTGATTTAATTATTTCTTCTCTGAAGGCCACAAGCTGTTTGGCTGCATCTTCCCGTATTTCTTCACGGATTGCCATAATCTGCTTGTCTTTAACTTCCTCCATTTCTTTATGGATAGCCATGATCTGTTTGGTTTTATCTTCCTCTAATTCTTTATGTATTTTTTTTTGTTTCCTCTATTATCCTCTTCATCAGCATAGATGTAAGGTCATCTTCTTGATTTTCTATTATGCTGCGTTGTCCAGGGCTGTTCGTCCCTGGATGGCTGGGTTCTAGAGATGCCATATTGCTCTGTCTTTTGTTGGTTGAGCTTTATGCTGGCTTCTACCCATTGGGCTGATTTAGGTGTTGGCTGTTAGTTTCTGTGCTTCCTGGTGTCCTGAGGTAGGGAGAATCCCCTTGGCTGGAAGATGATTTTTCCTGAAGGAATCTTTCTCTGCTTTTTGGTTATGGTCACTGTATGGCCAGTGTTTCTCAGGAGTTGCCACTGCTCACCTCAGGTTTATAGCCCTGAGTAGTAGCTGTGGTCTTTGTTAGGCAGGGGGGGATCTCTTCTTACCCATAGAAGTTCTCAAGACAGCTGCCCCACTGCTGGGTTTCTTGTTATAAATTTAGTGTGCTGCTGCTCACTAAATTTCCAGGTATAGTCCTCTTGAAGAACCTGCTGATTGCCTAGCTGTGGGGTTTTCTCCCAACAGGGAAACTCAGTCTGTTATCCTGGGGCACACAGTTCTGTCCGGGAAAGTGAGAGGTGCATTCAGCAAGTCTCTGGGCCAGAGGCTGATTGCTCTGCTCTGGGCCTGGAGGATGTGCACCTAGGTTGAGTTGGCACCTGGGGGCGCTGCTCAGGTCTGGAGGCTGGGTGCCTCACTCTGGACCAGAAGCTGTGTGTCCCTGTCTGGGATGGCGGCTGCAGGCACTGCTGTGGTCCAGACGCTGTGGGTGCAGCCCTCTTGAAGGACCAGGGATTACCACATTTTTGACAGTCTAGCTAGGGATAACTGGTTGATCCTTGGCACAGTATCTGAGGGCTGCTGTAATGGCTCTCTGGTTTTGGTAGGTCTGAGGATGCAGCTGTGTGTCCCAGTGCCCTAGGGTAACTCAATAATGGCGGCTGAGCACAGCGCTCCTGCCTGCATTAGAGCCTAGAGTCTGCGTGAATCCAGGGAGTCTTTTGGTGCTGGGTGTCCTAAGCTTTAGAGCTGATGATCCCCTCCGCTGGGGGTTTCCTCCTGCCAGAGACGCCCAGTCTTTGCTTTGGGGACCACTGTTCTGTCTGGGGTGGCGAGTAGAACCCACAGGCACAGATGTCTGCTTGTGGCTCTGCCTTTCTGGCAGTTCTGAGCCTTGGCTGCTGCCTAAACTGGGTAATTTTTCCTAGACCATTTCGGGGTGGGGGTGTCAGCTGAGTGCTCTGAGATCAGACCAGCCGTTTCCCTCCCTGTGGGTTTGCACCTGCCAGTGAAACGCAGTCTCTGGTGCCTGGTGCCCTGGTGCCCACAGTTCTACCTGAGGCCGTGAATCCGGCCCCCAGGCAGGGCTCCGTGCAGGCGCCTGGGTCCTGGCTCTGGCTCTGGGCTGGCTCTTGGGGCACTCGTGGAACCCAAGTCTTTTCCAGGGGATGTCTGGGTGACCTAAGGTCGGTCCCAATTGTTTCCAGCTCCTTGGGGTTATCTCTCGACTGGGAAATCCAGTCTGTGGTGTTGTGGGCCCAAAGTTCAGTCTATGACCGTGACCAGATCACACTGGCGTGTAGCTCTGGGCTGGCGACCAAGTGCCTGGTGGAACCGGGATCTCTTCCGAAGTTTAACCAGGTGAGTTAAAGCTGATTGAATCCCCCACCATGGGGTATCCTCTCACCTGTGAAACACAATCACTTGTGTTTTATGGCCGCGAGTTCTGATTGCTGGTCACTGTGCCAATTCTGCTGTGCTGCTCCTCAGAATGAGAGTCCTCCCTCCAGGCGCTGCCATCTTGCCCTTCCTCTCGATTTCCTTGTTTTAATTGCTGACTATTATTCTGTTGTGTAAATGTACCACACTTTCTGTATCAATTACTCCTTTGAGGGAAATCTAGGTTGTTTCCAGATTATGGCTAATAAAAATAAAGTTGCTATGGACGTAGCTGAGCAAATATTTTTATTGATTGGTAGGGCATCTTTTGGGTACATGCCTAGGAGTGCTGTAGCTAGATCTTGAGATAGCACTATTCCTAATTTTCTGAGAAAGAGACAGATTGATTTCCAAACTGGTTGTACAAGGTTACATTCCACTTTTTCTTCTAACAGATTTAGTGTGTCTGGTTTTATGTTGAGGTCTTTGATTCACTTGGTCTTCAACTTTGGACAGGGTAATAAATATGGGTCTATTTGCATTTTTTTACATGCAGACATACAGTTAGACCAGCACCCTTTGTTGAAGATGCTGTCTTTTTCCATTGTATGGTTTTGGCTCCTTTGTCAAAGGTCAAGTGACCATAGGTATGTGAGTTTATTTCTGGTTCTTCAATTTGATTCCATTGATCAACCAGTCTATTTCTATGCCAGTACCATGCAGTTTTTATTACTATTGCTCTGTAGTATAACTTGATGTCATGGATGGAGCTACTGCCAGAAGTTCTTTTATTGTATAGGATTTTAAAAAGCTATTCTGGGTTTTTTGTTTTTCCATATGAAGTTTAGAATTATTCTTTCAAGTTCTGTAAAGAATTGTGTTGGTATTTTGATGGGGATTGCACTGAATCTGTAGATTGCTTTGTATATGATGGCCATTTTTACTATCTTAATCCTAATAATGATATATTCTTCAGTTTATTTCTTCAGAGACTTGAAGTTATTGTCATGTACTGTCTTTGATTTGCTTGGTTAGAGTTAATTAAGACACTTTATATTATTTGTGGCTATTGTGGCTATTATTGTGAAGGGTGTAGTTTCCTTACTTTCTTTCTCAGCCCATTTGTTGTTTGTGTACAAGAGGGCTGCTGATTTTTTTTTTTAATTCATCTTCTATCCACCCACTTTGATAAAGCTGTTTATCAGCTACAGAAGTTCCCTGATGTAATTTTTGGGGTTGATTACATACACTACCATATCATCTGCAAATACTGATACTTAAAGGACTTTTTCCTTTCCAATTTCTATCCCCTTGATCTCCTTTAGTTGTCTTATTTTTTTTTTATCTGGAAAATAGAACAATATAGTAGCTTCAAGTATTATATTGAAGAGATATGGAGAGAGTGGGGAGCCTTGTCTTGTCCCTGATTTTAGTGGAATTTCTTAGAATATCTCTCCATGTAATTTGATGTTGACAATGGGCTAGCTATATGTAGCCTTAATTATGTTTAAGTATTGTCCTTGTATCCCTGATCTAAGACTTTCATCATGAAAGGGTGTTAAATTTTGTCGAAAGATTTTTCTGTATGTAATGAGATGATTATGTGATTTTTCTTTTAGTTTGTTTATATGGTGGATTACATTGATGGATTTTCTTATGTTGAACCATCCCTGCATCTGTAGGATAAAGCCTACTTGATCTTGGTGAATGACATATTTGATATAGTCTTAGATTCTTTTTGTGAGTATTTCATTGAGAATTTTTGCATTGGTGTTCATGAGTGAAATTCTCTTTCTTTTTGAGTTATTGTGTGGTTTCTGTTTCAGGGTGACTGTGGCTTCATAGAATGAACTTAGCACTATTCCTTCAGTTTCTTTTTTCTGGAATAGTTTGCGAAGCATTGGTATTAGCTCTTCTTTGAATGTCTTGTAGAATTCCGCACTAAAACATTAGAACCTGGGATTTTTTTGGTTGGGAGACTTTCGATGATTGCTTCTATTTCCTTAAGGGTTGAAAGACTTTTTAAACTATTTACCTGATCTTGATCTTCAAGTTGAAAGCTGCTAAGTTCCACACAGGCCTTTTCCAGGTGGGGGACAATGGGGCTTGGTTCCCTAACTCAGCTCAACTTCACTTAGTTTGCTGTCTCTGCTGGGCTCTGTGTCTGTGACCAACATGGGCCAGGAAGATGGGGAGCAGGCTGAAATGTCTCCAAGCCAAAAGCTGGTCAGTGCCACACTTGTCTTGATTTTACATAAAAAGGGGGCAGCTATACCTCTAGAGCAGTGTTTCTCAACCTGTGGGTCATGACCCACAAAAGACCACCGAAAAGTACAGATAGTTATATTACAATTTATAACAGTAGCAAATTACAATTATGGAGCACTACCAAAAATAATTGAATGGTTAGGAGTCACTAAAATCTGAGGAAATGTATTAAAGGATCACAGCAATAGAAAGGTTGGGAACCACAGCTCTAGATGAAACTTTAACACTGTTTGCTTGCTGAAGGAAGGCCACTAAATAAAATGATTCTAAATGCATGTATTTGGTTTATAGTTTAAACTGCACTAAATAATTTAACTGCATTAAAGCCAATATCTAAACAGATGCTGTAGGGATTCACCCCTACCACTTGACATGGAAAACCAAGATGTTTATGAATGTTTCTGATGGAGATTTGACCATTGCATGTCAGACTTGTCATTCTCTCCCAACAGACAGAAAACATTAGATCAGTGATTCTCAGCCTGTGGGTCATGAAACTATGACGGTCAAACAACCCTTTCACAGGTATCACATATCAGATAATATGCATCAGATATTTTCATTAAGATTCATAACAGTTGCAAAATTACAACTGTGAAGTAGCAGTGAAATAATTTTAGTGTTTGGTGGTCACTACAACATAAGGAATTGTATTAAGAGAACAGGATTAGAGAAGTTGAGAACCACTGCATTAGATGACAGCTCCTTTCTCAAGACTACTAGCACTTCCCTGCACTGCTGGGCACCTTTTGAAGTTCAGATCACTCAACTCCATCACTCTACTTTGAAATTCATACCTGCATTTATTTCAAGTCTCTAGATCATTTTCAGCGTGAAAACTATACCTTTCATTAAAAATACAGCTTTCCATAATTGTGATCTGCTATTTTGACTCTCTTTTTACAGCTTTTGAGGCACTCACTCTAGAAAAAAATAGAGGATGCTAGCAACTCATCAAGGATTTATAGAGCTATAATTCTAATTTTTGTATGAATCTCAAGAATTTTAAATACCTTTATAAATCTTCTTTTCCAATATGTGTGTGGTCTTCTCTTATGCTTAAAAAAGTGAGGCAAAAATGAAGAGTGATCCCATGTACCCATTCATCATTTTAGCTCATATAAATCTTCCAAATAGAAGTTACAATTTTTACAGTAGATAATATGTTTATTTTAAGGAAACAAATCCTTTATTTATAATAGACTTTACAGAATAAAAAAAGAAAAATAATTTTCAAGACAAAAAGAAAGAGACAAGGGGATTCCTGGGTCGCATTGGCCGTTTCATACAGTGGGAAAACAACTTTTATTGAAACAATCACACTGCTATGACCTGGCCACATTTTAAATATCTAAGTATCTTCCTACAAAAGATAAACAAAGGCTGGGGCCAGACAGCCTTGTTGAACAGGTGATCTTCATGTTCAGTGATAAAGACATTGTCTTTGAAACCAGGACAGAGCACTGGTAAGCTGATTCAGTGGGTAAAGGCACTTGCTGCCAAGCAGATGACCTGAGTTTGAATCTCAGGACACATATGCTAGAAGAAGAGAATAAGTGCCTGTAAGTCATCACCTGACCTCCACATGCATGTTACACACACACACACACACACACACACACACACACACACACACAAACCCAATAAACATAAGCATACTTTTAGCCACTTAAAATTATCCCTTATAAGTCTTCATAACTAATGTATGATGTACATATATATTAATGTCTGAATTAACTTTATGGGAATAATCAAAGATTTGGGAGGAAAGGTAGGGGGATAATGAAAGCTTATTATCACCCACCTGACAACATATTTTGGAGCATTCTTTAAAGAATGTCATCACTGATGTTCAATCTTTGTTGTACACACACATACCAGTAAGCACCTTTTCAATTATAAAATCCTTAATCTCTCTCAGGATACATTTATCATAGTAACTTAATGGTGCTATTCATCAATACCTGAAAACATTTATTACTACCTATACTCCACCTAGATTTACTAGATACCACCTTAAGAAATTCATTTTTACTGCCAATGAGTCATACCTTTAACCTGAAAGATGAAAACATCTCTCATAATATATGGTAACTGTTAGTATTTATATAAAGATCCCATGCACACAACCAATCTTAAATCCAATGAGGTTTATTGGATGGGCATAGAGAAAGAAGGAGAGAGCAAGGGACATGATAGGGGAAGTGAAGGGGGTGCCACTACAGAGAAAAGGGAAGAGCAAGAGAAAGGAAGAGCAAAAGAGTAAAAGAGCAAGAGAATAAGAGAGCGACAAAGTGGTAGTTTGGTCTTTTTATGGAGCAATTGAACCAAATCTGACAAGTGCAATTAGCTGGTGGGCGACAGATGATGACATCATAGGTTGCTAGGCAAACCAGAAACAGGCTGCCTAAATACTAAATACTAACAGTAACCATCTCATGTTTAGTCTTGAATTTGAAGCCCCATGAATGAAAGTCTCCCTACGTGGCAGAACTCGACCACTCACCAGGGCTGGTCAGTTAGTTAGCAAAAGTTAAAAGTATAAGCATATGTATTGATAATAGATAGATTTGGGAGTTGTTTATCATTTTGGAATATTTAAAAAGCAAGTTCTTTTTTTTAATTTTCAACAGAAATTCTATTTAAAAATGTTGATGGCCAGCAGGATGGCGCATTTGGTAGACATATCGACTGTGCTTGGTCAGCTACTTAGTTCTATGGTCAAAACTCATGTAAGAAAGAAGGAGAGAACCAACTCTACAAAGTTGTCTTCTGACTTCCACATGCGCACCATGATACAAGTACTCCTGCACACATCATTACACACACAATAAAGCACCAAATAAATACAAAAGTAATTTTGAATACTTCTAAGTAAATAGTTATTACGAACATAGGAGCAAATGTCCTGACTTGTTTTACTATAAAATAGCCTATACTAAGATCCTGGTTCCCACAAAGTAAATTCTTTGAAAAGGAACAAAGATATTATTGTATATTTGCCCCAATTTTCAGAGTAAGAAAAAAGCTTAAGAGTTTGGGTATTTTATTTCATGGTAGAGTGAATATAGATAACAAAACAGTATTTTATGTTTTAAAAAGTAGAAAGATTTTAGAAGTTATGTTTTCACTGTAAAGAAATGATTGAGGTTTGAGCATATAGGTTTACCCCAATTTAAGCATCATGCAATCCATAAAGCATTGAAATGTCATATGCTATCCAATTGCTTTGAACAATGAAAAAGTTTGAGGGGACCAGGTATCCTTATCATTTAGCTCTGAATGGTCCTAGAACTTGCTAAGTAGCCCACGCTGGCCTTAAACTCAATAAGATCCACCTGCTTCTTTCTCTCAAGTGCTGGGATTAAAGGAATGTGCCATGATCCCCACTTTAAAATTAACGCTTTTATGATGTACTAGTTTGAATGAGAATGGCTCCCTGAGCTCATAGATTTGGCTATTTCCTCACTCCAGGGAGTGGCACTCTTTGAAAGGATTAGTGTGGTCTTGTTACTAGAAGTGTTTCAATATGAATGAGCTTTGGGGTTTCAAAAAGCCCGTTACAAGCCAGAGTCTCTCTCTTCCTGATACCTTGCATGCCACTATGCACTCCACCATGATGACAGTGAACTAAAACCTCTGAAACTGTAAGCAAGCCCCAATAAACACTTTCCTTTATAAGAGTCGTCATAGCATAATGTCTTATCACAGCAATAGAACACTGACATATGAATACTTTAAAATTAAAATGTGATGTAGTTCAGTGGTAGCTGTATTTGGCTAGTATGCATCAGACCCAGAGTTCAATGAGAAGGACAGCAAAAAAAAAAATAGATAAATAAAAATAATAAATATTAAATAATATTATCTTAGGTCACTTTAAATATCAAAGGTCTCAAGTTTGTTGGAGAGAGAGAGTGTGTGTGTGTTTAACTCTTTAAAGTTAGTATTTGAGTTTCATGAGGAAGATAATATTATGTAGAATGTCCAAACTAAAAAGAGTAAAATCTCTGTGAAAGGAACTCAGTAGTTATTTTTCCCTTCTACAATACTAGAATCATTTTCCCCAAGTATTGCAGTTCAGAATATAGACTTTAGTTCCTAGTTTCCATTTCTGTTAAGTACAGCATTGGTACTAGTTTATGAACAATATAATCTAAGCAGAAACAGTATGATTTATAAACATCTAAGATATGTCCTCAATGTGAGGGGGCATCCTCTACTTTTTCTCTCTTTCTACTTCTTGTTGATAAGGAATTCATGTATAATTCATGTATAATGGCTGAAAGTAGAGAAGCTATTTTGAACCAGAAAATGGAATTGTATGTTGGGATGCTTAAACAACATGATGAAATGGACCTCATTTCCTGAAAATAAGTTTCATACCAGGTTTGACCTGAGTGTGTTTGTATGAGAAGGAAGTAAATCATTTATTATTATTGATATGTAATATTTTCTGTTATGGGTGAGGATGAATTTTGAATAAAGTTGTTGAAGATATCTATGGAATTTATGCTACTTAGAAAATAAAATTAAATCAGTGTTGTTAACAGATAATGAAAAAAAGAAAAGATACTTTTGTACCCTTTAAACACACATAAAGTGTTTTTACCCTTCTAAAGCTAGAATATGGTTTCTCTACCCTGGTGTAGGTGTTTTACTTAGTGACTCATTTCTAATAAATAGAAGAATGTAGTTGAAGTGACAGAGAGTGACATCCAAGTTTGGGAAATAAAAAAGCACTATAGCTTCCTCTTTGCTCTTTTTCTTGTATCACTTATTTTGAGAGAAGCTGGTTGTCATGACATGAGAATACTCAACAATTTGATGGAGAAATTGACAAGGCAAGTAATTTATATCTTCTTGCAGCCATCTAGTGACTCATCAGACCTTACAGTCTCACCCAAAACTTATGATAAATGCAGCTCTACACAGAATCTTGAATCATGAGACATAAAGAGGTAAAATTATCCTGCCAAGTGACTTCAAATTCCTGACACATGGAAAGCATAAGATAACAAATTTTTCTTTTTAAAATTGCTATATTTGTGATAGAATCCAAGGCTAAAATTAGATAGTGTGAATATTAAGGCCTAAGGATCTTGAGAGTCCAAAGAAAGTGTATGAGTTAAAGAGTTCAAAAGATAACTATTGAGATCCCAGAGTAGTATTTGAATTTAAAATGTCAGCAATTAGTTCTCCTAATCCTCGCCTCCTGTTACTTTCTATTCCAACTTTATTTCAGCCATCCACAGTAATGACCATACCCTGAGATGATTTTTATGTGACATTATAGTACTCCAATTCTCTACCAAGCAAGCTCACTTGTGAGAGAAAAGGTAGATATTAGCAAACTGGCCCAGCTAATACTTTCCTAATGAAGTCTGTTTTCAAATGGACTTCATATCCTGCCAGGTGGACCTCAACAAACTGCTGTCATACATTTATATGCCCTCAGAAGCAGAATATTGTATTTTAGAAGGCATATAAAATAATTCTTCCAGGGAACCAGGTAGGCTGACAGCATATTTTCTCTTCCTCTGTTTCTACAGAGCCAGTCTCCTTGCCTCATCCCCACTTCTGAAGCACAACACTTGTGGGTGCCTCTTCCTACCACATATCCAGTAGACCCCCACAAATCTTTCCCTCCTAATCACCTCCCTCTACTAGTTGCTTTATCCCAAAGTCCAACTCCAACAGGCATACCCTGTTAACCCAAAGTCCACTCTTGCCAAGGAAGCAGGTAGGCTGACTGTGACTCTTCATCTTTCTCCTCCAAATGGAACCCCCACTGTCATTCCCAGCTCTGCAACAGAAAACCTCCTGCAACCTTCCATGCCCCCCTGTGCCCGCCCCATCTCCTGTGGATCCTACAGATTTTCTCCTTCTAACTTCCCTCACCCAACTCCTTGCTTTACCCCAGGACCCAACCCCAGCAGGCACTCCCTGCTGTCCCAAAGGCCACTCTGAGGAAGCAGGTAGGCTGACTGCAGATCTTTACCTTTCTTTCTGCTCCTCCAGATCAACACTCCCTCCCTTAATTTCATCCCCAGAAAATTTACTACCAGACAACAAACATCATTCACACATTCTAAAATACACAGAGGAAAAAAAAAAACAAGTAACAAAATAAAACACAGCAAAACAGTACCCACCCAACAAAGACAAAACCAGTTATCAGTCCCTAGACCTATAATCATTCCAATCCCAAATTTCTTATACCTCAGTATAAAAACACAATCAACATCTAAGACAGTATGTTCTCACTGGACCTCAGCAACCTTACTACAGCAAGCCCTGAATATTACAACATTGCTGAAGCACAAGAAAAAGACCTTAAAACAGTGTGAATGAAAATGATAGCGGTTACTACAGAGGAAATGAATAGAACTTTTAAAGAAATCCACAAAAGAATACTAACAGTATAAAAAAATGAATAAACCTTTTCAAGACCTGAAAATCAAAATAGAATCTATAAAGAAAATTCAAAATGAGGGAATTCTGGAAATGAAAAATTAAGGAATTTCAACAGGAATTACAGAAGCAAGCTTCAACAACAGAATACAAGAGATGGAGGAGAGAATCTCAGATGTTGGAGGCATGATAGAAGAAACAGAAAATGTTAAATCTAAAAAAACTACTGACACAAAACATCTGGAAAATATAGGACATTATGAAAAGGTCAAATCTTTAAAATGGTAGGAATAGAAGAGAAAAAATTCAGCTCATGGGCTCAGAAAATATTTTCAACAAAATCATGAAAGAAAATTTTCCTAACCTAAAGAAGGAGGTGCCTATAAAGGTACAAGAGGCATATAGAACACCAAATCGATTGGGCCGGAAAATAAAGTCACCTCAGTACGTAAAAATCAAACACTAAACATATAGAACAAAGAAAAAATGAGAAGATGAAAAGGAAAAAGACCAAGTAACATATAAAGGCAGACCTATTACAATTAAATCAGACTTCTCAACGGACACTAAAAGCCAGAAGGGCTTGGAAAAATATGCTGCAGACCCTAAGAGACCACAGATAACAGCACAGACTACTATACCTAGAAACACTTTCAATCACAATAGATGGAGAAAATAAGATATTCCAAGCCAAAGTTAATTTTAAACAAAGTCTATCTAAAAATGCAGTCCTACAGAAGGAAGTAGAGAAAAAAATACTAAGGAGGTTAATGACACACATGAAACACAGGGAAGGGAACTTCCCAGAAAATCATACTCCAACCAAGGACTATTCGTGGAGATGACCTGGAACCCCTGCACAGGTGTAGCCCATGGCAGTTCAGTGTCCAAGTGGTTTACATAGTAATGGGAAGAGGGACTGCCTCTGACATAATCTGATTGGCCTGCTCGTTGATCACTTCCCCCTGAGGGGGGAGCAGCCTTACCAGGCCACAGTAGAGGACAATGCAGCCACTTTTGATGAGAACTGATAGACTAAGATCAGAAAGGAGAAGAGAACCTCCCCTATCAGTGGACTTGGGGAGTGTCATGCATGCAGAAAGGGGAGGGAGGGTGGGATCGGGAGGGGAGGAGGGAGGGGCTTATGGGGGGATACAAAATGAATAAAGTGTAATTAATAAAAAATTTTAAAAAAATCTAAAAAAAAATAATCTCAAATCAGAAAAATCAAAAGGCAGGAAACACACACACCACTACTACCACCACCACCACCAACAAAATAACAGGAATAAACCACCATTGGTCACTGATATCTCTCAATATCCATAGTATCAATTCCACATTTAAATACCCAGACTTTCAAAATGGACGTGTGCTGCATCAAAAAACATGCCTTGACTTCAAGAATAGATATTACCTAGGGTAGAGGGTTAGAACAAGATATTCCAAGCAAATGAACCTAAGAAGTAAGCTGGTGTAGTCATTTTAATATCTAACAAAATAGACTTCAAGCTAAATTAGTCAGAAGATATAGGGAAGGACACTACATATTCATCAAAGGAAAATTCCAAGATGACATTTCAGTTTTTAACGTCTATGCCCCAACATTTCATTTGTAAAAGATACACTACTATAGCTTAAATCATATATTGATGCTCACACACTGATAGTGGAAGACCTCAACACTCCACTCTCACCAATGGACTGGTCATCCAGACAAAACCGAAAGAAATCCTAGAGCTAACAGACAATATAAACCAAATCTGCCACAGATATCTACAGAACATCTGACACAAACACAAAAGAATATACCTTTTTCTTATCAACTCATAGAACTTTCTCCAGAATTGACCATATACTGGGGCATAAAGCAGGTTGGAATCGATAGAAAAAAAAAAAAACTGAAATAACACACTGCCTTCTATCAGATTGCCACGGATTAAAGCTGGGTGTCTACAACAACAGAAATAGCAGAAAGCTTACAAACTCATGGAAACGTAACAACTCTCTACTGAATGAAAATTGTGTGAAAACAGAAATTAAAAAATAAATGAAAGAATTTCTGCAATTGAATGAAAATAAATACACAATATATTCAAACTTATGGAATACAATGATAGCGGTTCTAGTAGGCAACTTTGTAGCATTAAGTGACTACAGAAACAAATAAAACTGGAGTGATACTATCCAATCAACTTCACAATATACCTGAAAGCTCTAGAATAATAACAAAAAAATCACATCCAAAAGGAGTAGATGCCAAGATATAATCAAACTCACAGCTGAAATCAATGAAATAGAAACAAAGAGAACAATAAAAACAAAAAAAAAGAAAGTTTTTTTCTTTGAGCAAATCAATAAGATTGACAAACCCATAAATCACAAATTAACTAAAAAACAAAAAGAGAATATTCAAAATAATAAAATCAGATATGTAAAGAGGAATATAACAAACACCAAGGCAATCAAGAGAATCACAAGGACATACTTTAAACACCTGTAGTCTACCAAATGGGAAAATCTAAAAGAAAGGGGCAATTTTTCAATAGGTACCATCTACCAACCATAAATGAAGATCATAAGCAATATAAATAGACCTATAATTCCTAGACACAATAGAAGTAGTCATTAAAAGTCCCCCCCCCTTAAAAAAAAGCCCAGGGCCACATGGTTTTAACAAAGAATTCTACCAGACTTTCAAAGGAGAGTTAATGCCAATACTCCTCAAATTATCACACAAAGTAGAAACAGAAGGAACACCACTGAATTGATTTTATAAGGTCATGGTTACCTTGATATTCACGTGAAGACATAACAAAGAAAGAGAACTACAGACCAAATTCTCTTATGAACATAAATGCAAAAATACTCAATAAAATACTTGCAAACTGAATTCAAGAACACATCAAAAAAAAAAAAAATCATACACAGTGAACAAGTAGACTTCCTCCCAGAGGTGGAATGATAGTACAATATGTGAAAACCAGTAAATATAATATACCATTAAAAATGGAAGATAAAACCACACATTATCATTTCATTAGATGTAGAAAAGGCCTTTGACTAAATCCAACACCAGTTCTTTGAAGTGGAAATTTCTGGTTTCTTCGAAGACAAAATATTGTCATATGATGTTTTGCTGCAAGCTGGGAACATTATGTTTTGCCCAAGTTGGCTTGTAAGAGGGCACATGATGATTTGCTGTGACTCCTCAAGAGCAAGGGGCATGATTTTGGCCATCTGAGAACATACTTGGGTGGACTTTGAGGAGAAGATATATATAGAAGCTCATGCAGAGTGAGACACTGCTTTTTGGATCATCATCACTGCACTGATCTTTGTGCTTTGACACTTGACTTTGCAGAGAGAAACATTCCAGAGAGCTTCTCCATGAAATCTAGCTGAGTCTTCTGGCTTTCATTGCTTCCTTTTGGCCTTTGGACTGGACTGCTGGTACCCTGAGGACTTAGTCTGACCCTAATCAGCAAGAAGTAGATTAAAAAATGACACTGCTTTTCCCTATTAATCTCCTACCTAAGGTTGTAAGGAGTTGGAAGGGAGGAAAAGGTGCTTAAGACCCTAAATAAAATAGGTTTGGTGAAAAAAATAAGCTTATACTTCTTGATAAAAGTCCTGGAGAGATTGGGGATACAAAGAACATATCTAAACTTAATAAAGACAATTTTCAGCAAGCCCATAGCCAA
Source organism: Psammomys obesus (assembly GCF_907164565.1). Lineage (NCBI taxonomy): Eukaryota > Metazoa > Chordata > Mammalia > Rodentia > Muridae > Psammomys > Psammomys obesus. Next base: position 114,594 of record NW_026596295.1, on the reverse strand, counting down.
TCTCAACTTAAGTGGAAAGAAATGCAGAGCATTTCCATTAACATCAGAAACAAGACAAGGTTGTCTACTCTCTCGATACCTATTCAATATAGTATTTGAAGTCTTAGATAGAGCAATAAGACAGCTGTAGAAGACCAAGGATTTATAAAAGTTTGAAATGAAGAAGTCAAAGTATATTCATTTGAGATGATACAATAGTATACAATAATAACCCTGAAATTTCACTGGGGGAAGGCCTACATCTGACAAACATGTCTAAAAAAAAAGTAGGTAGATATAAAATTAGCTCTCAAAAAATCAGTATCTCTCCTATATACAAATAGCAAACAGACTAAGAAATAAGAAAAAAAACCCACAACTTTTTCAATAGCCTCAAATAACATAAAATATCTTGGAGGTAACTCTTAGTAAGCACTTGAAAAGCTTGTATGATAAAAACCTCAAGGTTTTGAAGAAAGAAATTTAAGAAGATACCAGAAGATGGAAAGATCTCCCATGCTCATGGGTTGGTAGGATTAACATAGTAAAAATGGCCATTCTACCAGAAGCGATCTACAAATTCAACACAATGTCCATCAAAATTCCAACACAATTTTCACTGATCTTGAGAGCAGAGATTTTAGTTTTTAATGGAAACACAAACAACAACAAAACAGGATAGCTAAAACAATCCTGAATAATAAAAGAACTGCTTGAAGTATCACCCTCCCTGATTTCATACTACAGAGCTATAGAAATAAAAACAGCATGGAATTGGCATACAGACATGTTGATCAATGTAGTTAAATTGAAAACCCAGACATAAATCCAAACACCTATGGGCACCCACTCTTTAACAAAGAAGCCAGAAATATAAGGTAGCATCTTCAACAAAAGGTGCTGGTCAAACTCGGTGGTTTCATACAGAGGAATGTAACTAGATCCATATTTATCATGTACACAAAATGTAACTACAAATGGATCAAAGATCTCAATATAAAATGAGAAACACTAAACCTAACAGAAGAGTAAATGGGAAATAGCCTTAAACTTGTTGGAACAATAAAAGACTTTCTGAACAGAACATCATTAGCACAGGCACTAAGATCAACAATTAATCAACAACATCACGGAACTGAAAAGCTTCTGTAAGGCAAAGGATACCATCGAGAGAGATAGAGAGAGAGAGAGAGAGAGAGAGAGAGAGAGAGAAAGAGAGAGAAACCTTGGAATACACAGCTCTAAATGGGATGTTTCTATCAACCACTGCTCCAGAGCCAGAGGGAATGGAGGCTACCAGGATAACAAATCTTCCTAAATCATCCAAGCAAGGAACATAAGAACTCACAGAGACTGAAGCAGCAAGCACAGGCCTATGAAGGTCCACATCATATCTTCTCTCTCTCTCTCTCTCTCTTTCTCTCTGTGTTATATATTATACCATTCAGTTTATATTTTTATGGTACTCCTGAGTACCTAAGTCAGTATGGGTTTCAGATTCTTGTGCCTTCTTTCAGGGCTCTTTTTTCCTTCTGTGGGTTTGCTTTGTCCTACTTGATGTGACAGTTTTTGTTTTATCTTATGTTTTAATTTGGTAAACTCAAAATAATTTCCCACCGCCCCTCCCCCCCAAGGGCCATAGCTTATACATCTTTCAGAGAAACTTATATAATCATTTGACATCCATTGTCTATGAACGATGATACTTATAAAAAATCAAAATAAGTAAGGGTAATAAGAGAGAACAAAGGCAGGGTATACAGTATACAGTAAACTTTATTCTAGGAAGTCAACAACTACTAAAATATTTCTTTATCTTTTCCTATTTTCTATGTTACTGAGTTTGAAATTGTCAGTGAGCTTTATCATGTAGAAAAATATATGGAAAAGCCAAAGTCTGCCTTGAAATACACAGTGAAATACTAAAGTTCAAATTGTTTTTTGAAGATTAAGCAACAGAATTTGTGGAGAAATTTAATTACTAGTCAATAACTTTGTAAGAATATGTGATTTTAAAAATCAAAATTGAAAATGAAATAATAGGATAAACGTGAAAATATGATTACATACACTGTTGGAAATAAAATAAGCAGTATTGGAGTGTCTGGGTCATTTCCACACAATATACCCTACAGACTAAGCAATTAATCAAATGATAGCGGTGTTTCATTCAGACATTATCACTTATTTTTTTTTAATTTTATTTTTTTCTTATCAGTTACATTTTATTAACTCTGTATCCCAGCCGTGTCCCGATCCCTCATTCCCTCCCAGTCCCTCCCTCCCTCCCTCATCTCCACCGTGCCCCTTGCCAAGTCCACTGATAGGGGGACCTCCTCCCCATTCATCTGATCCTGTTTTATCAGGTATCTTCAGGACTGGCTGCAAAGCTCTCCTCTGTGGCCTAACAGGACTGCTCCTCCCTTGAGGGGTGGGGAGGCCAAAGAGCCAGTCATTGAGTTCCTGTTAGAAATAGTCCTTGTTCCCCTCACTATGGGAAACCAATTGGTTACTGAGCTACCACAGGCTACATCTGAGTAGAGGTTCTAGGTTACATTCATACATGGTCCTTGGTTGCATGTCAGTCTAGAACAAAAAGTTCCACAGTTGTTACCAACTGTGATAGACGTTTAAGATTAATTTTCTGGAGAAGTAATTTTGGTTGAAAATGATAAGTTATGGAAAGTCTAATATCTTAATAATTGATTCTGAAGAAACAGAGACATGAATTGTATTATAAAGTTTTGAGAAAATAGGATTTCTCTGATACTATACATTCTTATTAGAACTTTTAAATTTTTTCCAGTTTGCAATTTTACTGCTATTTGTGAAAGAAATTTCATTAACATTAATGACACATGTACCTCAATCAACCTTGAACAATCAGATACATTTAAAAACTTATCCAAATCACCCATTGAATGTTCAGAAATATTAGATTCTGATAGTATAATTAAAAATATGAAAATGTTCAACATCAAAACCAGAAAAATGAAATATTTGCTAGTCCTCATTGTGGGCAACCAATATGTAGATAGTTTTATTCTCATCAGAAAAATAAATTCATGAAAAATTTAAATATTGTCTGTTGCTGTTTTTCTTTTATAGCTTGTGCAATAGCATTTACTTGATTTTGTATTTTGTTTTCATATTGATATTTTATTATAAATATGTATGTTATATAAGTATAAAAACATAATAAAAACTTTTATTTATAACCATTGTTATGTTTCATTAATTCATTTAATATATTTTCATTTATACTCATTAAAAAAGAATATACTTCAAGTATCAAATATGTTTAGTACACTATTAATGCTTAGTATATAGTTTACACTTAAGAAATATTTGTTATTACTCAGTGATAAAAGACAAGGACATCATGAAATTTGCAGGTAAATGGAGGGAACTGGAAAAGATCATCCTGAGTGAGCTATCCCAGAAGCAGAAAGACACACAGGGTATATACTCACTCATAAGTGGATACTAGATATATAATATAGGATAAACATACTAAAATCAGTACACCTAAAGAAACTAATCAGGAAGGAGGACTCTGGCTAAGATGCTCAAACCCCATTCAGAAAAGCAAAGAGAATGGACACTGGAGGAGGGAGAAAACAGGGAACATGACAGGAACCTACCACAGAGGGCCTCTGAAAGGCTCTACCCTGCAGGGTAAAGAGGCAGATGCTGAGACTCATAGCCAAACTTCGGGTAGAGTACAGGGAATATTTTTTTTTATTTTAATTTTTGTTAATTACAATTTATTCACTTTGTATCCCCCCATAAACTCATCCCTCCTCCACTCTTAATCCCACCTTTCCTCCCCCTCCTCCATGCATGCCCTTCCCCAAGTCCGCTGATAAGGGAGGTCTTCCTCTCCTTCCTTCTGATCCTAGTCTATCAGATCTCATCAGGAGTGGCTGCATTGCCATCTTCTGTGGCCTGGTAAGGCTGCATCCCCTCAGGGGGAAGTGATCAAAGAGCAGGCCAATCAGTTCATGTCAGAGGCAGTCCCTGTTCCCATTACTGAGTACAGGGAATCTTATGAAAGAAGTGAGAGATAGTAAGACCTGGAGAGGACAGGAGCTCCCCAAGGACAACAACAGATCCAAAAATTCTGGGCACAGGGGTCTTTTCTGAAACTGATACTCTAGCCAAGGACCACTCATGGAGTTAGCTTGGAACCCCGCCCAGAGGTAGCCCATGGCAGTTCAGTGTCCAAGTGGCCTCCATAGTAATGGGGATAGGGACTGTCTCTGACATGAACTGATTGGCCTGTTCTTTGATCACCTCTCCCTGAGGGGGAGCAGCCTTACCAGGCCACAGAAGAATTTAGCCACTTAAGAGCTGATTGACTAGGATCAGAGGGAAGAGGAGGAGGACTTCTCTTTTCAGTGGACTGGGAGAGCGACATGGGTGGGAAGAGGGACAGTGGGATTGGGAGGGGAGGACTGAGAGAGGTACAGAGGGGGATACAAAGTGAGTAAATGTAAATAATAAAAATAAAAATAATTAAATAAAAAAATAGAAAAGTAAAACAAAACAAAACAAAAAAAAAAAACCCGAACAAACAGAAAAAGAAATATTTGTTGAATAATGAGTGAATGCTGTTAACTAATATTGAGAAGTTTACAGGAATATTATGAACACTATTTTTCTCAAAGTTATTCACAGAGACCTCAGGAAGCCTGTGCTCTTATAGAGAAAAATATACCTCCTCACAATATATTCTCGTGAGAACATTATAATAATCATTTTATTTTAGATCAAGTCACACCATTGCTAAAACCCCTCCAATTATTTCCATTTTTCTTTTTAAATTAATTTTTCCATATAATATATTCTGATCACTGTTTCTCCTTCCTCATCTCCTCCCAGATCCTCCCCATCCTTCTACACCGCACCTTTGTTGTCTCTCTCTATAGAAAACAGACAAATAAAAAAAGAATAAAACAAAACAAACAAAAAAAATCCAAATTAGTTATAGTGACACACAAAGCCTATTTTGCAGTGTTTTTTAATTGTTGTGGAAACTGCTACTCTAATCCTTTTTCTCATACTATTTTTGCACGAAATACTTGTCTACATTCCTTATGATTTTTTTCTCAAATCACTTTATCAGCGCCTTCAATCTATATGAACTAGTAAACTCCATTCCATCTCGACAGATACCTTCTAGTTTTTTTTTTTGTTTGTTTTTGTTTTTAACTTTTAATACATCTTAGTGTGTGTTTTTAGTATGTGTGTCAAATTCACGTCACCAGGCTTGGCAGTATGCACCTTTTACACACTGAACCATCTTGTCAGTGTTTTGTTTTCTTGAATAGTGTTTAGGCCTTTCTAATATTTATTTGTCACTTTTTCCCAGTGCTTTATTATATGCCACCAGATTTTGTAGTGTACTCTGAAAAACTGGCTGACAGAATTGGTGCTCAGTGACAGTTTCAGAGTAGATGTAATTGCCTCAAGGATGGCAGAGGTGACAAGCTCTCGTGACTGATTCTATGGCTGTTTTCTAAGGCAATTGATCTTGAGTTTTAGATTCTTATCTAGGCAAATCACACGAACAAACACAAAAGTTATTCACCCAAGAAAACAACTTCTAATTGGAGTGTGGAGATTCTTCTGAGAGGTTATATCTGTCGAGGGCTGGAGCGTTGATCACAAGTATAAGCTCCTTTCTCTGAAGAACTAACTGCTAACTAGTAAGTTAATTTCGGCAGCTGACAAAGCAGCTGCAGGAGGCAGGGCAAGGGCTGGAGTCAGCTGTCTACCAGCTTAAAGGGGAGGGGCTGTGGTTGCGCAAGTCAAATTGAACTGCTTTGTCCCTCTGTGCTCTCCGTCCGAAAACTTGAGCCGAGAGAGTCCTAGGTATGGCGGCCTTTAGGGTAAGTGAAAAGAAACTTAGTTTTCCACGCCTTACTTCCTTTGAGCCCACAACATTCCAGTAGTTGTGGAAGGGACCATCCACCCTAACTCATGGATCGAGCAAGTGGCGGTCCGGAATCGGAGTGTTTAATATTTGCAGCCTAAACACACCTATGAAGCCTCCTTCTCTGGAATTAACTGTTAATACCACGGGGTCCCTTAGTCGGGTAATCCGCTGCGCTATGAAAAGGCCCGGGCAACTAGCCCCTCTGTCAAACAAAACAAAAGATAACAAAACAAAAAACACTTCGGTATTTCTTTTAGTGTGCAGGACGGAGCTCCATGACCCGAACATAGGACTTCCTTCAAAAATTATCTGGGGCAAAACTGATAAGTCGAGACGTCCCAGAGTCTGTATTGTTTTTGGGATTATATAGAGTGTTGTTATTCCCAGTCCAATAGCCAGTTTCTTTGGAGTTTAATGAGAAATGGTGCTTTTGTGGTAGAGAAAGCAAGCCCGATGACTCAGGTTTCAACGTCAGTTTACAAATACTTAATGCAGTTTTTTTTTTTTTTTTTTTTTTTTTTTTTTTTTTTTTGCTGTATAATGAGTGTTAGGCTTGAAAGATAAAAGACTGTGAGTAATTCAATCAGCAGATGTTGTTTTTAAGGTGGCTTAGTGTTCTTTATTTTCCATTCTTACTGCATTTTGCACCTTGGGACCTTATACTTACTTTTGAACTATTGACCACTCTCCTAACTGTACTCTAATCCCTCTGTTCCTCTGATGGAATCCATTTTCTCCTGTGCTGCCGTAGTACTTACACCAAAATGAGTCTGCCCCACTACATTAAAGCCGTTATAGGCACTCCATTATCAGCTCTCAGGGGTCAGGTTATATTTCTAGATAACAACACTTCACCTAGCCTCTGCTCTCCATCTTCCTTTCCTGTCACCTAAGAATCCTCTGCTCTGTGCTCAGCTTCTTTATCTTTCCATGCCCCCTTTACCCGCTCTTTCGGCAATTCCTAAAGTGCTCTTTCCCATTCTTATTTAATTTCTAGCAGGCATGGCTAACCAACTTTTTGTTAATTCGACTCCTTGACCATAGTTGTCTTCTACAAAGTTCATCCTAGAGTTACAATGTTTAAATAGGTTTAGGATTTTGGATTGAATAGGATGTGGTCTGTAGTCCACAGGTAGCACAGGAGTGCTCCCTTTGCTAAACACAATGCCATGACAACTATAATGATCCATATGAGATAGTTATTGACAACTGTATTGATAAGTTAATTAAAAGTTTTAAGTTGTTTTCTGATAGCCAAACCAAGAATGGGCATGTAAATCTGAAGAGTTTCTTGGTGCCTATGTAGAGAGATACAGAGTTTTAGAGGCAAAACCCACAAAGATGTATCAGAGTTAGATGAGTGTCAGAGTAACCTTGAAACATTTATTCCTGGCAGAGTACAGTAGTTATTTTAGATATAACTTGCCAGTTATTTTGGTTAATATATCTGGACCATGGACAAGGCCATGGAAGTTTCACAAGTGCTTAACATGATTATTGGAGAAGGGATAAAGGACTGAGAACTAAGAACAGAAAATGGGGTCAGAACAGGGGGTGTTACCTTAGTCATTTCATTCCCCAATTTTTAAAAGTTATTGTTAATTTTTTTTTATATTGGCTGTGGGGTAAACACTGGTTCCCGAGGATCCATTTTTTTTTTCTCTGATGAACTTTAAAAGGTAATTTGTTATGTAAGGACTTAGACCAAGTCTTATAAAAAGAGGGAGTAAGGGACCAGGGCAGTGAAAAATGTTGTGTGAGTAATGAATTTTAATCATTTTATGGTGCCAGAAATTATTTCATTTATATTTTTATACAGTTATTTTTTTTGTATTTTATTTTTTTCTTATCAGTTACATTTTATTAACTATGTACCCCAGCCATGTCCCGTTCCCTCATTCCCTCCCAGTCCCTCCCGCCCTCCCTCCTCTCCACCGTGCCCCTTGCCAAGTCCACTGATAGGGGGGACCTCCTCCCCATTCATCTGATCCTGTTTTATCAGGTATCCTCAGGACTGGCTGCAAAGCTCTCCTCTGTGGCCTAACAGGACTGCTCCTCCCTTGGGGGGTGGGGAGGCCAAAGAGCCAGCCATTGTATACAGTTATTTTTAACTTTTCTAAAGTTTTCTTTTTTAATTGATAACTTTTGATGTGTTAGCATAGAAGCAACAAGTCTAATCCACACAGTCTTCCCTGGGGACATGAAAATAAGTTTAAGCCTTGTCAGTTTTGGAGAACTGTTTCTGTCAGAGACTCTATGGGTGGTGGTGGTGGTGGAGTATATCAAAGGAGAACTGAAGGTGTATAAAATCTGTTTATTTGATAAAGTATCTTTTTTTTTTTCACCTGATTTGAGCTGCAGTGTTCAAGGCAGTAGTCTCTTATCACCATTTCTGTCATTGGCACAAGGAGTGGGTAGCCCTTCTGTAACTGGTGGGTGTATTTTTCTGGTAGTGCTCATGGCCAAGGAGAGGAATGGAGACAGTGGCTGCTCAAGTGCTATTTAGCAAAGTGGAACTCATACATTGTCTAGGTGATTTCTCCAAATAATTGTTTAGATTGCATAAGGAAATTGCCCTAGTGTTAAGGTGTATTTCAGATCCCCAAAACTGGGCTGCCTAGTGTCACTTCAGGTTTTGGTCCCAGGTCAGTTCTCAGAGCACTCCCAACCCAGCATCTTAGAATTTGCTTATTGGCCACTGAAAGGCATCTTACTATAAACTGCTGCTTTCTGTATGAACTGGTCTCCATGGTAGTTTCATCAGCTGTTTGGAGATTAAATCTTTTGTGGTGTTAGTGCCAAATCCAGGCTACAAATACCTCGGTAGTCGCTCCTGTGTGTTTGTCTCCACCAGTGCCAATAGGGTCAGCACCAATAGCAGTCAGACAAGATAGCCATAGCCAAGGTTGGTACCCACCACTGTCCCATGTCCAGGTCACCAGAGATCATGTGTCATTGTCAGTTGAGGCTCAGCCACTAGCCAAAAGAGGTCTGCTTTGGTTGTTGCCACAGCCCTAGTGGTCTGTGGTTGTCATTGGGGGAGCATGGTGGTCTGTGGTGGTCCTTGGTAGAGTGTGGTAGTTTGCTGCCCCACAGCAGTAATCTGTGTTACTCCATGGTATGCCCTGGTAGCTTTTCCATCACTTCCTCTTTCTCTTCTGTGTTCTCTTGCCCCCCTTCTCTTCTTTTTAATAACCCCCTGAAGTAAGGGCTATTCAAATAAGCATGGGTATAGGTGTGGAGTCATCCATTGGAGTGTGCTCTCCATACTTGGATTTAGACCACTGAGGAAAACTGCCTCTTTCCTTCCCTACAGTCATAAATTGTTCATGGCTCTTCATTAGGATTGATGAGGCCGCCTCTGATCCTTGCTGAAATTTTGACTCTCTTGATCTTAGGTAGACATTCAGAATTTTTGAATTCTTGAGTACTACAACATGCATCCAGAAGATGTTTCCTAGTGATTGTCTTAACTTCTGCTTCTTAAAATCCCACCTTTGTCTTTCATGGTGTTTTTGAGTGTTAGCAGACAGTGGGTGTGATATAGATATCCCATTCACAGCTGAGGACTTCATAGATGCTTGTGGGTTTTTTTTAATATTTCTAGTTTTTTCATATTTCTAGTTTTCATATTTCATATTTCATATTTTCATCTATTTCTAGTTTTTTGAGGAACATCACACCAATTTTCAAAAAGGCCAAAGTAGTTTACAACAGTAGTGTATAAGGCTCATTTACCCTCTCAACCGTATCAGCATTTACTGTCATTCTTGGATCATGGCCATTCTTACTGGAGTGATATGGTATCATGGTGTGGTTTAAATCTGCTTTTCCCTGATGGCAAAGGGTGCTCAACACTTAAGAGTGCTTTCTGGCTGTCTGTATTTCTTTTGAGAACTCTCTACTCAGTTCCACAGGCCATATTTTAAATGGCTTAAATGTGGTTGCTTTTACACTTCATCCTCCCAGAAGTGTTTCAGCCCACAGTTTATATGTACATTGGCCTGGTAGGTTGAATACACATGGCAAAAGTCACAGCAAACACCCTGACTCCAGCTGCCTAGATTTTGTCTGGAAAACACACGCAGTATGAAAACTAGCATAGTATGTTCCTTACAACCCAAGCATATTCCCATAGTTTCTCCACAGCCTTTTATTTTTAATTTCAACCCTTTGAAGTTGACTATTTGAAATGCTGATGAGCAAGGACCAAATTGTACAACTATATTTTTAATGTTTATTATTGTTTTTGGGTTATTGTTGTTAGCAATTTTTTTTTCCTAAGAGTTTTAGAAGAAAATAATAAATGATACTATGGCTGAAAGACTATATTCTTAGTAGATTTAATGATATTTTGTTCTTTTACAGATGATTCACTTACTATTTTCAGAAGAAAATAAGCACCCTGATATGTACAGGTCCTCTGTTAGTGAATCACTGGTGATTACTCTAAAACAGGGCACTCTTGTCTAAGATTTTTATGTTGCTGCCAAGAAATAGCTCCCAGGCTTTGTCTCTGAGATGAAGCATTTGTATCCTTTTTTTTTTCTTCTTTTCAGTTTCAGCTAGAGAAAATAGTAGTATACCTGTTAATGTAGAAGATGAGTTTAGTGGTGCTTGTCATTATCGCAGAGTTTATTATCCTTGGAAAACAATCTAGCACATATACGGGTAAAATCCAGAATTCCAAAAAGGGAAGTAGATGCGCCTTCATGGATAGGAAAGAGAGGCTGAGACTCTTCTTTATGATCCAAAAGAGTATACATAGATCAATGAAAATTTTATGGTCATTAACTCAGTCTACTGAAGAAGTTTCTCACAAAGACGTTATTTTAAAAAGAAAGGTTTTAATGGGAATGATGCCATATTGGCATTGTTTCGTTTTACTGCAGGTCATAAATATACTGTTTGGGGTTGCTTAGTAATATGCTTTTGAAAGGATTTTAGCTATAAGAGTGATATATTGTGGAAGTCTTATATTTTGAGATATAATTTCTCATTCTTAAAAACGTGATATGTCTGTTATATGTCCCTTGCTTGTAAGGCTAAACTCTTAATATTTTATATTTCATCTGATAACTATTAGTTCATTGTGGAGCAGCTCTTGATATGTCAATTCAGCTTTTGTTCTGCCTCCTACCTGTTATTTCATTAGTCGTGTACGTATACCTCTGTGTTTGTTTCCCTCTGGTGTATACATATTACTAGTTCTGTATAAAATCACCCAGAAAAAAACACTACTGATATATTTAGTCACAGCTCTCCCTTCTCTACTGAAAAGATAGATATTGGGAAAGAAAGAACTAGTAAATAGAGGTTTAAAAAAATGAAAACTAATACAAAAATAAATAATTTTTTAAAAATTAAAAAAAAGGAAATGAAAAGTACAGTTTGGAACAAATGATAGTAGAAAAATAAAGAATGGGGGAAGGAATTAGTTATAAGGAAGAACAACCTTAGTTAAAAAAAAAAAGGTGGGTAGGCTGTTTTGTCCTTTAGCTATGTTGGTGAAATACAACTTACATTGTTCGCTACTGAGATATAGTGATCCAGAGTTTCCATATAGCTTTGTGGTGATATATTTCCCAAAGAATAAATGGAAGCATAGAAATAAGCCAAATTAAAAGTAGAAAGCAGATAAAGGAAATTTATCCAATGTATCCACAAGCCACATTAAGAACAAGGACAAATACACCCGGTTATTCCTTCATGTCCCTCTTTAGGGTCCTGAAGTGGTGTAAAGTTTAAACAGGACCAAGTATATGCACATCTAAGTAGTTCCACTCAAGGTGTGGTCCTGCCCACCATTGATCCATCATAGTCTGGGCTTTAGTCTCATCATGCAAGGTGGTCAGCAAGTTGTTAGAACTGTGTAAAATCTTTTTCTAGGAGACAAATTTTCCATCTGACTGAGGCCTCTTCATGCTCCAAGCATGAGATTTTCTGGGAGAATTTATCATTTCTTTGGGATCTGTTGTTTCAATAATTTGCTAGTCAAATTGAAAGGTATCTCTTTAGAATATCTTTATTTCTTATAGACTGGTTACAGTAGTTTCCTTTCACTGTTCTTTTGGCCTACACAAAAAGTGATCTATTTAAACAATATATAAGCAGTTATTCTATAAGTATATTTTCCCTAGGGAACTCACTAATGAAAAGATTATTGGCTATTCTAGCTAAAAGTATATTGACCTGAATAGAAAATCCTATCTACTTAAATATGTATTTCATACAGTATAATTAATTTTACCAAGAATTTTTTCATGTTGTATGCAAAGGTGAATTCTGCCTTTACTAAGAAACAGTCTTGCTCTGTCGTCACTAAGAAATGATCATTTAAACTTTCAAATTTGGGCTAGAAATATGTTATAAGTTACTATCCTTTTCCCCCCAGTACTCTACCATTTATAAACATTTTATCTATTTTAATGTTTCCTTCTTAGAATGTTTCTTAGACTGTGAGAGTTTTTGTATATATCAAGATAAAATATTTTCATAAATTTTATTTAAGCTGGACTTGAATTGGTTGATGCTTCACTCTTGGAACATAGGAGCATATGCAAAAATTTTAGGGTAAATATATTTTAATAGAAGATATTTCATAATTTTCATTCTGTTTTCAGAAAGTTAAAAGTTAATAGCATTTAATCAGTCCTAAAATCTTAGATTAATGTTAAGATTTTCAGAAATGTTAAATAAACGAGCTTACTAGATTCTGTATTTCTACTACCTTGTTTATAATTGTGGATCCTTCATAACTCAGATATGAAACTCCTTTGGATTTAGAAATACTTCTACTCAACAGAACTCTATCTTAGGAAATAAAATAGATTGTGGGTAATGTCCTAGCATTTCAAAACTGCTCAGGGTCATGTTTTAGAGCTGTACTTCTGTAGAGTGTTGACAATTTAGTTATAAGGCTTTCCAGAAACACAACTATCAAGTCACCATTCCTAATTAGCTATAAAGCGTTACAAAAACACAACCATCAACAGTAACTATTTTGAAAATTATTATTTTTTTCTTTTTTATTATTAGTTACATTTTATTAACTCTGTATCCCAGCTGTGTCCCTCTCCCTCAGCTCCCTCATTCCCTCCAACCCCTCCCTCCCTCATCTCCTCCCTGCCCCTTTCCAAGTCCGCTGATAGAGGGGACCTCCTCCCCTTTCATCTGATCCTGTTGTATCAGGTATCTTCAGGACTGGCTGCAAAGTCCTCCTCTGTGGCCTAGCAGGACTGCTCCTCCCTTGGGGGGTGGGGAGGCCAAAGAGCCAGTCATTGAGTTCCTGTTAGAAATAGTCCTTGTTCCCCTTACTATGGGAAACCAAAAATTAATTGTAAACAGATTTATAAATATCCAAATCTGTTAATCTTTATAAGGTTTACATAGTTTGAAGCATCAATGCATATAGAACTGCAAGCAACAATTAGTATAATTATACAGAAGTATTATATGGAAGGTTTTTCTTTTTTTCTTTTTGGAAGGTATTTCTAAAGCAAAATATAAAACCACTGGATTAGTAGAATAAGTCTATAGCACTAGCACTGACAATCAAACAAAATCTCTTACAAAATTGAAAGCAGTAGTAGTTATTACACATAGGTTATATAGAAGTATATCTCATATACAAGAAAATAATTATTATCAGAGTGTATATATGTATGTATGAATGTGTGCATATATATATCTATCTTTCTAAATTTAGAAGAAATTTTGTTTGATTGTCAGTGCTATAAACTTATTCTGCTAATCCAATGGTTTTATATTTTGCTTTAGAAAGTTTCCATGCACACACACACACACACACACACACACACACACACACACACATACACACACACACCAGGTTTTAATTAGCAAGATTTTCCAGAATGGTTGTTTTTTTTTTTTTTTTTTTTTTTTGCACATAAAAATTTATTTTTTTTTGTTTTTTTTAATTTTATTTTTTTCTTATCAGTTACATTTTATTAACTCTGTATCCCAGCCGTGTCCCGATCCCTCATTCCCTCCCAGTCCCTCCCTCCCTCCCTAGAACCTCTGCTCAGATGTAGCCTGTGGTAGCTCAGTAACCAATTGGTTTCCCATAGTGAGGGGAACAAGGACTATTTCTAACAGGAACTCAATGACTGGCTCTTTGGCCTCCCCACCCCCCAAGGGAGGAGCAGTCCTGTTAGGCCACAGAGGAGAGCTTTGCAGCCAGTCCTGAAGATAACCTGATAAAACAGGATCAGATGAATGGGGAAGAGGTCTCCCCTATTAGTGGACTTGGCAACGGGCAGAATGGTTGTTTTTAATGCCTTTTTAAGTTTATAAGACACTAAGAGGTCAGCATTACACCATACTCATAAGGAAATCATTATATCCAGAAAGTGGGAGGGTCTGTGAAGTCCTATCATTATCTATTTTAAGGAGGTGCCAGTTGGTTTAAGGAGTCAGAAACTAAAGGGACTAATGAAAAAAAAAAAAAAAAACATTAGCAAGGTCTAATATAGCATGAGAAGCATTATATATAGCATTATATCATTTGTATAAATTATTTGCTTTAAAAGAACACAGTTGAAACTATGTTGCTGGGAAGATTTTTTTTTGGGGGGGGAAGATTTTTTGTTGTTGTTGTTGTTGCTGTTGGCATTTGGAACAGAACATTTACCTACCAATCAAATACTTTATTCAGGTTTATTAAATACATACATTATATTTGTTGCTTCATGTGCCAGTGGCCAAGAAAAGTATAAGTTTTATCAGTTATTAGTTAGTTATTGGAGAGAAAAGATATTTTTCTAATCCAGGATTATGTCTGGCCCATGGCCAAGAGAAAGCTGTGCATGTTTGCCCCTCTGTGCCCATTGCTCAGACTGGCTCAGGCTGGCTGCCATTGTTGCTGTCTCTCCTTCCACATTTGGCTGCTTAACAGGCACTGTGTGGAGCAATAACACTTGCTGGTTATTTTGCATGTATGAGCCTTTCATGCTTTTTCAAGTTTGTAAATTTTATATAATATAAAACTTAGGTATACAGTATAAACACTTCTAGTCACAGATACATTAGGCATCTAATTGTAGTGGAGCCGATTTAAACCAGTTATTTACAACGTGTCTTTTTAAAAGACTTAAGCACAAAACTGATCCTGAAATGAACTTTAAGACACTTTTCTAAGTAGTCACAAGTCTCAAATACAAAAAGCAGAAAACATAAAACATTTTTTAAAAATTTTTAATTATTTTTCATAATTCTTCATTATGTAGCCTGACTGAAGCCCTTCACTCAAGTCCCCCCAGTCCTACCCTCCCTTAGTCTTCCCCCATCCCCTTCCCCTAGTTTACTGAAAGGGTGAGTTCTTCACCATTGCCATCTGCCCATAGCTTGTTAAGTCTCATCAGGACTGCCTGGATCCTCTTCCTATGTGGCCTGGGAAGGCCGCATCACCAGGGCTGAGTAGTTCTTGATAGAGGCAGCCTGTGCTCCCCTTACTCTGAGATCCACATGGAGACTGAGATGCCAGTCAGCCACTTCTGAGCAGGGGGTCTATGTGCTTTCCATACATGTTCCTTGGTTGGTGTGTTGGTCTCTGCATGGCCCCTGGGCTCAGATCCTTTAGCTTTGTTGGTTTCCTTGTGGAGCTGCTGTCCCTTCCATGTCCTTCTATCCTACCACCCTCTTCCATAAGAGTTCTGACCAAAGTTTGCCCATGAGTCTCAGCATCTGCTTAGATCCCTGTTGGGTGGAGCATTTCAGAGCACCCTCTAGAGTAGACTCCCATCCTGTTTCCCCTCTTCCACCTCTTTTTGGGTCTATCTTGTTTGCCACTTAAGGATTTAAATGGAGGACTCCCTAGGGTCCTCCTTAGTGTTTAGCTTTTTTAGGGATATAGATTGCTATCCTGTATTATATGGCTAATATCCACTTATAACTTATGCCTATCTTTCTGTTTCTAGGTTAACTCACTTAGGATGATCTTTTCTAGTTCCATCCATTTGTCTGCAAATTTCATGATTTCCTTGTTTTTAATAACTGAGTAGTATTCCATTATGTAGATGTACCTCAATTTCTGAATCCTCTGTTAAGGGACATCTAGGTTATTTCCAGATTCTGGCTATTACAAATAAAGCTGCTATGAACATAGATGAACAAATGTCATTGTTGCATATTTGAGCATCTTTAGGATATATGCCCAGGAGTGGTATAGCTGGATCTTGAGGTAGTGCTATTCCCAGTTTTCTGAGAAAGTGCCAGATTGATTTCCAAAATGGTTGTATAAGTTTGCACTTCCACCAGCAATGGAGGAGTAGTCTCCTTTCTCCACATCCTCTCAAGCATGTGTTGTCACTTGAGTTTTCAATCTTAGCCATTCTGATCAGTGTAAGATGGACTCTCAGAGTTGTTTTGATTTGAATTTCTTTTTTTAAAATTAATTTTATTGAAATTTATTCACTTTGTATCCCCCACATATCCCTCCCTCCTCCCCTCCCAATCCCCTTCCTCCTCCTTCTTCAACTATGCCCCTCCCCCAGTCCACTGATAGGGGAGGTCTTCTTCCCCTTCCTTCTGATCCTAGTCTATCAGGTCTCATCAGGAGTGGCTGCATTGTCTTCCTCTGTGCCCTGGTAAGTCTGCTCCCCCCTCAGAGGGAGGTGATTAAATTGCCAATCAGTTTATGTCAGAGACAGTCCTTGTTCCTATTACTGTGGAACCCACTTGGACATTGAGCTGCCATGGGCTATATCTGTGCAGGGCTTCTAGGTTCTAGGTTATCTCCATGAATGGTCCTTGGTTATAGTCTCAGAAAAGACCTGTGTGTCCAGATTTTTTGGTTTTGTTGCTCTCCTTGTAGAGCTTCTGTCCTCCCCAGGTCTTACTATTTCCCACTTCTTTGCACTCTGCTCAAAGATTGGCCATAAGTCTCAGCATCTGCTTTGATACCCTGCAGGGTAGTTTCAGTGATGAATACACATGTTAAACATTTCTTTAAGTGTTTCTATGCAATTCAGTATACCTCTGTTGAGATTTCTCTGCTTAGTTCTGTACCCCATTTTTTTAAAAAAATTTTTTAAATTTTTTATTTGGTTTGTTGGTGTCTAATTTCTTGAGTTCTTTATATATTCTGGATATTAGCCCTCTGTCAGATATAGGGTTGGTGAAGATCGTTTCCCAGTCTTTAGTCTGTCATTTTGTTCTGTTGACAGTATTCTTTGCTTTTCAATTTCACAAAGTCCCATTTATTAATTGTAGATCTTAGAGCCTGAGTTGTTGGTGTTCTTTTCAGGTAATAGTTTCCTGTGCCAGTGACTTTCAAGGTTTTTCCCCAATTTTACTTCCAACAAGTTTAGTGTGTTTGGTTTTATATTGATCCACTTGGACTTTAATTCTGTGCAGGGTGATAAGTATGAGTATATTTGTATTTTTCTACATGTAAGCATCCAGTAAAACCAGAACTATTTGCTGAAGATGCTGTGTTTTTGCCATTGTATGGTTTTGGCATCTTTGTCAAAAATCAGTTGTCTGTAAGAGCATGGGTTCATTTCTGGCTCTTCTATTCAATTCCATTGATGCACCAGCTTGTTTCTATGCCAGTACTATGCAGTTTTAATTACTGCTGCTCAATAGATTAGCTTGAAATCAGGGATGGAGATGCCTCCAGAAGATCTTTTATTGTAGATGATTGTTTTAGCTATTCTGGGTTTTTTGTTATTCCATATGAAGTTGAGAATTTTTTCTCCAGTTCTGTTAGGAATTGTGTTGGTAGTTTTCTGGAAATTTCATTGCATCTGTAGATTGCTTTTGATAAGATGTCCATTTTTACTGTGTTATTTCTACCGATCCATGAGCATGGGACAGCTTTCCATATTCTGATATCATCTTCTGTTTCTTTCTTCAGATACTTGAAGTTTTTTTTGTACAGGTTTTTCACTTGGTTCTTTGGAGTTACACCAAGATACTTTATATTATTTGTGGCTATTGTGAAGGGTGTTTTTTTCCCCTAATTTCTTTCTCAGCCCTTTTACTTTTGTATATATGAGTGCTACTGATTTTTTGAGTAAGGGGAACAGGGACTGTCTCTGAACTCAATGACCTGCTCTTTGATCACCACCCCCTGAGTTGGGTACAGCCTTACCAGGCCACAGAGAAAGACAATGCAGCCACTCCTGATGAGACCTGATAGGCTAGGATTAGATGGAGGCGAGAAGGAACTCCCTTGTCAGTGGACTAGGGGAGGGCTATGGGTGGAGATGAGGGAAGGATGGTAGAGATAGAGAGGGTTAAGGGAGAGGGCTACAGTTGGGATACAAAGTGAATAAATTATAATTCATAAAAAATAAATTTTTATAATGTTATAATAAAAAAGGAAGTTTGCTGGATATAGTATTGTGGGTTGGCTTCTGTGATCTCTGTGCTTCTGCATGATATCTGTCCAGGCCTTTCTGGCTTTCATAGTCTCTTTTAAGAAGTCTGTTAAGAATTCTGTTAAGAGGTGCAATTCTTATTGTTCTGCATTTATATGTTACTTGGCTTTTTTCTCTTGCCGATTTTAATATTTTTTCTTTGTTCTGTAGACTTAGGGTCTTGATTATTGTGTAGTGGGAGGACTTTCTTTTCTGATCTAGTCTATTTGGTGTTCTGTAGCGCTCTTGTATGTTTTTGGTCATCTCTTTCTTAAGGTTGGGGAAATTTTCTTCTATGATTTTCTCAAAAATATTTCCTTGGCCATGGAGCCTTGAATCTTTTTTCTTCTATACCTGTTATTCTTAGGTTTCATCTTTTTATGGTGTCTTTGATTTCTTAAATGGTTTGTGTTTGGAAATTTTCCAATTTTGTGTTTTCTTTGAGAGATATATCAACTTCTGCAATTATATTTTAGCACCTGTGATTCTCTCTTCCATCTCTTTTATTTTGTTGGTGATGCTTACCTTTGTGGTTCCTGATCTCTTAGTTCTGCAATTGCAGGGTTTTCTCTGTTTGTGTTTTCTTTATTGATTCTAATTCTGTTTTCATCTCTTACAACATTTCCTTCATCTGTTTGAATGTGGATTCCTGTTTGTCCATGATGGCCTCTATTTTTTTTTTTTTTTTTGTTCATATCCTCTTTATGTGCCTCAGGTTTTTTTTTTTTGTTCATTTCTTTATGTGACTTGAATAACTGCATAATTATAGATTTAAGATCATTTTCCTGTGTTTCAGCTGCAATAGAATATCTGTTGATTTATGGAGATTCTGGTGAGGCCATGATGTTTTCGTTGTCCTTATTCTTCCACTGGCCTCTAGCCATCTGTTTGTCTGTAGCCTTGACAGATTATTCCAGGAGCCTGTACTGCATATTGGATCCACCTGTCTCTGGAGTCTTGAGTAGTTTTCCCCTGGATTCACTGTCTCTGCTGGCTCACTCTTTGTGTCCTGGATAACTGGGGCACAGGCGGAAAGATCTCTGAGTCTAGAGCTGCTCCATTGTCCTATAGACTTCCTTAAGAAGGTGGAGGATGGATTTAGGTCCCAGGCCTGCCTCAGCTTTGTTGGGTTCACTGGCTGTTCTGGAAGCATTGTTTTTGAACCAGGTGGGCTGGGGTTCTGGGGAGCAGGCAGAAAGATCTCAAAGTCTAGAGTTGTTCCAATGCCCCAAAGGCCTCCTTGGGGTGGAGGACAATTGAACTTGGGTCAGTTTCCTAGCCCAGCTCCACTGGGTTCTCTGTTCTGGGCTCTCTGATTCTGGCCCATGTGAGCCAAGCTTCTGGGGCACTGGTGGATAGATCTCTTTGCCTGGAGCTGCTCCAGGATCCTACCAGCTTCTGTTAGATGGTTGGGGATGGAACCTGGGTCCCAAGCCTAGTTCATCTCTGCTGAGATCATTGTATGTGCTGTGCTGTCTGATTCTGACCTGGGTCAGCCAGGCATTTGGGGAGTAGGCAGAATGGAGCCATGTGTTCCCCATCATACCAGAATGTATCTCCTCCCCTGGGTGGTGAAATTGAGTGCCATTAGCCACTGTAATTAGGAAAGTGCCCACAGGATGTTGAGTGTGGTCTCTCAGGTTTGGAACCAGGAACCTCTAGCAGCCAGAAGGTGTCCACAGGACCGTGGGAGTGGGTGCCCAGTTTTGGGTCTCACCCACAGTACAGAAGGTATTCACTCCACAGGCAGTGGGAGTCCGTGCCCAGGGTCAGAGTTGCCAGGCTCTGGTTCCAGGAAGATAGCCACAGAAAGTGGGCTTGTGCAGTGGTTGGCCTAAGGCTGCGGGGTCAGAACCGTGAGGGCCCTGCTGCTGCCTGTCCTGGAAGGTATCCACAGATGGTGTTTCTGGGAGGGTGGGTGGCCCAAGGCTTAAGCTTAGGAGCCCAGTGTGCATGCTGCAGGTCCTAGAAAGGTATCCTTGGTTGCCCTAGGGCTGCCAGGTCAGAGTTGCGTGTGCAGCCACTCCTGGTTCCAGAAATATATCCATAGAAGGTGAGTTTGGGCGAGTGGCCTAGGGCTGCAGGGTTAGAGCCCAGAGAGCGGCTGCAGGTCCCAGGAAGGTATCTGCAGATGGGGAGATTGGGTGGGTAGCCTAGGGCTGTGGCAGTGCTGCAAAGGAGCCCAGGAATTTTTCCAGGCATTATATGGGTGGCCTGAAGATGGAGCTTCTTCATGGATTCTCCTCTCACCAGAGAAACACAGATGTTGGGGTTTTGGCGTCCACAGTACAGCCTGCCTGTCACCCTGCTCTCACTGCTGAGTTGCTGTTCAGATACCCTGTGTGGTCGGTGCCACCATCTTGTGTCCAACCTCCTGTTTTGATTATTATGTGGCAGGAGGATTTTCTTTTCTGCTCTAATCTATTAGGTGTTCTATAGGCCTCGTGTATACTTACAGGCCTCTCCTTTAAATTGGGGAAATTTTATTCTGTGATTTTGTTGAAAATATTTTCTGGACCTTGGAGACGGGAATCTTCTTTTTCCTCTATCCCTATTATGCTTAGGTTTTATCTTTTCATGTTGTCTTGGATTTCTTAGATGGTTTGTGTCAGGAATTTTTTAGATTTAACATTTTTTTTTGATGGATACATCGATTTCTTCCATTGTATCTTCCACACCTGAGATTCTTTCTTTCATTTAGTGTAGTTTGTTGGATATGCTTACCTCTGTAGCTCCTGTTTTCTTCCCTAAGTTTTTCCTCTCCATGATTTCCTCCATTTGTGTTTTCATTAATTTTTCCTTTTCTTTTTTTTTTTTTTGAATTTTATTTTTTCTTATCAGTTACATTTTATTATCTCTGTATCCCAGCCGTGTCCCGATCCCTCATTTCCTCCCAGTCCCTCCCTCCCTCCCTCCCTCATCTCCACCGTGCCCCTTTCCAACTCCACTGATAGGGGGGACCTCCTCCCCATTCATCTGATCCTATTTTAAGAAGGGGAGTTAGTCTGATGAGGAAAGGATAGGAGCTCTACAAGGACCAAATATATCTGGGCACAGGGTCTTTTCTGAGACTGACATTCAACCAAGGACCATGTATGGATATAACCTAGAACCTCTGCTCAGATGTAGCCTGTGGTAGCTCAGTAACCAATTGGTTTCCCATAGTGAGGGGAACCAGGACTATTTCTAACAGGAACTCAAGGACTGGTTCTTTGGCCTCCCCACCCCCCAAGGGAGGAGCAGTCCTGTTAGGCCACAGAGGAGAGCTTTGCAGCCAGTCCTGAAGATACCTAATTTTTCCTTTTCTATCTTCAGATCTTGTAAGATTTTTGATGATTTTCTTCACCTGCCCTTTTTTATTTTCCTGCTTTTCCTTCAATTCCTTCACATGTTTGTTTGAACTTTCCTCTATTTCTTTTATTTCTTTCAGTGATTTAATTATTTTCTCTCTAAAGACCACAAGCTGTTTGGGTGTATCTTCCTGAATTTCTTTACAGATGGCTATAATCTGTTTGACTTTATCTTCCTCTCTTTCTTTACGGATGGCCGTAATCTGTTTGACTTTATCTTCTATTTTTTAATGCATCTTCTTGAATTTCACTTATGTTAGGGTATCCAGGGCTACTTGCCCTTGTATAACTGGGTTCTGGAGATGCCATGTTGCTTTGGCTTTTATTGATTGTACTTTTACACTTGCCATCATCTACCTATCTGGCTGTGTCAGGTGTTTGCTATTATTTTCTAGTGCCTGCTGGAATCCTAGGGTGGGGAGAATTCCCTTGTAGCAAGATGGTTGTTCCTGAAGGAGCCTTCCTCAGCTTTTTGGGTATTGTTACCAAATGGCCAGTGCTTCTCAGGGAATTGCTATAGCTCCTCTGAGGTATATGGTCCTTTGCAGTAATTTGGTTCGTTGGAGTTCAGGGGCTCTCTGCACACTAGGAGGAGTCCTGGAGACGGCTGTCCTGCCACTGGGTTTCTTGCTCTGAATTTAGTGAACTGCTGCTGCTCAGACACTGTGTTTGCTTGAAGAACCAGGGAGCCCCTAGCTTTTGTCAGTTTAGCTAGGGAGACAGGTTGAGTTTGGAGAAGCGTCCGGGGGCTGATTCTGTGGGTCCCAGGCTTCTGGTGGTCAGAGGTTAGAACTCTGTGCCTCAGGGCCCAAGGAATAATCAGTGGTAGGTGAGCACAGCACACAGGCCTGTGGCTAGAGGCTAGAATCCTGAATCCTGGGAATCCAGGAACTTTTCCAGGGATTAGCTCTGGTAGGCTCCTGTCCTGTTTCCTGTTTTCTCCATATTATGATGTCTGCCCCATTTGCCTTTCTGAGTGAGGACTGAGCATCTTACCCAGGGTCCTCCTTCTTGCTTTGCTTCTTATATGTACAGATTTTAGGAAGTTTATCCTATATTATATGTCTAATATCCACTTATAAGTGAGTATATACCATGTGTGTCTTTCTGCTTCTGGGAGAGCTCACTCGGGATGATCTTTTCTAGTTCCTACCATTTGCCTCCAAATTTCATGATTTCCTTGTTTTTAATTACTGAGTAATATTCCATTGTGTAAATGTACCACAATTTCTGTATCCATTCCTCAGTGGAGGGGCATCTGGGTTGTTTCCAGATTCTGGCTATTACAAATAAAGCTGCTATAAACATGGTTGAGCAAATATCCTTCTCCTATACTTGAGCATATTTTGGATATATGCCTAAGTGTGGTATGGCTAGATTTTGAGGTAGGACTATTCCTTATTTTCTGTGAAAGCACCAGATTGATTTCTAAAGTAGTTGTACCAGTTTACGTTCCCACCAGCAATGGAGGAAGGTTCTCCTTTCTCCATATCCTCTCCAGCATGTGTTGTTACTTGAATTTTTGACCCATTTTGATGGGTGTAAGGTGAAATCTCAGGGTCGTTTTGATTTGCATTTCCCTGATGACTGAGGACATTGAGCATTTCTTTAAGCGTTTCTTGATATTCTTCTACAGTGAATTCTCTGTTTATCTCTATACCCCATTTTTTAATTGGATTACTTGATTTGTTGCTTTTCAACTTCTTAAATTCTTTATATATTGTGGATATTAGCTCTCTGTCAGATATCGAGTTGGTGAAGATTCTTTCCCAGTCTTTAGGCAATTTTTTAACAAAACATAAAATCTTTCTGCAAGTTTATCAGAAAAGCAAAAAATTTAACAACTTTTTGTTGACTTAGACATGAAAACTAGGTTCTAGTTATATATTTGTTACCTTTACTTAAAACATTAAAAGTTTTGAAATAGATGAATCTTACTAGGTTTTTTTTAAACTGTGGATTTTTATAATTGTGATGAGATATCATTTTTTATTTAGTATTTTTTTTAACCTTGGTATAAGTCTGTATTAAAGACAGACTAGATTTTAAAAATAAATAGAAATATCTGACACTATCAAAAAAGTTTTAAATTCTCAGGAATTATAAAAATATGTATGTGTGTATATATATATATGTGTGTGTGTGTGTGTGTGTGTTGTCTGTGGAGACTAGAAGAAAGCATCAGATTCCTTGGAGCTAGAAATATAGACCATTTTGATCTGCCTGATGTGGGTGCTAGGATATTAACTTAGGTTCCCTGGAAGAACAAGACTTTAAACCACTGAGCCACGGTTCCATCCCTGACATTCTTTTTTTTTTTTTTTCTTTCAACAAGGAGACATAAAAAGCAGCTGGTGCTTACTTAAGTGCAAAGATAGGCAAATGTCCCTGGAGTAAAATGACTCCAGGAAACTGCTGGGAATTTCTGTTTTTTCTCTCCACTCAGTGTCAGCTCACTGCAAGTGGCAGACAACTCCAAAATATCTCTTAGTTCCATTTGAGTTGCCATTTTGTTATTGTACCTTGGAGTTACAGCCTGTCCCCAGTTCAGCTACCTATTCACAATGATTTAGATGAGTCAAATAGTGGAAAGCAGAAAAGGGAGATTTATTTAATGTGGCCATATTGGGAAGAGGAACAAAGAGGTCCATTGAACTCATCCAAGTCCATGTCCTGGAATCTGAGTTCTTGATAAAGCATTGAATCAATGACTAAAGCTCCGAATATTTCTATAATTCCTGCTATAATGGAGAGTAAGTTATGGTTAAGTCAGTTTTAACTTTTTGTTGTTGGTGGTTAGTTTTAGCTGCAGATTCCAAACCTTTTAACAGCAGCAGCTTTATGATACGAGCTATATTGGATTATCATGAAGATTTACAAGCTCAATGTGTACATTCTTTCTGGAACACCCTAAGTGCTCCTCAAACACAGAACAGAGTATCTTCTCACAATCTATACGTGACTAGAGGCATCATAGTAACGCATGGCACAATACCATACTTCTATTTGAGAACAGAGCCATTCTATATGTGATTTTAACAAACTGCAGTTTTTTTTCTTTCCTCACCAATGTGTGCCTCCACTACCATCATTTGTTCAACATCTGTTCTTTCTTTTTTTTCTATTTCTTGTTATTTCTTTCTTACCCTTCTTAACAATAGATTATTTAATATAGCACTTTATAAAGACAGCCACTGCAATACCCTTGCCTTGGCCTTTTTAACGGTTTGTTTTAGTTATTGGATGTTCAGGGAAACCTTTGTGGCCAGGATATTTAAAATTATGTAGCCTCGTTTCCTTTCTCTTCATGGTTTTAGGATTTCACTGATGCCTAAAGTTCTATCTTCCAAATATTTTACTTTTTCTGATATGTACTGTGTCACTACTTGCTGTTACTGTTCCTTAGTGCTTCAGTTAAATGTGATTTGTAAAGAGGACATTTTCCTAAACAGGAAAGTAAATATCCTTTGTAATCATACTATTTGATTTTTTAGAAAATAAAAAAATGTATTAGTCAAGTTTGATATCAGTAATAGAAATTTTTTTTTTCTTGAAGGATCGTTTTTTTCCCCTTATTTCAGATGACTGGGATTATACTTGATGATATGTCCCTATAACACTGTTAGACTAGAAACAAAAATTGGTATTCACATGTCTTCAAAAAATATTTTAGAAAATGCTGGGTAATAGTGAATGTTTACCATAGAAAACTATGTTTATTTTAAAAAGTCAGAAGACTGGATAAAGATGACAAAATTACTTCATATTTTAGATATTGGTTCTTATATTTGTATAAAGTAAATGAATGATTTGTTATCATTAATTTATACTAAAACATCTACCTGATACAAGCCCAGGGATAAATTCTTAATAAAGCTCCTAAGATTTATTGACTTCAATGTAAGGTGAAAATACTGAGGTTCAAATTAGCATGAGAAAATAAATTTAATTAAAGGGCTATGGAAAGCATCATTGTGAGCCCTTATCTAGCAGTTCTTGGGTCTGTTGATTGATTAATCTGGTAAAAGATGTTGTAGAACTAGTCTGCTTACCTGAGTTTCATCCCAGAACCAACATAGGTAGACTATAGACTTGTCCTTAGACCACAGCATGTATACTGTTTTACCTGCACTACTCTTCTCCCTCTTCATCAAGTTCAAATAAAAACAAGGAGTGATCTGTCCTAAAAAAATGTTGTTGCGTGAGGCAATGATACAGTTTAGTCAGAAGAACCCTGAAGTACTAGAGACACAAAGCTGGGAAAATAATGGATGGCATGTTTCCTCAGAGATGGGCACTGAGGGAGGAGGAAGCAGTTTATTTTTTTATGTTTACATCCTCAAAATAACATCTAAGTTTTGTTTAAGACTGAAAAAAATGTAACGTACATGCATGTTTTTTTGTGAATTATTGGTATAGGCCTTCTTTCAGAAAAAACCCTCATATATAAGGATGAAACTTCTCAGTTTTAATATTTCCCTTTACTTTTCTTGGAATAATAACACCACTGTATGTCTTTACAGTGACCCTGTACCTTTTCTCCCTCTTTTCAAGGCATATGTTTGTGTGTGTATGTATATATATATATATATATATATATATATATATGAAATATATATATATACAAAAAGATAAATGCATATATATATATATATTCTGGATATAGAGGTAAAATTCATATAGGAATAGTTTAATCTCTTTTTGAAAGAATCACAAGTTATTAAATGTTGATGCACCAAAGCTGCACTGTTTAATAAAAGTGTCTTCAATAACTGAAACTGTCTAAACCTAGTAGTAGCTAGTAGAATAGCACCAAGGATACATTTTAATCTACTTAGACCTTAAAATGTGGCTTATTGGGATGGAAAAGCTGATTTTAAGTTAATTGTAATTGTTATAATATCAATAGCACAGGTGATCAGGGCTCTAAGTCTCTTCCCTAGACTTTTTAAGATATGACTAGATTTTTCATATTTGCTTAGGTACAGATCTGGGACTAAAATAGTCCTGCTATAAGTAGTAGTTAGTGCTACTTCTAGATCTGAATGCTTCAAATCATGATGAGTATTTATACTCCCTCTGTCATGTTTAGCAATATTTTATATTGCTTCTTTTCTTGCCATACAAACTCTACTATCTGTATCAAAACAGAAAATAGACGGACCAGCAAGGTGGCTCAGTGGCTTTAAGCATTTTCCCTTCATACCTGCAGATCTAAGTTTAAACACAGGGCTCTCATGATAGGAGGACCGACTTCAACAAATTATCCTGTGACCTTCACATATATGCATGGCGTGTACCTATTCCCACAACACACACAAAATAAATACATATAATTTTAAAAGAAAGTAGGACTTCAGAATGAAGTTTTCAGATTAATTCCCCCAGGAATAGTTCTTAATTGAGTGTGTACTTAATTTAGTCTTAGTATCTTTATTATGGGCATTTTGCCTGTGCATATGTATATACATGCTTGTGTGTCTGGTACCCACAGAGGCCAGAAGAGAATGTGGAACTGTAGTTACATGTGGTTGTGAGCTATCATGTTTGTGCTGGGAATTCAACCCTGGTCCTCTGAAAGAGCAGATGGTGTTTTTAACTCCCAAGCCATCTCTCCAGCCCTTAATTTAATTTTTAAATGAGCATGCAAGTATTAAATATCCTAACATTTTTAAAATAAAGTGTGTTATAGTTGATATCTCCCTCATTTCTCCATTCCCCCTGTTTTCCCTGCTGTCCCTTGTATTCTCCCCTCTCTGAGTCTTCCTTCTGCTTCCCCCTATCCCTGCTTCCAGGGCATCCCTTTATTCCTAAATTATTAAAATTTTTCTGTAGTTTCCATTTTCACAATGTTTGATATGAATAAAACTTATGAAAATTTAGTGCAATATTACTAAATATAATTATTTTCTGGTGACTTTCATTTTTGTGGATATGCTGCAGAATTATATACTTGAAAATTATCACTGTCATTTACCATCATAATTAGAAGAAACTCTGGATGCTTTATAGCACAACTCTTTTTTCAAAAGTGAGGAATCTGATACAAAAAAGGCCACATAGTGAATTAGTAGCCGAGTTGAGGCTAGAACACAATTTTTCTATTTCACAGTAGTATATTCCTTCAATGATACCATTTTTACCTTCACCTTTTAGACCTTCACAAGTGAACCAGCCTCAGGGCACTGTAAAGTACAAAATTCTATTAAGCTGCTAATGACTGTCCTGTATTTTGTTGACTAATCTCAACTTGTTACAGCTCATTAGGTACTGAAAATAGACTAAGTTCCTGAGCCAAATATTTAAAAGCATTTTATACCTGCAATATTGCAAGCACAATTGAATTTTACAAATCCCAATTTGAAGGTCCAGATGGCTGTTTGCATGAGATACTTGTTGCATAGCTTTATTCTAGGGTGCCAGCAGTAACTGAGGCATGTTACCACAGGTGTCTAAAATATGATTTCTCTTTCTTTGCACAAGGAGGAGAAGCACAATCACTTTTCTAAATTGTATTGATCAAAAGGCTAAATATTGTGGTTGTAATTCTGTGAGGACAGATTGTAATGCAGGCCAGCTTCATTTTTCTCCAACAGTGAAACTATTCTAACCTGCCCGCAGGTTTGCTGCTGCTATTAGATCTGACATTTTAAAATGTCATGGTGGATTTCATGAGCAAAATTCTTCAGAAGTGAAAGATACACTTGATTTTAGCCAAAAGGCTTAGAAGCATTCAAAAGTAAACGATAACTAACGCACAGATTTCCTGGGCCCACATCTTTTCTACTTGAATTTCCATACCTATCTAGCTCAAGATGTCATCCCTCTCTAAGGAGTTAATAATCTTCTTGG
Source organism: Psammomys obesus (assembly GCF_907164565.1). Classification (NCBI taxonomy): domain Eukaryota; kingdom Metazoa; phylum Chordata; class Mammalia; order Rodentia; family Muridae; genus Psammomys; species Psammomys obesus. The sequence continues at coordinate 86,089 of NW_026596295.1, read as the reverse complement.
GGAGTATATGGTCATACCAGTGACACATGAAATAAAAAGCTTAGGGTAAACATCAGGGAGAAAGAAGGCTACCTGTATAGATTGGAGCAGGGTTACAGAGAATATGAAAGTAAAAAATGGTTTTAAACAGTGTGTTAGGAAAGTGGAAGCCAATTTATTTTCTTGAAGCAAGAGGGTGATCTGAGTGACAATAAAATTATCTTGACTTGACAGAGGAAATTACACTTGGCTGGAGTTAGATGAGACTAGAGTCATAGCCATGTGCTAGGATGACAGCAATGATGATGATGATGATGACGGTAACAGCTAATATATACTGAACCCTTTCTCTGTGTTAGTTCCTTTGTGATAGGTGACATTAGATAGATGGACATTGACATATGGATTCACTTTCTCAGAGCCACATCATGAATAAAGAATAGAGCCATAATTTACATTCAAATTTGACCTTAACATCTGTCCTTTTTGTACTACTTTACTAAGTAGATGATAAGGGCCTGGTCTAGGTTGATGGTTCCTATAGTCACTGGTGTGCACCTATATTATCACACTCATTGACGTAAGCTGTTTTATTATATATTGTCTCTCCTATTATTAGACTGAGACTCTGAGAATGCAGGTCACACCTTGCAAGCTCACTACAATTTCATTACAGTGTCTACTTGATATGATTGCCTCTTCCTCATCCTTCCTCCTTTGCTGCTTTCTTCTCCTCCTTCTATGTTGATTAGTTTTATCCAAGCGTGAGTTACAGTGTTGTTGCCCATGAGGTCAGTGCTAATGAATCAATAAAATATATGAATAAAATGTCCTGAATTAGAAATGAATGTGAAACAAGGTTATGTATTGATGAAAACAAGACCGGTGAATCTTGGGAAGCTAAGTCTGGATTGTCCCCAGGAGCAGTGGTTCTCAGCTACTTTAGAAAACAGAATAATCACAAATAACAAGAATCAATTATTTTCATTAAAAAATGCTGATAAGGAATGAGTTATATCAGAATGAGGGAGTTATGTGCTGTTAATCTTTGCTATTTATAATCTTTATGTTACAGAATGCTCTTCCTAAGACTTGTTATGTTTTGGGAGGAAGCGGTTTTAATTCTCATTGGCTTTTAAAAAAAGCATTTATAATTTGCTCTTGACAAATTGTTATTTTTACAAATACGAATAGTTTTAACTCAAGTTTTTTTTTTTTTTTTTTTTTTTTTATTCTTGTGAAAGTCTGAGCAGCTCTTCTTAATTTTAATGCTATTTGACTAAAGGCAGCCTTACCTTAGAAGATTTTATGTATTCTTAAATTTCTCTGGTACTTACAAACTAGTGTTTTGTTTTGTTTTAAATGAGGAATTATCAATGTTTGTTGTTTTAGTAGTATTTCTCTTACTTTTGGATTTGTGGAATATGTAAGGTCTCTAGTAACATATGCTTCTTTACTCTTCCCTTTACAAACCTCAAATTATGCTTTACATTCATTTTTAGCTCCGAGATCAGTCAAGAACTGGCCCAACACTGTAGTTAGTGTTTCAGTGTGCTATGCCATCAGCCACTCCTTTTTTATAGAGTAACATCTATTTCACTGATTTAACTTGTGCTTGAAAAGGATTAAATATGCTAATCTGTTTTTAAATCATAATTATGAACCAATACATGTAAATTTATTTTAAACTCTAGGTGATATTATTGTATTGCATGAATTAATGCAACCATTCTAAGAATACTAGGTTGTAGGAAAAGTGTCTGTATATTATAATGCTTCAAAAGTGTTTTTTAGCCAAGCATGGTGGCACACGCCTGTAACGCAGCACACAGGGAGGCAGAGACAGGTGGATCTCTCTGAGTTCAAGGCCAGCTCAGTCTACAAAGTGAATTCAGTACAGCCAGGGCTGCCCAGAGAAACTGTGTCTTGAGAAAAAAAAAATATGTTTTTCTTTATATCTGGGGATTACTATTTTAGGGGAAAGTATGCATCTAGGTAGGTATTTAAAAGTAGTAAAAGACTTGACCTATATTATATAATCATCTGAGGGCCCTTGTAACAAAATTCCATTGGTTCATGGTTTTACCTTAATGGTATTTTTAATTTTTTTTTTAATTTTTTATTTTTTGCTATTTTAAAAATTATGATTTGTTTGCTTTTTATTTGCCTATTTTTTATTCTTATTTTTTTACATTAATTACATTTCATTTGCTTTGTATCCCAGCAGTAGCCCCCTCCCTGCCTCAGCTCCTCCCATGCCCCTCTCTAGGTCCACTGACAAGGGAGGTCCTCCTCCCCTTCCATCTGACCCTAGTTTATCAGGTCTCATCAGGACTGGCTGCAATGTCCTCTCCTCTGTGGCCTAGCAAAGCTGCTCCTCCCTCGGGAGTTGGGGGAGGTCAAAGAGCCAGCCACTGAGTTCATCTCAGAGACAGTCCCTTTTCTCCTTACTAAGGTATCCACTTGGATACTTAGCTACCATGGCTACATCTCAGTAGAGGTTCTAGGTTATATCCATACATGGACCTGGGTTGGAGAATCAGTCTCAGAAAAGACTCCTGTGCTCAGATATATTTGGTCATTGTGGAGCTCCTGTCCTCTCCAAGTCTTACTAACTCCCCCTTCCTTCATATGATTCCCTGCACTCTGCTCAAGGTTTGGTTATGAGTCTCAGCAGATGCTTTGATACCCTGCTAGGTAGAGTCTTTCAGAGGCTGTCTATGGTAGGCTCCAGTCCTGTTACTTGTTTTCTCCTACTTCCATTGGCCATCCCATTTGTCTTGTTTAGCTTCTTTAGGTGTATAGATTTTAGTTTGTTTATCTTATCTTTTAGGTCTAGTATCCACTTATAAGTGAGTATATACCCTGTGTATCTTTTTGCTTCTGGGATACCTCACTCAGGATGATCCTTTGTATATCCAACCATTTGCCTGCAAATTTCATGATTTCCTTGTTTTTAATTGCTGAATAGTATTCTATTATGTAAATGTACCACAATTTCTGTATCCATTCCTTTGTTGATGGACATCTGGATTGTTTCCAGTTTCTTGCTATTATGAAAAAAGCTGCTAGGGACATGGTTGAGCAAATGTCCTTTTTGTGTACTTCAGCATATTTTGGATACATGCCTAGGAGTGCTATAGCTGGATCTTGAGGGAGCACTATTCCTAATTGTCCGAGAAAGTGCCAGATTGACTTCCAAAGTGGTTGTACAAGTTTTTGTTCCACCAGCAGTGGAGGAGGGTTCCCCTTTGTCAGCATCCTCTCCAGCATGTATTGTCATTTGAGTTTTTGATCTTTGCCATTCTGATGGGTGTAAGGTGAAATCTTAGGGTTGTTTTGATTTGCATCTCTCTGATGGCTAAGGATGTTGAGCATTTCTTTAAGTGTTTCTCTGCTATTCTGTATTCCTCTACAGAGAATTCTCTGTTTAGCTCTGTTCCCCATTTTTTAAGTGGATTACTTGGTTTGTTGCTTTTCAGCTTCTTTAGTTCTTTGTATATACTCGATATTAGTCCTCTGTCAGATAAAGGGTTGGTGATGATTCTTTTCCAATCTGTAGGCAGTCGTTTTGTTTTGATGACAGTGTCTGTTGCTTTACAGAAGCTTTTCAGTTTCATGAGGTCCCATTTATTGATTGTTGCTCTTAGAGCCTGTGTGGAGCAATTGGTTACATGGGAACAAGTACCTTTATTTGAAAAAGCTATTCTAATGTGAAAATTGACTAGACAACTAAGACAACCTGGAACTTTGGATCAGTTTCTCTTTCATGAGGGTGGAACTTGCACAGAAAAGAAGAATAAGCACAAGAAGAGATTTGGGCTTAACACTGAGTACTTTGTGGGTCTCTTTCATGGATGGCTTAAAATAACATCTATTTTCATTGATCCTAGGTTCTTACTGACTGCTTTCTCCAACTGTTCACAGCAAATGCTTGGATTTTATGCACTAGGCATTACTACCGTTTATGGCTAATCTTCCCCTAACTAGCTCAATAAAGATGAAATGGACCACTTTTTCAGTGAAGAGGACAAAGAGTTTATTTAAAGCATTTTTTCCAATAAAATAACTAGAGCCATCTTTCTAGACTCAATATTTCTTTTAAATTTTAAAATTTCTTTTATATGCACACACAGGGTATTAGATTCCAAGGCATTTTCAAGCAGCATGTATTTTAGTAGATTTTCTTCTTTCTTCATCTTTTCTACTCCTCTGCCCTGACTTTCAGTCCTTTCTTCTATCCAGTTTCATTTCCTAAATTACACATGTGCTTTTGCCCACATATCCTTGGTTTCTGTTTTTACCTTTCTTGTTTTCTTTCTAGTTTTGTAGGCTTTGATCACATTTATAGCTGTATGAAATTTAAAAGAAAGTGGAAGAGTCTGGAAAGCATAATATTAACAAGGTATCCTGAAATCTTCCATGTTTTAAAGTTACATTTGTAAAATTTATTTTGCATGTGTCACTGTGCTCACGTGGAAGACAGAGGACAACTTGTAGGAAGTGGTTCTTTTCTTCTACTGTCTGGGTCCTGAGGATTGAATGCAGATGTTCAGGCTTGGTGGCAGGCATGCTTACGAGCTGAGTCATCTTACCTGCCCTTATAATATTTTGGATTGCTTGCATACTTGTGTGATATGTGTGTGTTTGTGCAGGCATCCCTAGTATGCATGTGTCATGGTGTAATTGTGGATGTCAGAGGATCACAACTGTGGGAGTTGGTTCGCTCCTTCACCTTTTCTGGTCAGGGTTTCTGAGGCATGGCATACTCCAAGTTACCTGTCTCAGAGCTTCTGGGTGGTTTTCCTGTCTTTGCTTTCTATTTCCCCTTGGCTGGATTTCAGAAGTGTGCTGATACATCTGGCTTTTTATGTGAATAGCATGAATGGAACTCAGGTCATCAGACTTGCACACTTTTATCTGCTGAGCCATCTCATTGCCTTCTCAGTTGTTTTTTGTTTTATTTCAATGTGTGGGGGGGAGAAGAGAGAGGCAAGGGAGAGAGGGAGAGAGAGAGAGAAGTCATGTTGTGCAGGCTGGTCTCAAACTTATGTAGCCAAGGATTACCTTGAGCTCTCCATTTTCTTTCTCTACCTCCTGAGTGTTAGTATTACAAACATGTGCTACCTACCACATTAGGTTTATGTAGTATGGAAATAGACTCCAGGGTTTTGGGCATGCTAGCCAAGTGATGTTCCTACTTCTAGGAGATAGTAGCAAAGATAAGATTTCATATATGTTCATTTAAAATCAGACTTTGAAAAAAACAATGGTATCTTTTTGCATTTCACAATATAGCAGCAGAAAGGGTTTATATAAATATATTAAGCAAATTGAAATATTTAATATATTTCCTGAGATCTCCCAAATACTTTTCAGGAATTGGAAACAGAATCCTTTTACTTACAGTGGTCTTTTTGATATGTCTTTTTCAGATGGGAAAGTTGACAACCATGCCTGCAGGTCTGATATATGCATCTATAAATCTACATCTGGCCAAAGAAGAGGAACCCAAAAAGCAGCTAGTGAGACCAGAACAGGTAATTTGCCTACAAAAGTTTACAAATTTTGTGTGATATAAAGTTATTGGAAAAACTATGTAGGTGTTTTTATCTTTGAAGTCACTTATATATTTTGTAAGTATAAAGAAATAGTTATGCGGTATTGAAAATATACAGTATATTTAATAGAAATACAAAATTTTTACTTCAAAAAATGGTTATTTTTTAATGGCAAGTCATTAATAATGGGATTTTAAAAATGGAAGCACATAGCAAAACAGCATAAGTGTTGGAACACCATTTTCCTAGGCTTCTCCAAATTGGATACTACTGGTTATATGCATTATGTGGTAGGGGAGGCACTTGAACTGGCACACTCTTATCTTCTTTTCAACAGTCCTGAAGATACCTGATAAACCAGTGTCAGATGAAAGGGGAGGAGGTCCTCCCCAAGCAGTGGACTTGGAAAGGGGCAGGGAGGAGATGAGGGAGGGAGGGTAGGGTTGGGAGGGAATGAGGGAGCAGGATACAAAGTTAATAAGCTGTAAATAATAATAATAATAATAATAATAATAATAAACAAATAAAAAAAGAAAAGAAAGAAATATGAAAAAGAGTGTTCTGCTTTCCACATTTACATTTGTAATCTATGCTGGACAGGTTTTTACTTGACCAACACTATTCAGATTTGTACCTTCTGTAGTGGCTCATTTTCTAGTTAGGTGGTATCTCCCAATTGTATTGGGATAATGAGAAGCAAGCATAGTACTGTGCTTTTTATAAAGGGCCTGTTTTTGTACATTCAGGTTCTTCTGAGTATTAATTACTCTGCTAGAAAGATGCAGGTCACTGGAGCGTCAATTCTTGATCTCTGTAGCAGAACATAGTTGATAGGTGGTGGCTCCAGAGCTATCAAACTCCAGTAATGAGTTATGTTCCCAGCAACTGGTGCTTGGTTTACCTCTCTTGGTGAACTTCCCAGACTGAGCTGAGCCTCCTGCTACTTCCACTCTTCTGGCTAGTGTCTGGTCTTACCACTTTCTCTGTACAAGTGCTTCCCAGGGCTCTCTCTCAAACTAGGGCTGTGGCAAGTGAAATTTAAGCTTTCTGGACTTATGGTTGTTTCCTTTTCTCAGGCCCTAAGGTAGATCAGTTTTAAATAATGAATTTTTTACCATGAGAGTGGCTGATTCCTGCCCTTAGGGTGACATATGGGATTCTTCTCCACTGCTGCCTTGTCCACTGGAGGAATTACTTTCTCATCAAAAGCTATAACTGGTTTTAGTGACTTGTGAGGGTTTTGGGGTTATCCTAGAAGTAGGTCATTCCTTTTTTTTTTTTCCACTGGGACTGTGTGGCTCACTTTTTGAAGTCATCTTTTGCTTCTAATTTACCAACAGTAAGTAATGCACATGGAGCTGTACTCAGCTTGACTTCTTTTCCATGAGTCTTCCTCTCCACCTCATACTTTACAGGTATCTTCTCACACACTGTCCTAGTTTGCTTTCTTGACCAAAAGCAACTTGGGAAGGAAAGGGTTTATTCATCCTTACAGTTTACAATCTCTCGTGAAAAAAAGTCAGCGCAGAAACCCAAGGCAGGAATTGAAGCAGAGTCCGTGGAGTAATGATTGCTTCCTTCCTTCCTTCCTTCCTTCCTTCCTTCCTTCCTTCCTTCCTT